>NC_065581.1:104458980-104770230 GCF_024542745.1 Macaca thibetana thibetana | reverse complement strand
GTGCCAGGAAAGGACACACCTTGAAAGTACACGGGGTGCCTCTGCCACTGACACCCATTCTTCATTCAGGGCATCCCCAGAAGGCACACTGGGAGGCAGGCTTTGCCCAAGTGTCAGCAGAGTGTCCGTGGCCAGTGGCCGTAGCAGGGAAAACAGCACACAAAATGCCCAAAATTGGCTGCAGAGTTTAAAACATCAACAAAGCAAATCCTTCCTGACCAGGAAGGCTTACCACATTCATTTGCATGTTCATGAGCATCTGCTAGCTGAGTATCAATGTATCCTTCTTTCTATTCTGATGGACAGCCATTAATCACAGTAGATCTGCCCTGTCAGTACTTCAGTAAACAGATAATGGAAGCAGAGGTTTTTTTGTTGGGGGGAAGGGAAAGGGAATGGGAGAAGAATCACTTTACCCAGAAGAATATTGTGAAGAAGCCCACTGCTGCCTCTGTCTCAGACTAAGTTAGCATTTGCTGAAAATGTCAACAGATTGCTTCTTGAGTTTTGAGTTGTGCAGACATCAAAAGCTTATTTTGCTTAAAATCGCTTGGTTGGTTTAGGCATTTAGAATGTCTCTGACTATGTAACTTGGATTAAGAGGTTCTTGTTGGGTTTTACTGGTTTAGCATAAATCAGGACATAACTGGAATAGACCCCTTCACTAACCTGAGCCTTTAGGCCATTAATGAAGTAAAATTTGCTCTTTGTGTTGCCTTTCTAGTGGATTCTCCTTCCTTCCTTCCTTTCTTTCCTATTTTTTTTTTTTTTTTTTTTTTAACGTGGCTTAGTTGCTATGCAGAGGCTTAGCGCTCCTGCATGGGGATCAGTTCCAGACTTTGGTTTGATTTGAAACAAGCCAAGCAAATTTGCTTGAATGTGATTTCAAAAGGTTTTCCTGTTTTCCTATTTCTCTCATCAGGAGATTGAAGGAAGCTGAGAAGCAAGTCACTATTTGAGTTCAAATAAAGCTGGTCTGATTTTCTCAAGTATTTGGTATGATTCAGGAGACACTGTTCAGATAGACAACCCCTGCTCCTCTGAAACACTGCAACAGTTCTCCAATCAGGACTGAGTCTCAGGAAGCTAATTTCAAAAGGCAGATTACTTATAATTGCAGATCAAATCTTTTTCTTCCA
Organism: Macaca thibetana thibetana; assembly: GCF_024542745.1. NCBI lineage: Eukaryota > Metazoa > Chordata > Mammalia > Primates > Cercopithecidae > Macaca > Macaca thibetana. Next base: position 104,769,091 of record NC_065581.1, on the reverse strand, counting down.
GTTTTACTTTTGTTTCAGTCTTTCTTTTACCCTTTCTCTATATCACATGGACTAGATGTGACTCAAAAAGTTAATGGAAATTGCTCTCATCTTAGTTTAGGAAAAAAAGAGAAAGAGAGAGAGCAATGAGTACAATTTGCAGATCTGAGCACAGGTCATTACAGGTGTGTTATAGTAGTGTATTCATGAGCCTCCTGGGACAGGCATGCTGAGCTATCCAATAACTTTCTTAATGTGTAATTACACACCATTGGACTATAATTGATTAATTGAAAAGAGAATGTAGGCAGATGTGAGGGCAAGACTTCTGCTGCTCATTAAATGAATATGTCCTTGCTTCTCTTTAATAAATTAAGTGGAACTACTCAAAAGCAATTAAGTCAGTAGTGAAATTCATTAAATTTTAAGTAATTATTGGTATTAAATTCTGTAATAAAATTCAAGACTTTGCATAGTTCCATTTCAAAAAGAAGTATGATTATTCTATGGGGTCAATTTAGCGGAATGGGGGTTCCAAAGACAACTATATGTTGGACCCACTGACATTCTGTGTGGAAATCACACACAGAGAAAGAAAGAGACAGAAGGAGGAAGAGGCTCTGGAGGCACCGGCCTGCCCTGCTAGACCAGCCAGGGCAAATGTGACACTTAAATTTAGGAATGGAGTCGTGTTTCCAAAGTAATTTCCAAAGTGTTTCTTGCATTTAAAATTTAATCTAAATAGTTTCAAAAAGATGACAAACACTTATTTTTAAACCTAATGTCTTTCTACAATATTTGATACCTTCTCTAGTAGCTAAATTCAAACATACACGTGAATATGGGGAGTTGAGAGCAAATTGGAGAAAATTCTTTCCAGGTCCTACTCTTATATGGGAAACAAACCTGGGCTATTGGGGTATGGGGAGACCACGAGATGTGCCGTAGTTTAGGGATGGGGCCACAGAGAGCTGTCAGAGCCCATAGGTGGCTGCCACAACTTCTGCTTCTATTCATTCTGCCCAAGAAACTCCACAACTCAGAAATAATGTCAGAGAGGAACTCAACTGAGCCAATGCTGCCACATTCTAGACATTCCTGACAACTCCCTAGACACAGGAGAGACCTTGGAGTCTGAGCTGACTGGGGAAAATTGCCAATAGAGAGCCACACCGGTATGGTTTGTTCATTCATTCATACAGCCAATATTTCTTGAGTGTCTATTCAAAGGCTTTATTAAGATTATTTTATACACATTATATAATTTAACAATATAACTCTAAATAATTTAATAATATAAAGTAAGTATATAATGATCTTGTAAAAATGAGGGGTAGAGATCTGTAAAAATCGAGTTCATTTCATGCCCATCCAAAATGATTTTGTGCCCTGCACATAGTGGGTACCCAATAAAAGCTTGCTGACTAGATAGATGGCATTGATGATGTGGATTCTGTGGTAAACATGATGGTATATGGCACTTGCATAAAGTTCTCTAATTTATGGAAACTAATATCTTGGCCAGGATAAACCAAAGAGCTGATGATTATGGCAGCTGATACTGAAAGAGAACTGATTCCAAGGCCCTTATCCTCAGGCTTCAGCTCCAACTATCAGTGTCCTTAACAGTCCTGTCATTTTTTTCTTGCAATAGAAAACTTAAAATGTAAACCCATGAATTTTGGTCTTTTTTTTTTTTAACAGTAGATTCAACCACATATATATTTTTTAAACCTGTACTTCAAAATCTAAACATTAACTTTGCATGGTTAGTTTCATCATCTAAAAAGTAATCCTTGTATTGTCATTGTTTGCAGGGGCTAACACTGAGAACCAGCCTCCTAGCAGCAAGGCTGCAGGGCCACTGCATCTTGGAGGCATATTCACATCATGGGCCCTGTGAGAGGCTCCACACTGCAGCCCTGACCAGGCACAACACGTAGGGAGGTATGTGGCTCTTCCCATTCCCGTAGGAGGAAAGGCATTTCACACAGACCCTAATTCCTGTTGGAAGAGAAAAATTCCAATCCTCACACACATTGTAATTTTAGAAAGCATAACTAAAGCTAAAACTAAATCAGACAAAATAGGTATATTAGGCTCAGAAAGAAAAAAGCCAGGACAGAGGAAAGACATTAGGTCTCAATTTCTGTTTGCATGTTTTCTTACCATAATAGGCAGTTTATTGTCCCACAGCTCATTTTAATCTTGAACATGACCTTGATAATCTGTGTATGGGCAGCCCAACTATTTCAAAGAGGAGCTCTAATCAAGGGGAGATGCTCTTGAGTTTTGACTAAATGACATTTTGCCCACATTCTTGTGGATTTTTGTTTCTTTCTTTGTTCATTTTTACAACTGAAACAAGTCCCAAATGTATTCCAGACATCTAAGCCAGAACAAAGGAAAACTGATTTATCAAATCAATAATAAGTACCTAATTGATATATTCTGAAACTTTTATCAGCATATAAACAAAAAAGATGACCCCAAAAAGTGGGTGCTTGTGTTCACTTCCAAAAGAAAGTCAGGATTTTAAATGGTCAGGTAATTAGAATAATTAAGAAATGTGGGATTTTAATAAATTTAATTTGGGAGATCAGCAGCCTCCTTTTTTTTTTCTCAAAAATCATCTTATGTTAATCAAATGTTCTACCTTTATAAACCCAGCAAATTAAATAAAATGTTTTTTCTTTGATGAAGATCTTGAAAATATTTAGGATTATTACTGGATAAATACCAGTTCTCTGTCTAGAGTCCTATACATGTGCAAAGTGTAAAGAATAAGCTAAATCCATATGATTGAAAGCTGTATATCATAAGATGGTTCATTTTTAAAAAATGGATTCGGACTACTCATATGAGTTTTATTTGTTAGTATTTCCTTCTTTCTCTTAAAAGTTGAGTACAAAAGGATTTCTCTTTATTAATTACATTTTATTGAGCACTTACTAAATGACAAGCACACTACATTTATTATTTCAATTAGCTTTTACAGCAACCCTAAATGGCACATACAGTTATTCTTTCTGTTTTACAGATGCAGAAACTGACCATCCCAAGGCCACAAAGCCAGTAACCCACACAGCCAGGAAGTGATTCCAGGGCATATACACTACATGGTCTCTCTGCTCTTTTCAGGGGCAAGGGGTTGTTGCATTCCTCGTACTAGAGACTCTACCCACATTTAAGAATCTTTCGTTCCTATTTTGCATTTTTGTAGTTTAAATCGTACTGATCCCTGAATCACTCTGGATCACAAATATTTTTAAACTTCAGTTTCTTGCTTCTACTTCGATCTTGTTTTTCCCACCGCACAGAACTAGCTACTTAAGACTGTTATCCAAAATCTAAATTTACAGGAAAATTGGCTTGAGATGAAATCTTTGCCAGTTATTTATATTAAGATGATCATAAAAACTTGATGACCAATATTTTTGGACAGTCATTTGCAGAGTCACTTTCTTGCCTTTCCAGCTGTTAGAAGTCTTTGTCCTCATCACAGGGTGCCTGGACTGTTCTAACCGCCTTCTAGAAGTCTCCCTGCTCCCCTCCTCCAACCCATGAAGGCAGTGCTTTCATAATGGTACTTCCTGGCTCAGGTACCTAACAGAGATCCCCATAGCCAAAATACCAAATGTAAAATTAGCTGTTTGGCTGTTACTGTTTTTATTATCTGACCACAACCTACTGAATTAATTTTATTCTCACCACTCACAGAATGATGCCAGTGCAGGCAGTCTCCCAACTGGCCCCCATATGCATGATGCGCACCCCCCTCATCATCATTCCACATCTTCTCTTTCTCTAGGATGCCCTTCCATTGCTACCCACCCTCCAAGGGCCAGCCCAACCTTCATCTCTTCCAAGGACCTATTCCTGATGACTCCAGGCCATCATTTCTTCCCTATTGAACGGACTTTACTTCCTTATTGCACACATACATATTTTAATATGTATTTCCATTGTCTAATCACCATGCTACCCCACCTGGCACCTTATTGTACACCGGAAGTACACTGTTCACATAAGCATAGCTTGTAAGCTTTTTTTTTAAAGTTCTCTTTGTCTAGCCCAAATTTGTAAACTTCTTATGAGAAGGATGCACATTTTACATTATACTTTGTTTGCACTACAACACACAACTTTTAAGCCCAGCTCTAGGGAGACAGTAGATACCTAATAAATGCATGTCGACTGAAAGACAAATGTCTTCAAAATCGGGGTAACACACACACACCCCATAACCACCTGCTCTCATGTGAATTCCACTTTTTGAGATGCGTCCATGACATTAAATACCCAGACTTTTTTTAAGGCTTTAAATCTCTACAGACATTGTCTTCATGCAGTGTATACAAAAGAATAAATTAGAGCTATGAGAAACAACTCAGACCAAATAAACCAGGGAGAATATATCCCTCGAGAAAAGGTCTTTTTTGGTTTGAATTATCAAGACCGGCTGTCTCCATTGATGCAGCTCAATTTTCAACTTGGCTGATTTGATGACAGTCAGAACATTGTTTAAAAATCAAAATGCATGAAGGCTAAGGAAAAATGAAAATAAAAATTCCATTACAACTTAATTTTTCCATGTTATTTATTTTTATGTATTCATATATAAACATTAAATTAGTATAGAAAAAATACTGCATAAATGTTTGAGATGAGTTAAATGCCATAAACTCGTAAATACTTCAGTAATGCTTGTTTATTTTCCTTTTCCTATATATAAATATCCACATTTCTACATGGGATATATAAATCTGCCCTCATATATTGTATTTTATATGTGTATCTATGCAATAACGTTGCATATTTTCAAAATTCAAGCTATCTGGTAAGTACATAAATATTTCCCTAAGCCAAAAATGGTGTTTCACTGGGAGTGTCTTTACACGATTACCAGACAATTTGAAACTTAAAAGCATCACTTATTGAAATAGCTATCTAATGAAGGGCCCCAAATATTTCACATATCTTAATATCTGAACACTTTTTAGGTGAAAGTCTTATCCTAGCACATGTTCAATATTCAAATATTGCCTCCCTTCCCATGTCAGGCTTTGCCGTTTAAAAATGTTCATGTGTTTCTTTTCCCCTCCCTGTTCACAGAGAGAAATGAATAGCACATCCTGCTCCAATATCAAAATCAGGTTCAAATTTTCCATTCAAAGGAAACCAAACTAAAATGAGATCAGAACACCAAAAAACAGCAGAGTACTTCACATGGTTAAGTCTGAGGCATAACTTCTCCTACACAATTTGATATACTGAATGCAGATTATGAAATTCTAAAGTATAGATAATATACCTATATATACTTTGTCTCTTCTGTAGGTTGGGAAGCTCTCTAAGAGATGGTGGCGGTGGTGGTGATGGATAAGGGCATCCTAATCTATAGAAACATAATTTATCCTAATGAAATCTATAGCTTGTTTTATTGAGAGAGACAGAGAAAGAGATTATTGCTCATCTACCAATGTATCGCCATGAATTTTCAAGAGAAATATTGATGGATATGTAATCCAAAATAGAACAAAAAGCAATTTTCTAGAAAAATAAGGCAAAAGTAAAGTTTCTTATTTTAAACTCAGCTTATCTGGGGTATGTCTTAATTGATTTAACATTTCACTTGCAAGAATGAACAAGCCATCTATCAGTTCCACTCAAGGAAAAGTGAACAGCATTAAAATGCTCAGCCAAGATAGCCAGAGGCCAACCTCCACCCCGCCTCACTGGCGGCAGACATACAATCCAGAACCAACTCATAAGTATTTCATTTTTACCTGAACTAGAACCAGGGAGATATTTGATTGCATACATTCATTCAACAAATAATTCTTAAGCGTCCACCTCCATGGTTCCTTGAATCTATATCACCATTGGCTGTTACAATGCCATTATTTTAATACCACCAGGAAAAAACACACACACACACACACACACACACACACACACACACACACACACACACAGAGGCAATTAAACAATGACAGGTCATCAATTGTAATATACGACTCCCATTTCTGAGATATTAAAATGTTAGGGGGGAAAAGTGCATCTCAGAATTCATGAAAAATGGTGTGAGCTAAGCTCAGGGATCCAGCGATGAACGAGAGAGACAAGGCTCTTGACACACAAAGCTCTCGGCCAGGGTAGACTCATCTGGAATTAAAAGAGAATGCCTACTGTCCTCTAGCAAAAGTCTTAGTTCCTGGTGGCACGTAGCTCTCCAGGAAGAGACAAAGAGTAGGAAGTATGCAAAAAATACAATTAGGAAAAATATTTTAAGCCAAAATGCAATGAAATACATTATTTTGAAGAATGTTGTTTTCCTGAACCTGCTCATTTGAAGCTTAACCATGGGCTGCTATCTTCCTTCTTCCCTTTTAAAATTCCCTTACCAGTCCTCCCATCTCTAATTTCTTGCCTCTCTTATTACTCACATATGTCATTCTTCTCCACTTCAAATATTTTTTATACTCTTTCCCTTTTCCTCTCAAGAGACTTTCATTAGCTTGTTCTTCTAACCATAAACTAAGCACATAACTGAATATGATTAATATTAGTTCTGGCTGGTTACTGGTACATTTTAATATTGATAACTGATATCCTATCTGATTTCCTGGTTTTGCTTGACATATGATCTATAGTTTCCTTGAAGCCACTGGAGGTGAATTCTCTTTGGTATTTTAGGTAATTGTTCAGTTCTAGTAATTAAAACAATAAAGGAGAATGTGACTGACTCCCATATGCTATTTTATGGCCAGAAATCTCAAAAGAAATAGATCCATTCACTCTAAGCAATACAATCCTAACAAACCAAAATAGTTCAAGATTTTTTTAAAAGGCCTTAGTGATCCTAAAAAAAAAAAAGTATCAAAATCTATAGCAGTCAGATTTTTAAAAAGGCACTCGAATGTTTATATCACATTGAAAAATATATTTTCTATAGTCTACAGCTGTTCTTTTAATGTCCCAAGTCTACCAAATTAAAAACTATATACCTTGGCTCTGTTCCCCACAATTTATTATGCACTGGGAATCTGCAAACATTGCCATGACTTTCTGAATAAACTGCCCTTCCTAACATTCCCCATAAATGTTCTTTCTGGCTTCAGAATTCTACCAAAGAATTGTTACTATAAAGAAACTAGAAAGAGTCATTTTGAATTAATTTCTTAATCCCTTCCTTCCACAATCACAGACTACACTCCTTCTCTGATCCTGGAATGTAAAAATGTGTACGACCTGGCCCCTACCCTGAGAAGGCAGTGGCATGTGTTGGCCTGAGCACAAGCATGGGTGTGTGGTCAGAGATGTGGGTCAAGCTCCAGCTCTGTGCCTGCTCACTGGGCCTCCTGCCCTCACCCAGGGCAAGGAGTATCCCATCTCTGCATTTTAATTTCCCCACTTCTAAAATGGAAACAGCAATATCTACTGAGAAAAGTTACAGTGAGAATAAAGGGCCTTAAAAGGGGTCTATACAGACAGATCACAGTGCTCGTTCACTGGAGGTGCCTCACAAAGGTGGATTTCTTGTCTCCTTCCCTTAGCACGGTATCAGAGGCACACCCATTTTCTATGGCAGATATGGCTCTGTGTAAATTACATCTTTTTCCTTTGCTTCGCATTTATGTTCTTAGTTGCATATTTTAACATTAAAATTTTTACTATTAAATGGTTAGGCAGAATGAAGAGGTCTGGGACCATGTAGAGAGTTTTCCTTGAGTCTTTTTCTTTCTTTAAGCTTAGTGCTAAGAATTATCTTTGTGCTGTCCCCTTCATTGTTCAAAAGGAAATTTTGTGGGGTTTTCATGCAAATGTGCGTATGTAAAACTTTCAGGTACTCCATCGCTAGTAAATTTGGTCAAGTAGTAGTCTATGATGTACTGGAAAGCAAGCAACCTTGGAATAAATCATCATAATCATAATCATAATCACAGCAACACTGATTGAGTGCCAGTTGTTTACCAAATACTGTTCTAAGCACCTTACAGGTAGTCATCACTTAGAACCCAGGCCAACCCTACCCAACAGCTACTATCGTCCTCATTTCACACATCAGGACGCAGACACACAGAGATTCAGTGATTTGCTACATAGCCAGTGGGTGGAGTGGAGGAGATTTCTGAATATGAACAAAATAATCTGGCTTAAGAGTCCAAGTTCTTCACTGCAATACTATACTATTTTTTGGAAATTTTAGATTATCCTCTGAAAAGGTATTCAGATACTGCAGTACTTCATAAGTCAGCAACATTTGCGATGACGCCAACAAGCATCTCTAGTTCCCGGGGCATAAAAAGGCAAGTGGATAGATGTTCAACCCTTTCTCAGAAGTTCTTTTACCCAAATTAAAAATATTACATTTGAGTTTTTATCCAAACAAATTGGGAGGAGACTCAAGCTGAAGAATAAAGACAGGTACTCCCAGCATCTGCCTCAAGATTTTGTTTAAACTACTGTATATTTCTAGCTCCATTTTGTTAGTAATAAGACTACTGATTGTTGAGCTTTTATTAGGTGCTAGGTATACTAAATGTTTCATATACATGATCTCATCGACTGCTGAAAACAACCCTATGAGGGAGGCAGGTGCTGTATTTATCCTCGCCATATTGATAAAGACACTGAGGCTCAGGAGGGTGAGAAACTTGCCCAGGGTGCACAGCTAGCACATCTGCGGAGAAAGGACTGGGACTCCCACTCTTATCCACCAGACCACAGTGCCTCCCTTGGAGAACACACAGTCTTTCATACCTCCCTCTGGCTCCAAGAATCACTGTGATGGACTGTGTGAGAAGCCAGCATGAAAACCAAACCATTATACCTCTGACATTTGTATGCAATGGCTCTGAAATCTGAAGGGCAAAGATCCCCCATGCTCTGGAAAGGAGAGCCTGCCAAATCAAGACTCTCTCCCCCAATAAGGCCCCTATATCAGAGCAGAAGCTGAGCAACTCTAGCCCTCCCTCATGTGGATTTTCTCTCAAATAATGGAATTACAAAGAGAGGTAAAATAGGGTTTGCATGCACAGGAAAGGAGGGGAGATGGTCAACTGTGGTCAAGAGGGTCTTTATACAAGAAAAGTAAAAGGACCTGAACTACAAGACTATGGCAGAAGTGGGAGCCAAGAGGCTGAAGAGTGAGAGGGAAGTGGCAGACACAGCTGAAGAAGAAGGTGAAACACCAGCACAGATGGGAACAGAGGAATGTGCAGATGAAATACGACTCAAGTGGAATCCATCCCTTCTGCCTGTATTAAAGTCTAGATGGTCTTGCGGAGAGCATAATTACGCCACCTCTATCAGAACTGCCTCTTGCTTAGTCTAAGATTGTGAATTTTATTTCTGGAAAGTTCTATTTTTCCAAGATAGTTTAGAAAACTATGGGAATACAGGAATAACCACAAACTAAAGGGATCTGGAAGATGGCTGGGAAAAAAAAAATGGTGACACAGGCTAAGTTTCTCTAGACAGCAGCCAGTCCCCTGGGATTTTCTGGTTATTTTATACCTGTGGGGCTATTGCAGTGACTATTTCAGGAAACTGGTACATAGTACACAATGCATGCATATATCATATGATGTTTTGTTTGATGTGATGTGAGTTCCAGTGTGTGCCATCATGATTTTAATTTTCAGTGCCTGTGCTGCTCAGCTGTAACATCAAAGCAATAGTATGTAAATTCATGTTGAGCTGGGGCATAAATCTGACTTTCATTAGACCAACAGCATTAGGGGGAGGGTCTTTAGTCAATTGCACCTATTCTGAGACACCTATTAAGTTTCAAATGAAATAGGACAGTTTCTATCACCTTTCAGGAGTCCTTGTTACATCTTCGTGATCTAGCAGAAAAGTTCTAGCAATGGCTAATATATGGCAGCCATCCAGACTTTCCCCTCATGACTGTGAGAAGCTAACATGTACTGGTGAGTTTGGTTGGGTTGCAAAGACATCTGATTTTGTTTTTAAATAAATACACTTAGAACCAGGGGCCTGAGAATAAAGAAAGTTCAAGTCATCACTGGCACTGTGATGTCTTTCACTTTAAGGGCTTTTAAAACTGGGTCTGATTGGCCAAGCTTTACCAAGGTTGTGCTGAGCAGGGAAAGAAAAGCACAATATATAATATAACCAAGAGTGATTTGTTTTATGTATGCATTGTCCCAAAGCTCTAATTCCTGGTTTAATCAGTATCAATGGATTCTTTCTAGCCAGAGAAGAGGGATCCTAAAGATTTTACAAAAGGAAAAAGAAAACCCAAAACACTAAAAAACCAAATCTGTCCCTCATAAAAGAATACATACTTCAGAATAGTACAGCAAAAAAAAAAAAAAAAAAAAAAGCAGGTTGGGGGAGGGGGATGTGGGGAAGGAAAATGAAGCATGATTAGTCCTGAGTTGACAATTGTTGAAGCTAGGCGAAAGGTACATGGGGAGTCATTATATGACTCCCACTACTTTAATTCTGTATACTTAGAAATTTTCCATAATAATGTTTTTAATCCACAGAAGTGCTAGGAATTCCCATGAAGCAGAATTACTAAAATCCAGACTCGATAGTTATTGAGACCCCTGCATATGGGACTGCCTGCCTGTTCACTCCTTAGCCTTCGGGTACTCTACGCTTGGCCAGCCTAGATACTAACCTGTGTGTGGTGCACCTGGCCCATACTTTCCCACCTCCATGCCTGTGCTATTTTCCTCTGCTGGGAACACCCTCTTCCCTTACATTTTCTGGCAACGATCTAAATCCAACCCATGAAAGGCCTAGATCAAAGGTGTCTTCCCTTGTTAAGTTTTTAATGACTGCATACAGAAAAAATCTCTTCCTCCTCTGTACTCCAAGAACTTTGCTAGTGTTCTTTTGGGGCACAGCTCATTATGCAATAACAATCATGACTATAAGATGATGATAATAACAGCAGCTAATATATACTGAGTGCTTACTATGTGCCTGGCTCTTTATATATGTCATCATTTTCCATCCTTATGATATGCTCTGAGGTTATTTCCTTTTATTATCACATTTTACAAAAGATCTGAAGCTCAGAGAGATCCAAGGGGGTGAAACAGGGATCCAAAAGTGTGATGTGGTATCAGATATGTTACAATAAATGTTAAGCCTTTGTGCCTGTGATCCTTAGCTATACCACCAAGATGACAATGTATAAAGTCTAGCTGGGGCAAGACCTGAGAGCCCACATTTTTTATGTCTATGATACTGTATGTGACTTATTTCTCCTACTGAATTGCATGCTCCTTTAGGGAAGGGACTGTGTCTTTTTCTATGTTGTGTCCCTACCTGCACTGTCTAGTACAATGCCTTGTACATAGAAGATGCTCAATAATGTCATGTTTATTGAGCACTGGATTAGCACGGGGTATTTCTACTGCCTAAGGCCTACATGCAACTCTTATAATCCACCTGTCTACATCCACAAGGAAATGAAATGGAAAAATCAGCCCACAGAAAAACAGCCTAAGCATCTCTTCTCCTCATCACTTCTGATCACACAGCCACAAAACTAAAGTAGTTTTCATATTCTCCCTACACTGGCACTGTAAGTGACCAGGAAGAATTCTTCCCCGATGCTATTTTTATTTCACCTCCCAGTTGTGAGCTCCCTCCCTTTCCCTCTGCAAAGCCCTCACCCCTAACAGCCTCAGGAAAAGCCAAAGGAATTCAGACGTTGTCTAGGTTATGACTCAGGAATCTGGAACTGAGGGAGACAGGCTGATTTTACCCCCCTGAGTTTCTTTTCTCTTACTTCCCCTTTCAAACTTCCTAAGCCTGGCTTTTATCCAACCACATAATACTCCATCAGTTGCTGTTATTCTTTGGTTATATTTTGACCTTCTTCCTGAACACAGGGATGTTCTCTGGACTGATCTTTTGAAAATTCGGGGAGTAGGCTCAGGAGTCTTCAGTTCCTTCTCAAAACCCTCTCAGTGTTCCTCTTCTTCGCACTACACGTCTTTCCCCTCCAATGACCCAGCTCATGCTGTATTTCTGCAAGGCCTTTACTCTCAGTGGGCTTTCAAAAATTGAGAAAGTCATGGCTGAGGAGAAAAAGCGAGCTCATAACGTGTTTATGGTCCTCCTCATTCTAGCTCTGAACCCACCTCTCGCCAGAGATACGAGCATTTGAATCGAGGAAATGAGAAGCCTTCCAGTCCCAGAAGAAAGAAGCAGTAATGATAAAGGGACCAAGAATGGAGCTGGAATTTGGGGCAAGGGCTAGTTTCACCCATGGCTGGCTCTAAATGTTCCCTTTTCCAGGCTCTTGTAAACCAGGCTGCTATAGTGTTAACATGATATAAAATTCCTACATTTTCTTTTATTAAAAGTTTTCTTTAGTCATAAACTTAGATACGCCAGCAAAATACCCGTGTGTGTGCATGTGTGCACGCATGCGTGCAAGTGTGCATGCCTATCTATGAAGAGGTAGGTGGGGCCACAGTGAATTGTGACATATCAAATAGTACTCGTTTCATCTAATGTCACTCATCTTGACAGCCTTTCATTTTCAAAATTAATAAAAAGCATAAGGAAACTGCTGCACAGTCACCAACTAAAGGATCTTGGCCACAAAGCTAAATATCTAGTCATCTGTGTTGTACATTAAGTGTGAAGGCACATATCACAGTTTGGGATTTAAATGGAAAAATCAATACCCTACAGGAAATCTACAGTTGCATAGCAGATTTTTCTATCAGCCAATGCTTTGTTTGTCAGTGCCTTCTGATTACACACACTTGTGTATTCCGGGCATCGATTTTGCTTTGCTTTTGTTTAAGTTACTTAATATTCCTCCCTCTTCCAAGAAGCAGTCATGTGGGGGTGGGGAGCGGGCAGAGACATTAGAGAGTCAGTCATAAAGTCAAGGCAACGTCCCATCTACCTGGTCAGGGCACTTTCTGTCAGTGTCTGTGGCACAGAGGACTAGTCTTCCAGCCATGTGCTCCTGATCATCTGGGGGCCCAGAGGCACCCTGTGCCTCAGTGCTTTCTCCAGAGCTCCCACGCTTTCTAAACTGGCTACTGCTCTTGCAGCAATCCATGCAAGAAGATGGCAGAACCACCCTTCAGCTAAAAAAGCACTTTGGAGTGGAGCTTGCAATCTTCTCTGACAGATTCTTTAAAAATCTGCTCTAAGCTGCACTAAGAAAACTCCAAGGATTTCCTATTTCTTTCTTATGAATGAACAAGTCTTTTTCATATAGAAGCATAACTTCTCAGAGAAGGGCTTCATAACCAGCCAAACAACATCACTTTTCTTACAGCTGAAAAAAATTAAAATTCTCCTTGGAGAAATAAGCTTACTTATGTTTTCTTTTTATTCCTTTTATTTTATCACAGGAAAGTATACTGACCAAAATAAAGCATTTCTAACAGTGACTAGAAGGACAAAGATTGTACCAAATTGCTCAAAACTACTGCCAACACAACAATGTGTTTAAGCACAGCAATGACAAAACATCTACTTTCCCTAAAGACAGCTGAAAACGATGTTCACATATATGTTTTGCTTCCTCCAGCATAAACTGACCACAACCAGGACTCAAACATGTTCATTTTTCCAACAAATAGACAAAAATTAAATATGACATGTTACTTTTACCAATGTCTCTAAAAAGAAGTAAGCTACCCCAAAGCATTCTGATACCAAAACACAGCATAAGGGCCTCTGTGGTCTTCTGCTGAATAATCAAACATTAAAACCAAAATGAACAAAAAGGGTTTCCTCAGAATAGGTAATGCTAGCAGTCCTGGAAGTTTAAGAGTCCTAAGATAAAATATAAGATAAGTTAAATTTTCAGAAAAAAAAATTACATTTATAAGCAGCAAATTTGCCTGTGGATTTGTTGGTCAAGGGACTACACACACAGAATGAGTAGTGCAATTGTAACTGTGCAGACTGTGGAGGGGGAAAAGGAGGTTCTTGCTGTCAACATGTAGCTACTGCGGCTAGAATGGGTAAGAACTATATTTTTGTCTCTTCTCCTGCTCTTTGGACACTTTGTTTTTAATGAACAGTTGGTATCAGAGCTAAATCCAAAGACTGTTACATGTGGGATTTCCTAATGCAGAGACCTGGCAGAGCTGTTCTATATTCGGCCAAAAAACTAAACAGAAATTAGACTACCTCAAAATGTAAAAACTGAGCATCCTCATTCTCTTTCAGTGTTTTCATTTAGTTGGAACAAATGTTTTGCTTTAATGCAAGTGAAAAGAAAAGAACATTTAGGGACAACATAGCTAGATCCCTCATAAAGCTTCATTTTCAAAAGGAGTGTTTGAATCTCTAAATAAATGACAATTCATTCTCTGTTTACTTTAGGTAAACAGAAAATGCATTGCAGAGCACTCATTTTCAAAAGCTAATCAAGAACATTAGGTCCCAACAGATTCATTTAATAGAAATATAATAGGCATTCCTGCTTGCTTTTCATCTCGTCTGGCTGTAAATGCTAAAATGAACAGCAAATTAACCCTGCATTGGAACAGAGTCTCAATGTCACAGCTGATATCCTCCCTCTCACGACTTGTAAACATCCCCGCACCCTGTCACTGCTTTGACTCCTTCTGCATAGGAGAGACGATTAAGTTTGGCAAGAGAGTGGAGGAATACTTGAATTCTAAAGGGAGTACTGCGTGTCAACTCTGCTATCTTCCCTAGCAGAACAAAATATTACCATGTCGTCTCCTAAAATAGTGTACAATGAGGACGTAGGAGGAGGGGTGAGGGCGAGGTTGTTTTTTCCCAAGCTACATATATCAACTGTCTTTCTCTATATTTTTAACTTTACTAGCCATTCTCCAAGTGGCTGCTTATAAACTACTAAACAAAACAAGCTAATAAAGTACAGGGCCATTCAAGCTCTATAATCAGATATAAAAGATGTGCAAACAATTTGAGATCTTAAAATTAATATTCAGTGATATCAGAATTAGCATTTAGAACTCTATACAGAATAAACTATAATATTTCATAAATTATGTAATCATGAACAAACCCTTTCAAAAACTGTTTTCACTGTGCTAAAGTAACATTCTAGACTTGTTGTAAGTATGTTATTCTTACAAGTAGTTCGCAGTTATTCTTGAAGGCAAGCCTTGGAGTTTCCTTAGCATAGTGCTGCTGGGGAAAATTTTCAGCATGTCCATCTTCATCTCTAGCCTGAAGGGAAATATAATGGCCTATTTAGGGACTTACAAATAATGGAAGAAAAAAAGCTAAAAGCATAACAGCTCAGATCATTCAACAAACGGGAATCCAGAAATAACAACAATATTAAGAAGTTTGTTTAAATACGCAGTACGCCTTTTAGGTATCAAAATTTGGGATTTATTCTTCTTTACATTGTTTAGTTTGAACATGCAAATTCATCGTGGTGTAATATTTAAAACAATATCAAGCAAACCAAAATCAAATAATTTTGTTGGCAATTACCACCACCTTAGTTTTTCAGTGCACATTGTTCATTGCACATTTAGGATTATATGACATACATACGTGTTTAAACTTTTTGGCATGCTTAAGCAATCTCTAGATAATGCACTTTAAAAAAATTCTAATAGCAAGGCCATAAGAAAAGCAATCTGCATAATTATATTTTGCATTGTAATACTATTAGAGATAAACTGATTCCCCTCCAATTTTAAATAAAGATCTAAAAGGAGCGATGATCTGGTAAGAACCATGATTCTTCAATCAAATGCAGTAAAAAAAAAAATAGATTTAATTTAAAAGCTGCATTAAAAAGTTACTGGTTATTTTGATCTACGCTGTTAATTAAGAAAGCTGAAGTTTAAATGGAGACATTAACAGAACCCATTAGCAATACCGCTTGCATACAGTCTTCTTTCTAATCTCCACCGGTTTCTGGTTTGGAGTGGGAGAGAAGGCAGAGGTAGGTGAAAGGGGGCGTGTCTGCAGCACACTCATTAAACCATTCATTTGGGTGACACTTGCACTCCGCTCTGCTCTCATCTCATCTTAGCCCTAACTGCTCTCTCTCTTTCCTGGCCTCCTGAAATTCACAGCTGAGCTGTCTCCCTCACATATGGCTTGCATATAATTATGCATATTCCATTTTACACTGCATTAAAATGATGAGCTCCTGGCTCCCTGCCAGCTGATTTTTAAAAGCCCTAGTGAAGTAGGAAAAAGGAGAGAAACACAGGGAGAGCCGCACAGGAAGCAGCAGGTAGTTCTGTCTGCTGTCTCTTTAGATAAAATGTATGTCTGGCACCAAGGGAACAGCTGAGAACTACCTGTTGTTATGTATGGATTGAGGGGGGAGAAAACAATGAGCATACACTGTGGCAGAGATGACAACGCTTATGTATTGTTTCTCCTTTAATGGAGTAAAATCTGCCCTGATGAGCGTCACTCAGACCTCCCTGGCTATACTGGGGCTTGTCATTTTAGAAAGAGATCCATATTTTGTACATTTTAGAATGTATTGCTTGTGTTTAAGAAAGCTGCTGCTACCTAGCCCAAGGAAGGAACTAGATGGAACTTGGAAGTGCAATGTCATGGTCAGTAATATTTAGGTTACAAGAAGTTTGTGGGGAAAAGAGACTGCTCTCTTTTGGTTCACTTTTGAGATTTATCAATATCCCTGGGGCTTGGTGCCTTTTTGTTGTACCTTTTTTTCCTACTAAATCAGACTAAAATAAAAATGCAGTTATAGGATTGGCTATATGTGACAGAGAAAAAAGTTTAATTGTTGTTCATGTCCAGTGGCTGACAAGGCACTGAGACCAATGCATCTTCTGACTGCATCGGAACAACTTTGCAGCTATGCCAGGGTTTAAATTAATATAGCTCAAATGGGTCGCATTTTAAATCCCAACTGGCAAAGGCAGCAGTGGCATACATAAATGAAAGGCAGTTGTAAGAAAGCAGGAAGATGCCAATGGGCAGTGACAATATTAGACTCTTCATAACAAAATGTTAAGCCACTCTCTGAGGTACAGGTCTCTTAAAGGCAGGGACCACAACAATTTCATCTTTCTTATTCTGCCATGCCCAGTGCCTTGCTTTTAGTTGATATTTAGCAAACATTTAAGTGATGGAAAAAACGCATACGTGGATAGTAAGTAGACCCTACCATAAACAACTCTGTAGAAAATGCCACCTCAAAATATGCTAAACTTGGTAGTAGCTTTATTATATTCCTGATGCACTATGATACATATGCTTGGAAACACACTTTGCATATAGTTTTCAAGGGCTACTATTTACATATGTATGTCTATATTCAATATATATGTATCTTGTATATAAATATTCATAAGGTGGAATGTGTTTATTATGCATGTACTATGTATACACATTCATACACACCAGATGCCTAGGGATATTTTCAACATTAGTGGCAAAAATACATTCATTCCACTTACACGTAAGGTGCACACAATGTTTTTTGTGTGTTTAAAGGACAAAAAAAAATCCCATTACCGAAGATTTGAATGTGCTTCCTCAAAGGGGCTACAGACTTCATATAAAGCCACATAATTTATGAGGTTAAATAAAGTAGCAGTGGAAGAGAAAGGAGAGGGGGGTTGAAGAGATTCAGAAGTGGAGAGAGAAGGCTAGAAACTTGCTTTTTTATTGAACTATTATGTTCACCTCTGCATCAAACTTCTGTGGCTCTGGGAATGCCCTGTCCTCTAACACCCACCCTGACTCCAGAGTCCAAGAAATTCTATCCTTCAGCCATTTGCCATGTTTCCACCACATGCCACAGAAATGAAAAGCACGCAAAGTATAAGGAGTTCTCTAACCATCACCTTCACGTGTATTTGTGTGCACACATAAGAACTTACGCACACTTCTCACCACTGTAATCCCCTTTGCATTGTGAAGTTTTTAATGTGTAATTTTCAATTACTATGACAGGAATAAGTGGAATTCAGTGCATTCATCTAAGGCAGGAATTCTCTACCCCAGCTGCATATTAGAATCATCTGGGGTGGTTTGTTTGTTTTGGGCTTGTTTAACATATTGGTATCTGACCCCCCTCCCTTCTAAGATTCTGCTTTAATTGGGGCCTGGACACAGGTGGTTTTTAGAAAGCTCTCAGGAGATTGTAATGTACCAAGGAAGGGCGAGAACTGCTGATCTAAGGGGAGTGTCTACAGCTATCAAGGGGAGGCCCTTGGCATAGCTGCCAGAATGTTCTCTAACCACTCCAGTCCCAGGCACTGGAGTGAACCACTGTGCTATGAGAGGGGGATATACAGGTTGAGCACCACTGATTCAAAAATCTGAAATCCAACACACCCCAAAATACAAAACTTTTTGAATGCAAACATGATGCTCAAAGGAAATGCTCAATGGAGCATTTCATGTTTTGAATTTTCAGATTTAGCATGCTCGACCAGTAAGCATTTACAACGCAAATATTCCAAAATCCCAAACACTTCTGTTCCCAAGCATTTTGGATAAGGAACACTCTACCTCTAGGATGTAGTCCCTATGATAGATCTTACCCTAAATATTCAAAAAGCCTGGGCAACACAGGGAGACCCCATCTCTACCAAAATAAAACAAAACAAAAAAATTAGCCAGGTGTAGTGGCATGCACCTGTAGTCCTAGCTACTTGGGAGGCTGAGGCAGGAGGATTGCTTGAGCCCAGCAATTCGAGGTTACGGTGAGCTATGATCACACCACCACGCTCCAGCATGGGCAACAGAGCAAGACCCTGTCTCAAGAAAAAAAGATTTAAGAGATTACACAACTAGTTGCTTGTGGGCAAAAATTATCATTATTTGTTTGTTTCTTAGTTTCTGGTATGACCAATAATCTTGGAAGAACTACCGTACTGCTTCCTTAAAAAGGCCTTCCTAAACCTCTCTATCCAAGGCAAATATCTCTTCTGTGGTCTTTCTTAGACTCAACATGGTTGCAACCTTGGAATCACTGGTTTGATTTTTGTCTCCCCCACTAGCCTACAAGCTTCCTAAGGGCAAGGATGGAGTCTGATCTTCTACCACTGTATCTTCAGCCCAGCCACTGCCTGATGCCCAGTAAGTGACCTCTGTAAGAATGAGCTGGATCATTCACAGAACTTGGTGGCAATGTTAGACAAAATCCATAGGACCTTCCTTACCTTACATAGAGAATCAGTTCATACTGTTTTACAACCTCTTATACATTAAAGTCAGAGGCTTTACTATATTTAATATATTCTACATCTGCCCCCGCTTGGGGTGCCAGACAATGACTTAACAAGGAGGGTGGACATATGACACCGATGACCCCTTCAGGGAGGAATATGTGAACACTAAAATTGTTCAGAATCACTGACTCATGGTAATAATATAAAGCAGACCAACTTTTGGCTGGTTTTATTATTGTTCTTAAATCCTCTGCAGACAATGCATTCTCTAATTGCCTGTCGAGAGTAGACCACCCCACTGTCGGCTCTAGATATCTGCTGGGGCCAGAAGAATTGTGTTCATGTCTGACTTTTTTCCAGAGGGACAAGTTCTGAAAGAAGGCACGTCAAGGCACTTCATGATGAACTAACTCTCTCCTTGTGTCTTATTTTCAACAGTTTTATTCTGACTAATGTGCTAGATATTTACGCCAACTACAGGGAAAAGCAAATGGGGGACTATTTTTTTTTTGCATTTTACTACAAATGTGATTGTCAGAACAAAGGTGCATTTTTGACCTATTATTCAAAGGAAACTTCATTTTTTTTTTTTTTGCCATAACAGAAACAAAAATCCTTCAGTTAAACTGCAAGCAATTTCCCTGTCTTGCTGACAGTTGTGTATCCATTTTCATGGTTTGCCTAACATTTAGATAAATATTAGATGATATGAGAAATTTACAGTAATTGCCTCTCTACTTCAAAAACCTCTGGTTTAAACAAACTTTGTATTCACCTCTCTTTCCCTCTGAATCAGCACCAATTCACTTCTCTTATTTTGATTCTTACAATACGGCAAACTTTAGTTCTTTAAAGAATTCACTGCTTCCTCTGGGACAAAGTCATGGTGCCATGTGCTTGTTGGAGCAAGCTCGGCATTCTTCCTCCTCTGGAGAACGCCTTTAGAAAAGGTGGAACACATTCTAGAAATAGCTCCACTTGCCTACCCCAGAGAAGTGTGATGTTTCTGACTCCATGAAAAGGTTAACAATATTGCCATTTAAGTAGAAAAATAATTAGGCTTCAGAGTTAATACCTCCCTGTGATGAATGGGAGTTTACACTTCTGTGTCATTGTGATCTCAGGATTTCTTTTGAAAACAAGCAAAGGTTCTGCCTGGAATCAGGGCTGGGGAGATCACAGCAGAGTTTCCAAGCTTAGCCCTCCTATGCTGCAGCAGAGACAGCACATGTCAGCTCACACATGTGGCACTGTTACCGGACTTAAGAACACCAAAAACAGTGCAACTCAAAGTTGTGAGAATAAGTGTATGTTGAATAACTGGAGAGGAGAAAATAGGGGACATAGATTTTATATTTTATAACTAATTGTTGGAACCAGAAATAATAGAATTTCTTTTTGAAATTCAAGGTAAAAGCATGGGGACACTGCTCTGAAAATGCATGGAATTTCATTTTCTGAAATCTCATTTCTGGTTTAGCCTTCCTTTCTCAAATGTGTCCACACGTTCTCTTGAGGAAGCTCAGGAATAAACAGCAGCTATCACACACTGCCTTTCAGTGTGCTGTGAATGTCTTTGTGAACTGAACTAAAGGTCAGTGCTGTTTCTTTGTCCTGCAGTGGACAGATACCTGGGACCTCTCTTCAGCCACCCCTGCCTCTGATGGGAACAACATAGGGAGGTCTTCAGAGTAGCTCCCTGCCTCCCCTGGAGTTTCTGCACTGTTGAGCTCATCTCAGTGGCCCAACTCCTCAGGTCTGAATTCTCAGTGCCCTTCTACTGGGTCTCCTGTCCTTTAACCCCATTCTTTCTGATGGAACTAGATTCCATCTCTCCTTCTGCTGGCAGATCCTTACGTGTCCTTTAAGCCTTCGTTCAGACTGCAGCTCCTTTAGGAAGTCATCGGTGACTCTTCCTCCTGGTCCTCACCTAAGCTCTGCACCCTCTGTCCCTGTATGTATTTACATTCCACACCGATTTATTGCATTGCATTATGACCATGTGTGTGTCTGCCTCTCCTACTAATCAAAGAGGTCCTTGAGTGTGGAAACTGCGTTCTGTCCAGCTTCAAATGTCCAGATCCTGGACTAGTGCCTGGCATACTATAAGGGTTCCATAAATGACAGAGTGAGCAAATGAATAAATGAATGGGTTTCTATCCTTTAACACTATGGCTGGATATTCAGCCTTGCCCTCGAGTCCCTACCAGTTGAGTGTTCTGCCTCTGAACCTCAGGAGTCTTCTCCATACCCAAGTCTTAGCAGGGCTCTCCTAGAGCTATCTGATCACACCTTCCTCACACCTAGACCTTCACCAACTATTCAGTGCACTTCTGCCCAACATCTGTTCTTCCTACTTGGTTAGCTACCAGGGTCTTGGCCTCACAGAAGATTTTGCACTCAGTTTGGACTTTGGCCAATCATCTTTTCGCCCTACATGCTTCTCTCCTCCACATCCCTGCTGGACTGATCCTCTGGTCTTTGTCCAACAAATTCTCACCCTCAAAAGTCCATTCCTTGATTAAACAACTGGGCACCTTGTTCCCTGTTTCTGATATCTCACCTTCTCCTAGAGTCCCAGGTCTGTCTGAGACTCCTTGGTTACCATCCATGTCTTACCTCCTCTACCAGACTGGAAACTCCTTGACGGCAGAGACCATGCATTATGTATGAAGTCTCTTATATAACAAACAATCCTGTAAATATATATCGAATGGTTTCATTAGCCCTCACTCTTCCTTAAGCCAAGGCCTGGAGTGTTCTGTTTTTCTCTACTCTGAACTGCTTACCTCTATGAATGGATATCCCTTAAGTACGAGTTATTTATATGCAAATATTCAAGGCACTGAACAGATTGTAGAGAGTTGCATGGTTCTCAAACAAAATTATGTGTGCATGCAGCTTGGGTGGAGGGCTTTCTCCTGGACACAGGGCTCCCACCTGGCATCAGGCTCTCTGCTCTGGAGATATGCCAGTAACCCAGAAACATCCATCTCTGGACCCAGGCATCTGCTCCATTCACATTACTACTAATGTCTGCATCAGGATCCCTTGCCTTCCCTTTCATCTGCTTGTCGATTGTCTATGGGGATTTCTGCAGTGGTGCTGTTTTACTTCGTTCTTTTAACCAAATGTATTTAAATTCCCATTTAGCGTGTAGGCTGTAGGAGAAGCTGTTTGCCCAGAGAAGGCCCTCCTAATTCTCCATCCTCCTTAACTGGCTACCTGACAGGCCTTCTCCATATCTCTTCAGGCTCCTCTGACAGCTCACACACCTCTGATGGATGAGATGGACTTATTTGCTGCAGCTATTTTTTCACATCATGCAAACCTTTATATATATCATAAATTTTTAATATCCAATTTGGAGTCTTCAAAGAATAATGGTAACAAATATGCAACATGAAGATAATGGGAATCGAATCATGTTTATGGCCTCCATGAGCATCTCCTTAAATGATGTCAGGTCAGAGCCCCTCAGAGCCGCACGCATGTGAGGCTATGGGGCTGATCTTGTGCTTGATTAATGGCTGCCTTTACTCGGGGGCCCTAATGGATTGCATGACAGTTATGGCAACAGATTCCACATCAGCCTGAAATACAGCCTCCACATGAACTAAAATATATCATGTTCATCCCAGCACATTACCACTGTGTCTGGAATAATCAGAGCAGTGGCTTAAGCAGTTCTGAAAATGTCTGTTTTTACTTTTTATTTTTAAATCTATTTTTCCTTTATTGGACAGGTGACCCTTTTGCATTTATCTTGCAGGGCTCTTTCTCAGGTCACCTGAGTGTCTTTGTTTGGTAAGAATTTTTATATCACAGCATCTATAGGTAAGGCCCAGCAGCTAGGGGCATGCAGCTCCCTTCTTTTTCATTCTCTGCTAAGGCCACGCCACCTCAAGCCCCAGGCAGCTTCTGATTACTCCAGAAGCTTAATCGACAGTGGATTATCCAGGCTCCTTCCCCTTCCCCTACTTTCCTCCTCCGCCCACTGCCTGCCTTTTGGCTTTTTACTAGTCATTTGCATCTATTACCCAGGGACACAGTGAGGGGAAACAAAAGGAAGGGAAACACAAATGATTCCACTTTGCTACTGGTTGGCACCCACAAAATGCTTAATTAATAGACCTAATCTAGGCATTTCAGGTAGTCCTTTTATTCCTTTTCTCTGAAATTACTAGGCAGAAGGGGGTTGGGCTCATATGATTATATGCAGACCTCATGATGGACCTGAGAAATCAGAGAAAATGTTAAACAGGCAAGGGCTAGAAGGGAACTCCAGGACCCTGTCTGTAAGGCTAGAAAAGGATCCAGATGTTACAGAGGAGATTCACTATCTATAGGATGCCTCGCCCAGAAATAACCTGGCCTCAAATGGGATTAAAAAACACAATACTAACCAGATTAAGATGCTGCTCCGTTATTATCCGGGATTGATAATAACGGCTAACATTTCTACAGCTTTTCATGTATGCACCAGACACATCCTTAGTGCTTTATATGTATCAACTCATTTAATGCACACACCCATACATATATCAAGGAAAAAAAATGACTTATGAAGTAGGTACTATCATTATCTCCATTTTACATATGAAGAAGCTGGGGCACTGAGACGTTACGGAGTTCACACAAACTCACACAGTTACCAAGTGGTAGAACCAGGATTCAGACCCAGGCAGTCTGGTTCCAGAATCCCCATTCTACACACTGATGATCTCCCACCTGCGTGCTGATGGCAAAGGTAAATCGTGTACAATAACTTGAAAACATGGGTGTCATTACGTTTTAAAAACATGTTACTAAGGGAAGTTTCCAAATTTCTTTGGTTTTAGCACTCCAAGATTGAATATACCAAGAAAATTAGGAAAATAGAGTGTTTAATGACAAATGTAACAGAATCGGGGGGTGGGGAGGTGGGGAAGATGGGGGAGGAGGGTGCGGGGGAAGGGGAAGAGGCAGCCTGCAAAGAGCCCAAGAAAAGGGTTCCCTGCAGCTTCAGAAGCAACGTCAGTAGGTCTCTCGTGAAGCCTGCGGAAGATGGTATTTCAACATCTTCAACACCAACTTCTTTTTTTTTTTTTTGAGAGACTCTCACTCTGTCCCCCAGGCTGGAGTGCAGTGGTGCCATCTCAGCTCACTGCAAGCTTCGCCTCCCCGGTTCACGCCATTCTCTTGCCTCAGCCTCCTGAGTAGCTGGGACTACTGGCGCCCGCCACCACATCTGGCTAATTTTTTTCTATTTTTAGTAGAGACGGAGTTTCACTGTGTTAGCCAGGATGGTCTTGGTCTCCTGACTTCGTGATCCGCCCACCTTGGCCTCCCAAAGTGCTGGGATTACAGGGGTGAGCCACCGCGCCTGGCCAAACCAACTTGTTTAATCTGATTCTTATTAAATAAACCTCAGATCATCAAGTATGACACCTAGGTCTCTCAATACCAGAAAAGACATGCCCTACCAAAACTCACTCAGTTCTGCAGGTCCTTTAGCAATCTCCTTTGTGGACTTCTAAAAACATCATCAATATTATGATACAATTTTTTTTAATCCTGTAGGTGATGCTGTACAGACTACAAGGGACATTCATGCTATCTTGTCTCCTGTATTTCTGGCACTTGGTATACGAATGCAGATTGTGACTTTGGTCAACATGAGTCAGTTCATCAAGGCAGTGGATATCCCTGGACCAATCAGTGAAACTGAGTCCCTGGATGTGCCTTGTCAAGAAACCTGCCCAGACTGTGGTGATTGTTTTGGGGGGTGAGGGGGTGGAGCACAAAAAGCCAGTTGGCCAACCTCTGCTCCATCCACAACGCCCTCCACTCCTAGGAATAATAGAGACAGAAGTACAACAATGCAGCCCTGAGCAGGTCGATGGCTAATTAGCTCAAGTTGGTGGGAGCACAAAGCAAGAGGCTTAGGTCACTGCCCTGAGTGAGTTAGCTTGCTCTGTGTCACTGTCACAGAACACACCCTTCGTCATGACCTGCCATGTCACACGTGTACAGGTCTTGGCAAAGGGGAGACAGACACCAGAAAACATGTGAAAGGATGCGGATGAATCAGTGCACATCTCTCACTGCTTCTGGAAGAAATAACTCACAGGGCATATGCTGGTGAGGGTAGTCATGGATAGCTGAGTCACAAATTGAAACAAATGGTGTCCGTGAATTAGTTACTAATCCTGAGGTCAAGGACTATAAATTCTCTACTAACAGCAATACTTGTCAAAGACATGACGTCACAATTGTTATTTGTAACAAGAGCTCAGCACTCAGATCAACTTAACGTTCTTTTCTCCCATCAGCAACCACAGAAATGCTATAATCAGGGTCTGGGTATAACCAGGGTTGTCTACGTCTGTTCTGGCCAGTCCATATGCTAAGCCTCAGTTCACCTCATCCCCCAGATGCCCACCAACCAGCAAAGCAGGCCTGCAGATGCTTCAAAACCGTTCCCAGCCACCACCCTGCACTCTCGCCACTCATTCCCCGCAGCTTCAGCTTGAGCCCACTTCCATACGGTTCCCAGCTCACCACCCTCACCCTGACTCTGGCCCTGCCCTGGGCCCTTTGATCTGTGTACTCGGCCTGGCTGGAGCTGACTGTCCTCCATGGTATGGCCTTGGTCCTGCCACTCTGGTCTTTATTCTGGACAGACATAGGAAAGTATTCCACCCTGGTCACTGCTCTGGCCTGGGACAGTGTTACAGTCAGCATTGCATAATGTTGTCCAAAATATAATTTGTCTTAAAGGTAAGATTTCTTTAGGAAGAAGTATGAGTATTATACAATATATGTAAAGATCTAAAATCAGCCTGAACATGAAGGAGAAAGCCTAGAACCAGGACAGAATCCTGTCCTGTGCGCTAGCCACATAAATGTTCTGACAGATATGCAGCAATACTGCGACTTCTGCCAGTGGATGTAGGCAAAGGAAGAAGATGAGGTAACACATCCCTGGTCTTTCAGACTGTGAAGTTCAAACATGATTCTGAGCAGGATGGTCCTCCTGACAGCTCCAAATATGACCCATGTGCCACTTGACCTGTTAACGGAGGTGCTATCAGACTTAAGGAAGAAAAATATCTGAATTACTCTGCTTCCAAACCCAGGACCAATGAAGGCGAAGAGGCTTCATAAATAATGACCTCTGCTCCAATGATACTCTCTGGAGTCTTTGTTTTAAATCCCAGCCATTCTGCAGATGATGAATTGAGGTAATAAAAGGTGGGATTGTGGCATGCTTAAACAGTGGATAATCATTTCAGCAGAATTTGACTGGGGTTTAGGGACACACCTGTTGAAGCCAACAGCTGAGTATCAAGTTAAAGTTCATTTCTGGATGACAACTTTAGTTAATTGTTGCTCCTCTGTCACCCTCTCTTCTTCTTTCTCCCTTCTCCTTCTCCTTCCTCTTCCTCTTCCTCTTCCCCTTCCCCTTCCCCTTCTTCTTCTTCTTCTTCTTATTATTATTATATATTATTATTATTATTATTATTATTACATTTCCAGGAGGCGTATTTTGGGGTCAAAGCCCAGGTGAAGAAAGACAAAAAGTGACCTGGGTTTCCACATCCTCTCCCTTCTTAGTATAAACTGAGAACAATAATACGTGGTTCTGCCTTGCACAGTGAGCAGCCCCACCCCTTCTGTTTGCTCCATTCCCTCCCTCACTGAACCTTTCTAGTTACCAAAATTTTCAAGCTGTCCCAGTTCCTCTGCACCCTGATCTCTCAACCACCCAGAGTTGCTCTAGATGGCATCTCAGAGATGACTGGAAACCCCACTGTATGAAGGCTGGACCCCACTGGGGAGGGCACCACCAATTCCAAAACCTTCCAACTCAGTGACCACTTCATGGACCTGTCATCAGGAACAAAGGAAGAAGATTCAATATAGAAGCCACTTTTACAATAATAATAAGATTTAATGATTGTTCTGTGCCGGACCCCGTGCTAAGCATTTTACAGACTTTGGCTCATTAAAGCTTCTTAAACCTTTAGGAAGTGCCTATTACTCACCACCTCCATTTTGCCAGTGTAGAAACTGACATGTAGAGAAGTTAAACAACTTGTCTAAGACCAAAGAGCCCATAAAAGGCAAAGCTGAGCTCTAAATGCAGGTGTCATGACACCAGGCGCAGATCTCAACCCCCATGCCACACTGCTTATGTGCCCCAGGAGCACAGTTGGCAGAAGCAGCATGGTGACGATGAGTGACAGAAACCGCAGGGATTACTAGAAGGCAGAGAAGTCGTGGCTCAAACCCTCACATCCTTGCAGGTCCTTGTGGGTGAGAGGGAACACGCCCTCTGGTCTCTCCCCTTCGTGGTGAATTATTGGTGTCCAATGCAGCTCAAATGGAGGGATGGTGAGGGAGCTGGCACCTCATAGGGGAACCTGAGAGCCAATCTCATAGGCTGAGGAACACAGCCAAAGGCTGAGCACACCCAAACCCAAAGCCCACCAGTATCAGCGGGGTGGCCTCTCCATGTATTCTGGACGTGGGGTATGGGACCAAGATGAGGCAAGGATGGTTGGATGGTGGCTGCAGATGAAATAGGAGTGGTGCCAGCGAAGTCCTGTGAGTCAGCGTGAGAAACCCTGCATAGAGATGGGGAAGGAGACATCCCTGAAGCTGACAGACTTCTCACCAGAGGGCTCACTCATTTTGAAATCTCTTAAATTCCAGTTTCATGTGCACATCCCACAAATGAAAGATTATGGGATCTTTAGTGATCCCATAATCAAAGTGAGAGTGAGCTCAAATCTTTTCTCAGGTTCCTAGACAAACTGAGACATGTTCTCAAGGACACGGGATTCTAGATTCATAAACCTCCTCCTACGGTTCTTGCCTAATCACAGAATAGAAAATTGTTATTCTTTGATGTAGAAAATAGTAAAAGGGGAATAAGAATGATCATTTCATAAGATTATTGATATCAGCCTTCCCTTCTTAATAAAAACAGGCAGTGTTTACATGCAGTCAAGTATCCTAGTATAATAAAGAAATTTCCGTCATTTATTTGTCTTAAGGGATAAAAGACTTTTTGCCTTTGAGTTATAAAAATGTTTTGACTGGTTCCATAAACTGTAGAATGCAATACTCTATATCTATACTAAAGCACTATATGTGTCATTGTGGCCCCACAGAATGCAGACAGTGGGGCAAGGGCACTTAAGTAATGTTTTCCTTAGGTCTCCATTCACTCATTTAGTCATCTGTTCTTCACTTACTGAGCATCTACTGTGTGCCGGGCAGTAGTAGACAACTGAATAATCAAGCACCTAAAATGAATGGTATTCAGCTCGCATGCTCAGTACATTTTAATTTTTTAAGTTCAATGATAACAATAAAGCAAATGGTCCCTTGAAAGCTCTATTTATATCCAATCTGGAGTGTCAAAGATCATATATTTATATCCTGTTTAAAACTTAGATGTTTAAATAATTACAATTTTATAGCGGTAAAAAAAAGTAAACTACGAAAGGCAAGAAGTAGAAAATACTCTTGTTAGCAGGCAAGAATTTTAAGGAAGTAAAAAGCAAGAAAAAGTGAGAGCAAATTCTCAAGGGCTGAGCACCCCATGTGCTCACCACCCTCACCCTGACTCTGGCCCTGCCCAGGACATTAGTACAGAAAGGGGTGAGGAGGGCCACGTGGTGCCACTCCAACCCGAGTTTGATTCCTGGATTCCTGGTGCCACCACTGATGGGGAAAAGAGGAACCTAAACATCAGCAAAATGGGGTCCACAACATCCATTTCAGAAATCTGTTGCAAGGATTTAATGAGACAATCCGTCACACAATGTCTGGCACAGAATAAGTACTCAATATATGACAGTTACTTAAATTTCACAAATCTGCTTCCTTTTCCAGAGAAAAAAAGAAAACCTCAGCTGGCAAGAAAGCAATAGGAACTCACTATCTTTTCTTATCATTAAAGTCTTGATTAAAATTAAATTGCATGCAACTATAAGGGTATGCCCAGCATCCCACTGCAAATGCCAATCAGAAGACACTGCCAAAGGCTGGAGGAATTTTAGAAATGCACAAACACACCCACTAATCAGGATCCTAACCCTCTACACAATCTGGACACAATCAGTACTTAACGACCACTTCTATCTCTCTTCGGCCATCTGACTATCCCTTTCGCTCCCTGCAAAAAAGGCATTGTTTTGTTTCCTTTGTATCTCTTTACTCCTAGTATATCCAGAGCACCATCTCGGTCAACAAACTTTCCACACTCGCCAAGGGGCTCCCACGTGAGCAGCCCAGGATTCGTGGGCACTGCAGTATGTTGAATTCCATGGCCTTCACCGCACCTCTGCCAAATAACTCAAACTAAGATTTTGGGGCCGGGCGCGGTGGCTCAAGCCTGTAATCCCAGCACTTTGGGAGGCCGAGACGGGTGGATCACGAGGTCAGAAGATCGAGACCATCCTGGCTAACCCGATGAAACCCCGTCTCTACTAAAAAATACAAAAAAATCTAGCCGGGCAAGGTGGCAGGCGCCTGTAGTCCCAGCTACTCAGGAGGCTGAGGCAGGAGAATGGCGTAAACCCGGGAGGCGGAGCTTGCAGTAAGCTGAGATCCGGCCACTGCACTCCAGTCTGGGCGACAGAGCGAGACTCTGTCTCAAAAAAAAAAAAAAAAAAAAAAAGATTTTGGTGTTATTTCCCTTGATTACCATTTATGTCACCTCTTTCAATTCCTTATTTTCCAGGTATTAACTTCACCCCATATAAACTTTGTTTCTAAATCAATAATAGAGGATACCTTTATCATTTGCTGATTTATATGCTCAGCACTCAGCAGAGCTTGGGCACACATATATTGAAATCCACACACTGAGTAACCTCACCAAAGACAGTGAGGAGCAGAAAAGATAAACGAGAGGGAGATTTTCTGAACAATCTGATGTTTGGCTCACCATTTCCAGAAAGTGTGCAAATTAAGGCCAGTCACAGTAGCTCATGCCTGTAATCCCAGCACTTCAGGAAGCTGAGGTGGGTGGATTGCTTGAACTCAGGAGTTTGAGAACATCCTGGGCAACCTGGCAAAATCCTGTCTCTACTAAAAATACAAAAATTAGCCGGGCACTGTAATGGGCACCTGTAGTCCCAGCTACTCCAGAGGTTGAGACACAAGAATCGCTTGAGCCCAGGAGGCAGAGGTTGCAGTGAGCTGAGATCACACCACCGCACTCCAGCCTGGATGATACAGTGAAACTCTGCCTTAAAAAAAAAAAAAAAAAAAAAAGTGTGCAAATTTGCAGCTCTTATTTTCTTATTCGAAAGGCTAGGGCTTTTCATTTTAACTAAGTGTTGCCAGATTTATTAGGTCCTCCTTCATTTTAGAATTCAGTTCAAAACTGCTGTCTTCGGGGTTTGATTTTGTTTAAATGTGTCCACCCTTATCTTTCTGAAACATCATCTCTTATTTATAATCCTTAGACATGATTCTCCATCATCTGGCAATTTCTTCTACATAAATAAGAACTCCCCTCCCTGAGTCAGCTGTGCAACCTGAAAAAGCTGTCTTTTATTTTACTGATTTATTTCATCTTACAGTAAAATGTCCTCCTTGTGCAAAACATCTTAATTGCTATTTCTCCTTGTCCCTTGCCTCGTCACAGGAAGCTGCTCCACAGGTACCACATAATGTTTATGCTCATTTGTTTCTTTCTATTACATCCTGCCTTCCTGTGCACTAGAATCCGATGCCTACGAAGATATAATCAAAATGAAATTGTATTAGTTTAGATTAGCATCTGTGGCAGCGATTCCTATAAATGATACAGACAAGGCAGTAGCTATAATATCTGTCTTGTTTCGAGGTTAAAATGAAAAATGACATCTTTGATGGAAAAGACTCCACGGAGACCCCAGCAGAAACGAGGCCTCTTCCTCTGCTCGCAGACAGCTCTCTTCCCCATCATATGGCTGACAGGTGTGTAATCATGTTCCTTAGTCACAGTTTGTGTTGAAATAACCAATTACCAAATGAATGAGAATCAAGCTCCAGTGCGACTGTTGCCACCATTGCAAAGTGATGATGTGTCATCCAAAGCTCAGGCGTTAAGGGGAGGCTCTGTCTGGGCTTCTCCTCAGCCAAGGATGCTCTCCAGGGCTGCGAGAAGCCTTTGCTGCTCTACGCTGAATTTGGTAAAATACGGGACATTTCTCCTTTGGTCCCTGCCCTTCAGTAATGGAGATTCCAACAGGGACACAAATGAATGGTTAGCCAGGTTTTCTGGGCAACTCAACACCATCCCCACCACTTCCTTTCCTTGACTTTTCCAGAACACATCATCCTCACCTGTCACCAAGCACCCACTGGCACAACTGTCTCTCTGGCCACCCAGATTTCCACGTGAACAGGGCATTATCTGCCGTATTTATCCTATATCTTTCCTCTGTGATATACATCATCTGCTACCAGACCCCATGGTAACAAAGAACAATGCCAAAGTCCAACAGCCCTGACGTTCCAAGCGTACCCTCACCAGGCAAGGAATTCCCCAGATCCACTGATCAGGAGAGGTGTGGTAGATACAAGCAGCCTACAGAGTCTTGCGTTGTTCTAGGTTCTAGATGAATACTGTCAAGCACAGAAAATCCCTTTGCATTCATGAAAACCATAAGCACAAAAATTGCATTTTTATTGGCCCAAAGGTTATTTGTTAATATGTTGAGGGAGAAAGCTTGCAAGTAACTCAAATAAAGTCAAGGAAGAAAGCTGAGATATTGACCTATTTACAATGGATTATGATAGCACTGCTATTACACTTAATGTAGATCTTCACCAAACATGGACCAATCTCTCCTCTCTGCCAGGCATACCCTGTTGCAGGGCCCGTGGGTGGAAGAGCCCTACCTCCCAGACTGGTGGCTGAAAGAATGAAAGGACAGGTGAAAGGAAGTGGCTGCCCCATGGCTTGGTTTCCCATCCACAAAGCAGGGCTCGTACCTGTTACCCACACTTGGTAGAATGAGAGCGTGGTTGTAACCACCATGTAATACCAATAGTTAAAACTCAACAAAAGATTCTGAGTTGTGTGTCCTACTGACAACTTTGAGTCAAAAATACTGTATGCTTTCCAATCAACATCACATTTTCAGTAAAGCCAAGGAAGGTGGCGATTCAATTTTTAGGCAGTGAATATCAAAGTAAAAATTCCCTAGATTGATTCAGACTAAAAGATACAAGGAGATTAAGACAGATTCAAAGAGGTGAGTGAAAAGTACAATTCTTTTATATCCTTCACTCTTTTTTAAAACTTATCATGAAATAAATCTCATCATGAAAGATGTTCCACCGGAAGATTTACCCTC
Organism: Macaca thibetana thibetana; assembly: GCF_024542745.1. Lineage (NCBI taxonomy): Eukaryota > Metazoa > Chordata > Mammalia > Primates > Cercopithecidae > Macaca > Macaca thibetana. The sequence continues at coordinate 104,736,618 of NC_065581.1, read as the reverse complement.
AAAGACCAGACCAATATTACTTTCCAATAAAAATGCTTGGTAAGCTACACTTTGCAGGAGACGAAGGACAATAAATGTGTAAGGGGAAGGAAAAAACACCAACCTGCTCTCCTCCAGTGGTATTCCTCTGAAACTGATGACTGTTTAACCAGTCTTGTTATCCTTATTAGCATAAGTGCTCACTACCCTTGCTTCTCTCTTCCTGGAAGGGCAACTGAGACCCTACACCTGCCCTTCACAATGGCTAGCATCACGGGCCCCAGTTGAGGGAGAAGGATGAGGTTCGAGGTGTATAAAGGTAAGCAGAAAACAATGTGAGAGATGGGCTGAAAAGGGGGGCAAGAATGCAGGTGGCTGCAGAATACATGGGTCTCCTTCCCAGGTGGGGTGAGGCCTGGAGCTGCATTACGCACAGGGCGTCTCTCCTCCACTTATTCATGTGCTCCTGGCAATTTTGGCAGGGGCACCTCGAGTGAAAAGCACACTACTTTGCACATATGGTGGAAAGAGTCTTGTGCATCAGTTGAATGCATACTGTACTACATACACATTCTGTTTTATCTCCGGGCCCAGCCGTGCTGCAAACGCTTGCAAATTGGGAAACCTTCTGTGCAGTAAAAATACGGACAGGAGAAGCTAGACTGTGACTTATAAGATGCAACACTAGCCAAAAAAAGCCAAAGTAACGAAAAGTTGAGGCGTGTGCTTCACACTCATTGCAACAAAGGCAGCTCTGGAAGGTGGGGACTCTCAGCCAGCCTTTATTTCATCCCCCTTCATCCTGTGGTTTCAGGTCCAATGAATGGGCTTCCTTTCCACATGCACTATGCCCTCTGGGAAACCTCTGCCTGTATCCACTGGTGCTTTATTTTTCAGAACGTTTGAAATTTATATGGAAAAACAATTTCAGCAAAATTTCTCAGATTTGCCTTGGTAGCGGATAGTGATGAAATCGTTATTTTTGTCTTCTTATCCTGAAGTCTTCAGCCTACTGTTCTGCAATGGGATGCCGCTGCCCTTAGAGAGTCACTGGCATCATTTTCACTTCCTAAGTGTTTCTAAAAGCAAAATCTGATACTGCTTAGGATTCAGATCTCCCTGTATATTTTGGATATTAAAGGGGCAAAGTGGTGGATTGTTCTGACCTTTCTTCTTTTCCCACTCTTCCTTTACCTGCCCCCCAAATAATGATTTTTAAAATAACTCTTTTAAAACAACTGTTCTCCAGATAAGGAGAGTAGTATAAAAATCCTTTCTCACTTCCAATCACAGATCTTTCTTTCTTTTTTATTAGTCTTATATGCGTTAATAACAAAGTGTGGGAGTTTAAAGATTGTGTTAATAAAGCCAGTTTTGGCTGGGCGCGGTGGCTCAAGCCTGTAATCCCAGCACTTTGGGAGGCTGAGACGGGCGGATCACGAGGTCAGGAGATCGAGACCATCCTGGCTAACACGGTGAAACCCCGTCTCTACTAAAAAATACAAAAAATTAGCCGGGCGAGGTGGCGGGCACCTGTAGTCCCAGCTACTCGGGAGGCTGAGGCAGGAGAATGGCGTGAACCCGGGAGGCGGAGCTTGCAGTGAGCTGAGATCCGGCCACTGCACTCCAGCCTGGGGACAGAGCAAGACTCCGTCTCAAAAAAAAATAATAATAATAAAGCCAGTTTTATCAGAGTCAATGCATGAAGGTTTCTCTCAGTCTGTTTCAGCCTGCTGAGAGTGATAACACCTTCTTGTTTCACAAATGAAGAAACCAAAAGGTAGCCAGGCGATCTGACCGAAGGCACAGAATAAGAATTATAATACAGGATTCTTCATAAGATACAGAGTTAGAGTATCCAAGGAAAAGGGCAGAAGGTATCCACCACAATACCCGCTCGCGTCCCTATCGATTGGCAGCTCCTTCTCATTCAACACATCTCTTCCCTCCTAACCCTTTCGTATGGTGCAACATCAGAGGTAGTAGAGGAGCAGCAGGCTTAATAATGCTGACATGCATGTTGCTCCCACCCTAATTTATTCTGTGTGTAGAACTTGTGATCTAGTTTCCATGCTATTTAGAATCATATACTCTCACAAAAGTTTGCAGTAATGGGAGTTCGCCCCAAACTGGTGGGAAGCTTAGAGTTGTCTGAGGCATGCTTTGGCTCATTTGAGTCCGCTGTTCATCTTCAATGTGGTTTTAGTTTGTCAAATTTCTAAAAACAATAAAATACATATTTTTAATATTGTGTTTTGTAAGGACTCCACAGGCAACTGGACCGTGTTTCCCACTGTTGAGCACTAGCATTTTCCAGGTTTATTTTTCTTTGTTTTGTTTTTACGGTTGCTTTTTTTTCTTAATGAGTTGAAATATATGAAAATACAATGAAGTCAATAATTGGAAATTACTCTCGTCATTTAACCCTATCTGTTAACAATAGTGTGTGATCATTCTTACTGGTACAGCTGAAATTCTTAATGGAGATTTCTAAGCAGTATATAAAAACCTAAGGGAAAGACATATTACATACTTGGATAAAGTCCCAGGTTCTTAAAATGGACCTTTTAACAAGGTTACAAGGGAACCAGCCAGTTGAGCTTAAATACTGCCCCTTCTTCCACACACCTACTCTGGGGCCAGAAAAGGTGGAGCTGGGGAGATTCTCTGGGCTACTCTTAGAGTCCCTTTTCTAGCTCTCTTTGGAAATTCCCTTTGTTCCAGGCCTCCCAGAGCAAAGACACACCTTAGCATTATGGCTCACCCAGGTATGAGCAGCTGCTTTCTATGCCATGTCCTTATCGGATCAAGAAATGACTTCCTAAAGTCTGTATTCTAAGGCATTTCAAGTACTATTATTTTATTTTGTATCATCAAAATTCCTACATATTTTACACACAAAATTTTGGAATTGGATTTCATTTTAATACAAAGTATATTCAATCAGGAGCCAAGTCTCTTCTAGAGGAACTTCTTCCAGTATTCTGAATTCATTTTACTTTATCTCACAGAATACCAACTATGGGAATTACAGGAAAGACACACATGAGCGCTGGTGCCTTCTCTCAGGGAATTTTCTGCCTGGTTAAGATTAGGTATATACACATTAATGGAAAATAAAGTAAATAAGTGGCAGATGCTGGTTTAAATATGTGCCCTGCTAGCCAAGGCAGTGAAATATAGCCATCCTCATAGGCTAGAGTGGTTAGAAGGACATGGGATTTTAGTTGAGTACCGTAGGTAAGATTTCAATAAGGATTTTAAATAATTTTTAAAGACATGTCCCTCTTTCAATTCCACACTCAAGGAGCAAGACTGAAGAGGAAGAAAATGTGTTCTGGATTTTAGATCAGAACCACAAATCTGTCCGTCTTCCCAATGTGCTTCTTGCTATTTCTTTTCTACTTCTAGTCACGGTCATTTTTTCCTTCCTTCTTTACTATATAAATAAGAAATGCAGGAAAAAGTGAGTCCTTCTAAAACATGAAAGACTCAGCACTTTTGATCACCCTTGATGTCCAGCATAGTGCTTGATACGTGTGCTCAACAAATGCTGTGTAGTGAACTTCAATGTTACACTAAATGTCTGTAACAAATGTTGTGCAGAGAGATCATTGCAGGTATCTGCCTGACACACCCCCTTCTCAGGACTGTGTAGCCATGGTTTTGTATCACATGCTCTAGTCTGAGTTGACTGGACCAAGGTTAGGCACATGACCCAAGGGCAGCTACTAGAGAAGGTGTCGAGCAACCCATGACACACTCTGTTGCAAGAAGATGTACAGCTTCAATCCAATTTCCTCCTTCAGGAATGTAAACTAGAATACACTAAGAGACTGCAGCAGGTGAGAATGGGAGCTGAACTGAGAGGACACAATGTTGAGAGGCGCTGCAGAGGCCGTGATGGATTTGTATGTGTTGAAGTGATGAAGACCAGGAGCTACAGGGATGCAAAGAAATCTGGTCTGGTCGACGGCGAGAAAAACATGGAGCAGACAGCCAGAGAAAATCAGAGATACCGTGAGAGAAGGAAAGGTGGAGAGAAGCCAAGCCCAAAGCTGCCTCAGTTCTCACTGCTTTCTGCTTCCAATTCCAGCCCCCTTTCCTGAAGAGCCTGGCTAAAATACACAGTAACATCTTCTGCCTTCAACTTCACTCCACTCCCATCCCTTTCTAAAGTCTTGATGCTTATTTTCTTTCTCCCCCTCGGGGAGAGGGGAATGGGATCCTACAGAGGAAAAGGGCCTCAAAGGGTGAACAAACATAAGGATTTTGAAACAATCAAATATCTCATCCACAACCCACCATCACCTGCTGAGCCAGGTGGACTGGGCACTGCATTAAATCTAAGAAAGGGAAACACATGAGTGAGAAGCGTTTTGGTTTAAACAGAACTAAGTTGCCCATTTTCCTTCATCACCTGAAATCACCACTAAATGCACAGATTAGACAACGCTGTCTGTTCAGTTAATAGTGGAGTTGGAGTAGATTCTATTTTTGATGAAAAATCAGCCGATTAGTTCACAGCCTTTCACCCTTTGGGGTGTCTGTCATTTCTAATTTCTGAGAGTGGCAGATGTCAGCTCCCTTAGCAAGGGACAAATTTTAAAAATCTGTTTGTACACATAAGCTGACACAAACTGAGCTGAAACCCACTGGGGGAAAGTACAACATTATGCTTGAAGCAACTGGAGAACATGGCTTCAACTGCTTTCCCTGCACAGGAGGCGCGGGATGAGCCAGGATGCCTTCCCACTCCAATTTCCTTTTGTGTTTCCCATAGTGTTCCCAGTTACAGATCTGGAAGTTGCTGAAACTGGTCAATTAATCTGGATACTCAGATGACTTTTAGGTTCATTTTGATTTTTCAGTCCTTCTGGCTCTGCACTATTGCCTATAGATTAGGTGCATATTCTACAATTTAATAGAGTCTTGTCACTCCCTAGGACTCTTCCTCCTCTCCTGAGGCTCTACCCACCCATCCCACACCTATCTCATTCCGGAGGTGCAAGTCACTTCCTACTCAGATGACCATATGGGAAGTGGGTCAGCTTTAGGTCTCTCTCTCTCTCCACCCGCCCCCCACCCACTCCATCCACCTATCATGCAATCTGGGTCCGATCCTTCGCATCTGCCTTGTACTGGATTCCACGAAGGGGTGGAGCAACATAGAATTCTACCATGACGGAGTCTCTGAGGCAATCTGACCTTGGTCTGACTGAACCTGCAGGGGCAGCCTTGTGCAGACAGATTCTACGGCAGATGGAGAAGAAGAACTCAATGGGACTTAGCAGAGACTCTGGAACCCATGGGCAACTAGGTCTTATTTCTGATTGTCCATGTCACCTCTTCTGCTTCATTAAATATCACTGAGTCCTGAGCAGATGATTTCTTGACCACCTCTTGACCCTTTAAATGACAAACAGACTACTCCTTCATCACTGTGTGAGTTGAAATACTATAGACTGATCTAGCCATACACTCCAAACCAAAGGAAAAACATCAACAATCTCACAATTTGTGTTACAGCCAACCCAGCTTCAGCTCTCAATAGCCATCTCTTGTTTCCCTCTTGCCCTCTTTATTTTGATCTGCTGCCCTTTCAGGCAGTGATGCTGTTTTCTTTAGCAAACCAAAGGCAGTTTGTTTCTGAGTTAAATGTCACTTCAATATTTCCCCAAGTGAGATGTTTGAACCAGTTTATGGGTTTCCTAAGCAACAGAGAAACGCTGGAAAAATATTTGGTATCTCAGGTCTGCAAGTTGCCTTAAACTTTGGCTCCCCGAGGCAAATGAAACAGATAGATTGAATACTCCAGTCTCATAGAAGTTTCAAGTTGAAAAATAAAGTAACAGCCTGAAAGCAAGAGCTCTGAGAGCTGGGAAACTCTGAGCCACTCCACTCAGGTTTGTGCCCTTAGACAGTTTTATTACTGAAATATTCTAGTGACCGTAAGAGAAACAAGCACAAATCCAGAATCACAGAGCTATGGTCAACAACTAACATATGAGAAGGGAAATAAGCCTCCCCAGCCAAACATGGAATTCTGGAAGAAAATTCCTGTGGGAACGCAGATTATGCCCTGAAGGCTGAGATTTGATTAACCTTCTTGTAGCATGTGTAACGACAAATGTTATTGGTCATAAAATTATCCAGCCCTTATTAAAACACAGCTGCAGCTCTGGGCTCAGTGACCTCCTGGGGGAGAGATTTCCATAAGATAGTGATAGACTTTATGGAAGGAGAGCACCTTCCTAGCGTTGAAACTACGGGAGAGTGTTTTATACTTTAATGAGGAGTTCTTGAGAGAGACCAGGCTCCTTAGTATTAAAAGCTTTAAGAAATAGAAGGGCCAGATTACATTCAGTCTGCTACTTGGTGGGCAGCCAGCCTACAGCTCACAATATGGATACGTCTTCCTTTATAGGGAAACGCGCGCACATTTGGGTGTGCATTGTCACATTCACAGACATACCTATTTTGCATCCAAATGTTTCCATTTCTCTTTGTCTTATATAATCATAGAATCTCAGAATTTGAAGGAAACTTAGACTACCCACCCAACTCCATCACTAAGTAGAGCTGTACAAAAATGGATACTAGTTCTTGCCTTTGGAAGTATTCCAGAGAGGCTCTGCAACCCTACCGGATGCTATCAAGGGCTGCCACGGCCAGCTGGCTCCTCCCAGTAGCTGGTGCTGGTCCATTCTCTGTCTCAAGCTGTGAGGGCCTCACTGTGCTTTCCTGAAGCACTACATTCATGGGAAATGTGGCTATGAGGCTGCATCCCCTCAGGCCAAAGTCATGTGGAAAGGGTGTCCTCTGCTTTTCCGGACATACTGGAGAATCACTGAGAGACGCCCTGTTGTCTATTGTAAGTTTTTTGTTTTCTTTTTTTTTCAATAGCAATAAAAAAGGAACAATGAAAATGCTTCTTTTCAGTGGTCCATTTCTCACTATTTATATCTTTCCTTTACCTCACATGAGCCACTAAACCTATTTTTACTAATGGTGCGTCCTTTGTGAAATTTTAGATCTGCTCCTAGAAATCCTTCCCTAAAATACAAAGTTTTAAGATTTCTCTTAAATTGATAAATTTATCTGCTGAGAAAATCAGAATTCTCAGAATAATTACAGAGTTGCATCTCATTATTTTTTCTCAAGTATGTAAATTCCCTAATCATAAAAATTTATCAAATGATATAAATTTCCCAATGGTACAAATGTTTTTCTCAAATAACATAAAGTTTTTCTTGTGAAATTATTTTGACCCATCAAACTCCTACAATCTATTATTCTTATTTTTCTTCTTTTTTTGCGATAGGGTCTCACTCTGTTGCCCAGGCTGGAGTGCACTGGTGTGATAATGGCACACTGCAACCTTGACCTCCTGGACTCAGGCAATCTTCCCACCTAAGTATCCTAAGTAGCTGGGACTACAGGTATTCGACACCATGCACAGCTAATTTTAAAATTTTTTTGTAGAGACAGGGTCTCAGTTTCTTGCCCAGGCTGGTCTCAAACTCCTGGGCTCAAGCAATCCTCCTGCCATGTTTCTATTACCATTTTATTACTCTCAAAACTTGCATTATGAATTTGTAAAATATATGCAAAAATAGAGGTAATGGTGAATTTCCAATTTCTCAATACACAGCTTCAACGATTATTGAGATTTTTACTTTACTTACTTCATCCATCCCTTATTTTTTTCTTCCTGAAAATTCTGAGACATCATCCCGTTTCATGTACAGCAGTATATTTCACTTTATCAATTTTTCCATCATTTTGATGTTATTTTAGTTTCCTTTTTGAGAATTCTTTAGATTTGTCCCTCAGGTTACCCATCTCACAATGTTCAGTCCCTTCCTCAAGGGATCTCAGCATCTCAACATGTCTCAGTCATACTTTGTCACCTCTACTTTGCAGAAGGTGACAAGGAAATAACTGTTTGCCCCAAAACAAAAACACTTCTGATTTTATTACAAAACATGGAATTCTGGTCATGAATTTAAAGTCTCTTTTATTATGCCAACTGGCATATAAAAATTATCTGAGGAAGACAAGTGATTGTGCTAACTATACTACTTGGTCAACATAATATGAAATATGCTGCCGCCCACAGTCTCATCAAGACCTCATGGCACCATGCACCAGATGGCTTTCCAGGGTCTAAAGACAATCTTTTTTTAACCTCTAAAAGGCTTCCTTGTAACATACCATCATTAAGTAAAATTCACTATTTAAGAACCAGGGAGGCCAGGAACAGAGGCTCACACCTGTAATCCCAGCACTTTGGGAGGCCCAGGCAGCAGATCACTTGAGATTAGGAGTTTGAGACTAGCCTGGCCAACATGGCAAAACCCCATCTCTACTAAAAATACAAAAATGATCTGGGCATGGTGGCATGCACCTGTAACTCCAGCTACTCAGGATGCTGAGGCACGAGAATCACTTGAACCCAGGAAGTGAAGGTTGCAGTGAGCCAAGATTGCACCACTGCACTCCAGCCTGGACAACACAGTGAGACCCTGTCTACAAAAAAAAAAAAAAAAAAAAAAAAAAGAACCAGGGAGCCACTAAGAAGCAAGTGTGTGATGATGTAGTAATATTTTAGTTCAAAGAATACACGATTTTTGTGATCTCTTTTGAACACCACAGAATCTCAAACACAGAAAGAAATAAAAATGTGTGACACACCATTCAAGGGATCTATTTCTTTCTGTTATTCTTACTTCCTTTTAAACTATCAAGCTGTAATAATTATTCCATCTAAGCAGCCCCCAGTAAATGAAACAGCCCTTAGACAGCTGTCAAGGCTCAGTCTTCCGGAAGCTTTGATTTTAATGAAACTCATTAAGGAAAGAAATTAACAGAAAATATCATAATTTGTCTTGTTTCAGAAAACTAAACAGAAACAAAAGGCTTCTTCACCTGACAAGGAATCTGACCAGCCAAGCTCCTTTATTATATTCAGAGCTCCCACCAGGCAGCTGTGCACAAGCACAGAACTACAAAAGAGAAAGCACCTCCTCCCAGACAAATGGCCCAGCCCAGCCCAGCCCAGCCCAGTCAAGCCCAGACCGACTTGTCGCCTCAACTTCATGGAGAAAGCCTTCTTCAGTCGGGGCAGGGGTTTTTGGAACCATCTATGCAAGCACAGAATATCTAAGGAAATGAAAGGCTATGGAAAATAATTCCCATTAAAGGGCTATGGTTGGAGAAATTGTCCACACATCTAGCTGTAAAACTCCCCTCTCTCCTAAGTCTAATTTCTCTCCAGAGAATGATGAAATATTTAGCTGGATTTTTTTTAATTTAAAGAAACCCCATGAACTATATATGCCTTGCTTCCCCTTCTGTAATGTTTTCCAGTACAAGTTTAGCTGAAATGTCTCAAGACATTAAGAAGCATTCACTTTAACATCCATCTACCACCTCAGATACTTCCGAGACTTTGACGACACCCAGAATCATTACGCTGATAGGTTTGGCACAGTCCTGATTTGAGTATGTTCTGATTCCATGCGGATTTCATTGGCATCTCTCCCTGATGGGTCAGATACCCCCAGAGACAGACCTTTGCAGAAGAAAGGGCATGCATCAGAAGTGTTTATGAAACTGAAAGCGAGTATATTATTGACAATGGTCTCACTGCTGCTTCCCAGCTGGAAGCACACATCTCTGAGTCTCTCAAGAAAAAAAGCCTGAAAAGGTGGTTGGGCTTTTCCAGCAATTTCAGTTGCGTCAATAGGAGACAAGATGAGAAGCAGAACAGAACAGAGGCCGTGAACATGGCCATGTATACCCACCTCCACAGTCTGGTGGGGAAAGAGACTTGAGTCCATTCCCAGCCCGGTCACTCCTGCGCTGTCTGAGTGAGTAGATTAAGTTCTCTGAGTCTCAGTTGCCTCCCCTGTAAAATGCGGACACTAACATCTTTGTCATCAGGGCATTATGAGACTTAAACGACATAAAATGCTTAGCCCAGTATCTAATATAGTGAAAACTTTAAAAATGGGAGAAACCGTGAGTATCCATAGGTGTATGAAGAGGATGCTACCTGTTAGGGGTCAGGAAGGCTCCAGTGCTCAGGTTTTGGGGAAAAGGAGGGTGGGCCTGGAGAGTCAGGTACTTGAAGGAGAGAATCCAGAGAAGAAGGAATCCCTCATTGGGTGGACAGAGGTGAGACCCTGGAGAGGGAGCAGGCGGACTTCTAGAGTCACACTTGGCTGACTTCTCACCCTGGCTTCACACTGTCCTTTAATAGACCCCTATGGAAATTCTCAAATCCTTCCAGGGCTACTCCTATCTTTACTACCAGGGTCTACACAGGAGACCCAGGAGAGAGCTGCATGAAGCATATCTGAACACCTCTTGGGCTGGGGAAGGATAGGTAAGGCTCCTGAAATCCTGTTTTTTAAAAACAGATTGGTAAGGTGAAGGCAGGAAGCTGCTAAGTAGAAACCACCAGACAAACTAGAGGAAAGAAAAGAATGGTTATTCTAGGGCACGTAGCATTATTTTAACTGTGAAAGGGTCATTTTGAATTAGTCATTTTCTATCTTTTTCTGGGCTCCCTCTGATAGACACCAGGAAATCAGGCCACCCTCTCCCCCACTGCGGCCCCCTGAATAAAGTCATAACTCAGTTCTATGCAGTGCACTGAACACAGTTTCTTTTAAGAGGAGAAACTGACAAGTCTATTGCAAGTCACTGAGGGACTGATGACTGAGATTCCTACTTTAGATTATAAGAGTCTATGTTTGCCGCACGGTACAAACCACATGTGTATTAAAGAAACTTATCAGATCTATATGTCACCCAAATTTCATACAAATCCATATTCTCTCACACAACACAAAATAAGAGGTTTCACGTGACAATTACAACTGTGACTGAGAATAAGATAATTACTCCTACCATGACAAATTTAGGAAGACTGATTAGTTAATCTGCAAAGGTTTTGTATAACCCATGATTCCCTGATAAAGACATGTGGATGGATGATCAGGAGATTAAGGATCCTCTGACTGTGGATCCATTTACTCTTGACAGGACTAGATGAACATGGTAGTTCTCAGTATCTCCTCTTTTTCTTATTTCATGCCTGTTTCTATTGTTTTCTTAGTTTAAATAAATTTCATCTTAATTTTTTCATCTCTGATCCATTTACATACTTTGTACTAAAGGATGTGTATATTGAAGGGAGAAAAATATGCCGGTCAACTAGTGTAGACTTTACTTGTACAGCCTCCACATCTTCTATATGGGTTCCCAGGTTCAAAAAATGCACCCTTTACATCGGTGTAGTGTGGGAAGTAAACAAAATAAAAAAAGAAAAGAAAATGCACCCAACACTTGACAGTACAGATGAGGAAATCTACTAGTTTATAAGCCAGCTTTTTAAAAAAAAAAAAATTTAATCTTATTTGGTAAACAAATTAACATTCCTTTCAATGTTCTTCATTTCAAAAAGCCAGTCCTAGTTTATTCAGTTCATCATTTGGTTCAGAAATAGTTTATCCATTCATTCAGCGAATACTTATCAAGACATTTTCATATGGCAGATGAAGTTTCAAACACTGGAGATGTAGTGGTAAACAAGACAGACAAAATCCCTGTCTTCACGGGGTTTTTATTATAAGGAAAAACACAGGCAACCGACAAATTAATATCTATAAAAGATATACAATATCTAGTAGTAGTATATGCTATGAAAAATGAAAGGAGTTATAAGCATTTAGAGAGGATGGGAACTGCTAATCTAAATAGCTAGCTGTTACATAAAATAAAAAGTGCTCACTTTTTAATATCACTAGAATAACTTTTAAATTTTTTCTGATCTCTCTAGTGTCTTATGAATTAACATACAAGAACTAAAATGCTACCCATGGTATTCTGCAGTTTTATTTTATATTTCATTATATAAAATATATTTATATTTTATTAATTTACCTATACCTTCCCTGCCTCATTCTAGAAAGGATTTATGACAGAGCAGTTACATAAATCGCCCTGCCTCTTTGCTATTCAAGAACTAGATCTTTAGGCTGGGCACGGTGGTTCACACTTGTAATCCCAGCATTTTGGGAGGCCGAGGCGGGTGGATCACGAGGTCAGGAGTTCGAGACCAGCCTGGCCAACATGGTGAAACCCTGTCTCTACTAAAAATAAAAAAATTAGCCGGGTGTGGTGGTAGGTACTTATAATTCCAGCTACTCAGGAGGCTGAGGCAGAAGAATTGCTTGAACCCAGGAGACGGAAGTTGCAGTGAGCCATGATCATGCCACTGCACTCTAGCCTGGGTGACAGAACAAGACTCTGTCTTGGAGGAAAAAAAAAAGAACTAGATCTTTATGAAAATAGTAGAAACACAAACTCATTTCCAAAGTATTTTATGTTCTCTCATTTGAAGTTGATTTCTCGGACAATCTAAGTATATCACTAAGTCCTGAGAACCAAGATTTGCAAGGAAGATCAAATGAAAAGGCTAAAAATCAATACAGCCTACATCTTATAATCATATATTTTGTAGAAATTTAACTTTGTAATTTTTTTCATGATGTCAGTCTCAGAAGCATGTCAGGATTAATCTCATGAATCAACATTCTAAGTCTAAAATGTTTAAATTTTGCACTCTAGATACAATGAATGTCAATATAACATGGGAGAATGGAGGCAGAAAGACAGGAGAAATTATCCATAAATTATGCAGAATCATCTTCTGCTCATCCTCCTTGGTAGAATGGGAAAAGTTGAATGACACAGACAAAGGATAAACCTAAAAAAATCACAGAAGAACATACATAATCAACCAGTAACCTGCTCCATAACCAACCTCAGTCACTCAGCCTCAAAGTTTTTCTTAGCAGCCAGATTTCAGAATAATGATGGTGACAGGAAATCCCCTGTGTTGGTGTGAGAGCTCAATTCATGAATAATCAGGTATTGTCTACACAAAATGGGACCAAAAAAAGTGAAATCTCTGTTTCAAATCCACTACTTGGCACTCTTTCCATCTGCTGAAACACTCTATAGTAACTTTCCAAACATTTGGTTTATATTGACCAAGTCTGATACACAGCTAAAGGCCATCCTTTTGATTTTTGATTCATTTTGCCATTCTTGAAAGAGTAGCCATTAAGTTTCCAAATGGCTATATCTTCCATAATTTTTAATAGTTTCAGAACAATTTCATATAGAGATAGCAAAAACAAATTTCTGCTTGTACAAAGCAAGCCTACAGAAGCACTCATATTTAGCCTTATGATATATTTAAAATATATCTTTGCTTTTCAAATCACTTCTATCAGAGGTATTCACTAATTACTTATACAAAGGAAGTTTTATGTTTTCATTTTATCTTGATTTCCAAGGAAAAAAATCTCTAAATGTGAAATACATTTCCTACACCTCAGTTTTAGTTCTTTTGGCAGTCATATTACGTTTATTTTATTCACAAAATGGTCACTTGCAACACCAACAAAATAAGTATACCAAGTACACACACAATATAGTCTCCCAAATATAAGAATTGGTAAAGATTAGAAAGGAGAGATTAAGTTGAAGTCTGGAGGTATGTGAATGCCTTATCAATTATAAGATGTGATATAAATGTATATTCTTATTATTATTACTGCTATTGATGATATACTATCAATTAATTTCCTTTGAGGCTCATTATATATGTTAGATCACAGTTTTAGTTTGGATCCAATCACCACATGGTTCTCTTTTATCAGTCACCTGATGTTGGGAACTGCCAGATGGACACACCTGTTCTGAGGTTTGACTAGAATCTGTTTCACCCAGGCAAAAGTAAGGTGCAGACTGGCCCAATGTCTACAGCGGCTGAAAGACCTGCCCAGGCTGATGGTTTCCGTGCTACCTCTTATTCATGTATAACCATGATCCCCCTGTCTCAGAGTCAAGGTTTATAGACCAGGTTGTGCCACTTGCTTTGTTAGGCAAACATTAATGCAGTCAAACTATATAATTAATTCATGCCATTTTGTCAAGCCAATTCACAAAGAAAGACATTGGGAAACCACACTATTACCTCATTGGATACCTCCAAATTGTATTCAGTGATTTGGTTTCAGGTGTGATGGATCAGATGGGTCTCTAGAAAGTGTCTGAGGTGATGGAAATCATGCTGCTGTGAGCATTATGAGATTTCAGGTAAGCTGATTTGTGTGTGTGCATGGAAGTATAGCACTGGTATAACAGAAAACCTTTGACTACATGGAGATTTCAGAGAGGCCATTATTAGGTCATTCAGCATATCAAGGACAAAGCACTGATTTACTGAGTTTGCTTCAGAGTGTGCATTTCTGCTTTTTACACATGACAAACCACTGAATGGGATCATTAGACACCACCCTTGACTGGAACCATCTTCTAACACAGGCTGCCTGTGCCCTTTATAACATCCCTATTACATTAACAAGGAGAGCCATGATCTGGTTTCTGCAACTTGCCACAGAATTCTCAGGTCAAGTGTAAATGCATATTACAGAGCACCCTCTGGCATGCATTGTTAATGTCCTCATTTTTAAAAATCTCTAAAAGTCTTCAACTGTGCAACTGGAAAATGTTTCCAAATCCTCTTACCCCTAACATATCAAATCCCATTGTTTATTAAGTCTGATGTTTTGTAAATTTGATCCTGCCTAGTTTATAGGGGAGGAGTATCTTCCAAAACAACCCAAGAGAGTTCTTCAGGAGACAAAAGTCAATCAGGAGAACCCGCTTTCATGGTAAGAAGACAATTCTAGGATTAGGAGACACAACAGTATTGCTAACCAATTGCGGTTCTGTCTGGGTCATGCGCTATCCGTGGCAGAAACAGGCAAGATGGCAGATGCCCTGGGTTATTTTAATTAATTTAATCATGTGACTAATTGGTCTCTGCTGGGTTTCTGTGGTAACTGCTTCCTAAGTGCTGATGGGCAATTGTGTTAAATGTAGCTTGGAATCTGCACGTAGGGCGCAGTGCCTTGGAGAGCCGTGCAGCTGCGCTTGGAAGGTGCCCTGCTGGGCCTCTGATTGTTGGAGTGCAAGGCGCTTACAGCTGCACCATCCTCTGGAAACAGGCACTGCCTCCCTTTTCTGAAGGAACATTGCTTACCTACCTACGTGGGCGAGAACTCACTGTGGACATATGAAAATTATCTGTGATCAAAAAATACTCAGGTTTGGCAAGGATGTGAGAATTTGATGGAGAAGAGTATCTGTAATAAACGGACAGTGGAATTGGAAAGAGGAGAGAAGGAGAATTAAGGCGACTCTTCTATGAATAATATGCCGCCCCAGAAGCTATCATGTGTTATTCATAGCTGTCCAACTGATACTAATAAGCCATCCTTTTAAATGCCTTGCAGGGTTTATCTTTTTTTTTTTTTTTTTTTTTCATTCTCTTACAATGCCATCTCCTCCTGTCACCGAGAAGGTGCGTGGGAGAACGGGTGGGTGGATGGCCAGTTTTAGAGCACAGTCTACTTCAGACAGATGGAAGGAAAATGACTTCCAAATTTTCTCATGAAGTGGGATGTTTGTATTTGCGCAATGCATTCTAGCACCTGTGCAGAGAAAAAAATGTAATCACAGATTTCCCTCAGAAGGGGATTTTAAAAAATGTAAAACCACTAACTGCAGCACAAGGATGCTGCTGTACTTGAACAGAGCCTTCCATCTGCAGACCCAGCCAGGCTCACAGAATAATAGTTTCTCTACCACCTCCCATGCCCCATCCCAGGCCTCTGTAGAAAGAACAGTCAATGCTTGGACGCTCTCAAAATCTGAAGAGAAATTTTTTCCCATGTCTATTGGGATGGTGGCATGAATGATGATGCCTTTTTTCCAGAACAGAAGTGAGAGTCAGTTAGAGGGCAATGTTGCTTTTTCTTGACAAATGCCATAATGACCCACCAAAGCCACTCTGTGCCACTTGTGTTCTAGACGTCTGCAGAGAGGTGGCTCCAATGGATTCCAGCTCTACTTCCCCCAGCAGTCCTCCCAGACATGAAGAGGTGTCTTGGTAAATTAAGCTAAATTGCCTTCATCTAGAAATTTCACATTAGAAATGAACACTTAATGGGCTGACAGTTTAAATTCCTCTCAGAGGTGGCAAGGAGTAAGGAGTTCTGTTAAGTATTACGCTGCATCTGACAGGACATCCAGGCAGCAAGATTGTTTAATCCAACAGCTTACCACGACTAGAGCTCCCCTACATCCATCAAGCCTCTGTAATGCAAATGGAAGAATCTCTCCTTAACATCACCAGTTTTGTGACTTTAAAGCCATCCATTTTGAGAGGTCTGGGACTGCTCTAAGTATTGGACAAACTGCAGAAAAACTCTTGTCACTTATTTCTCAAGGCCTACATCCTGGAAGGAGCATCATCTCTAGCTCTCAGGCCAAATGCCCTTTTCCTTAATACTGTAAAGTTTATTACTGGAGGGTTACTCAAAAAATCTGCTGGGAGGCACACCAGGCAGTACAAGTCAAAACCCAGTCTGGCCACGCTGTCCCTCAGGCTGGTGGATTTACAGCTCACCTCCACCTGTCCCAACCTCCATTCTAGGCTGCACGTGTCAGAAAACCTTCCATCTTCCATCTCTGGCTTAAGGGAAGAAACCTTGTTTGCAGAAGAGAAGATGGGAGCTGAATTCTCCCATGTCCAATGCATGTTACATTAGATAGGACCCTAAACCGGAATTCAAAAAGCCCATGCCTGAGGCAGGCAGATGACCTGAGACCAGGAGTTCAAGACCAGTCTGACCAACACAGCAAAACCTCGTCTCTACTAAAAATACAAAAAAACTGGCCAGGCACAGTGGCTCACACCTGTAATCCCAGCACTTTGGGAGGCCGAGGTGGGTGGATCACGAGGTCAAGAGTTCAAGACCAACCTGACCAAGATGGTGAAACCTCGTCTCTACTAAAAATACAAAAAAATTAGCCAGGCGTGGTGGTGGGTACCTGTAATCCCAGCTACTCAGGAGGCTGAGGCAGAGAATTGCTTGAACCCAGGAGGCGGAGGTTCCAGTAAGCAGAGACCACTGCACTCCAGCCTGGGTGACAGAGGAAGACTCCATCTCAAAAAAAAAAAAATTAGCCGGGTGTAGTGGCGGGCACCTGTAGTCCCAGTTACTTGGGACGCTGAGGCAGGAGAATCACTTGAGCCCAGGAGTCAGAGGTTGCAGTGAGCCGAGATCGTGCCAATGCACTCAGGCCTGAGTGACACAGTGAGACTCTGTCTCAAAAAAATAAAATAAAATAAATAAAAATAAAAAATAATAAGCCCATGAGTGGATTTCAGGAAGTCCACAGACCCCAAGAAATTATGTGTGAAATTCTCTGTGCATGTATATTCCATGGAGAGAGACTCCAATCTGAAGCTTTCTTCAGATTATCAAAGAAGGCCATGATTCAAACAGTTAAGAACTCCCAGCTCAGACAGTTTTCTTTTTCTTATTTATTTATTTATTTCAATAGGTTTTTGGCAGACAGGTGGTGTTTGGTTACATGAATAAGTTCTCAGGTTTATTCTCCACTCCACACCCACCCCATCTCTAATTTGGCTTTAAGTACCAAACTATTTAAATGGGGAAGCCTTAGCTGTCATGTCTTCATCAGTCTACTATTTATTTATTTATTTATTCTAGAGACAGGGTCTCATGCTGTCACCTAGGCTGGAGTACAGTGGTGTGATCATAGCTCACTGTAGCTTCTAACTCCTGGGTTCGAGTGATCCTCCCGCCTCAGCCTCCTGAGTAACTAGAACTACAGGTACATACCACCACCCCGACCACTGGCTGACTTTGAAATAGAGTCAGCCACTCTTTCTATTTGTAGCCAAGACGTTCTCTCATCAACTCCCCTGATGTTGGCCAATCCTTGTGAAGGATGTGTCTCATGCCATGGTTAACAACACAGCTATGTGAAACAGGCCTGGGCCTCATCTCATTTGACTGTGGAATGGAGAAGACCAGGCCACACATGGTGACAGTCTATCCCCTCCTCACTGTCTGGTCTTCCTCTGAGTTGGTGGGGAGGAGCAAGGGTGGGAAAGCCAGGGAAGTGCCTTCCTCTGCTTCACTTTCACCCGATGCAAGAGCTTCATATAGCACAGCATAAAATGTGAGCGTTCCTTTTACTATCTGATCAATACACACATCACCTGCAGTTCTCCATCAAGACAAATGCATACTTAAAACAAATTATAAATGGAGCAGCCATTGGCCATTTTAAGTGATAAATATAACTCTGCTAAGAGAGCCCACAATGAAAGTTTAGAATAACTGATCATAGCTCGGTTTAACTTGGTGAAATTGCAGAGTTAAGGTCAAGGAGAATCCATCCAATGGTGAGAAACTGAAGGCTCCCAACCTACCAAGATAATGACATTTCATACAAATATACCTATTTACTATTATTTTCAAGTTTCTCAGCTCATCAGTAAGTCCCAATCGACAATTTTTTTTTTTTTTTTTTTTTTTTTTTTTTGAGACAGAGTCTTGCTCTGATGCCCAAGCTGGAGTACAGTGGTGTGATCTTGGCTCACTGAAACCTCCACCTCCTGGGTTCAAGTGATTCTCCTGCCTCAGCCTCCCGAGTAGCTGGGATTACAGGCATGTGCCACCATGCCCAGCTAATTTTTGTATATTTAGTAGATACGAGGTTTCACCATGTTGTTATGGCTGGTCTCCAACTTCTGACCTCAAGTGATTCACCTGCTTCAGTCTCCCAAAGTGCTGGGATTACAGGCATGAGCCACCGCACCCAGCCCCAATCAACAATTTTTTAAATAAAATAAAACAGAAAATATCAGATTTGGGTTTTTTGGGGGGGGGGGGGGGGGGGGGGGGGGGGGGGTTTGTGTGTGTTTTTTTTTTGTTTTTTTTTTTGTTGTTTTTTTTTTTTTTTTTTTTGGTGTGTTTTTTTTTTTTTGGGGGGGTTTTTTTTTGTGTTGTGGTGGTGTGGGGGTGTTTTTTTGTTTTTGTGTGTTTGGTGTGGGGGTGTGTGGGGGGGTGGGGTGGGGTGGTGGTTTGTGTTGTGTTTTTTGTTTTTGTGTGTGTTTTTTTTTTTGGGGTTTTTTTGTGTTTTGGTGTGGTTTGTTGTTGTGGGGGGGTGTTGTGGGTGGGGGGGTGGTTGGGTGGGGGGGGGGGGGGGGGGGGGGGGGGGGGGGGGGGGGGGGGGGGGGGGGGGGGGGGGGGGGGGGGGGGGGGGGGGTGGTGTTGTTTGTTTTTTTTTTTTTGGTGGTGGGGGTTTTTTTTTATGCATCACATAGGAAAATAAGTACTGTATTATTTCACAAAATTTTTATTTCAGTTTTTTTTTTTTTTTGAGACGGAGTCTCGCTCTGCCGCCCAGGCTGGAGTGCAGTGGCCGGATCTCAGCTCACTGCAAGCTCCGCCTCCCGGGTTCACGCCATTCTCCTGCCTCAGCCTCCCGAGTAGCTGGGACTACAGGCGCCCGCCACCGCGCCCGGCTAGTTTTTTGTATTTTTTAGTAGAGACGGGGTTTCACCGTGTTAGCCAGGATGGTCTCGATCTCCTGACCTCGTGATCCGCCCGTCTCGGCCTCCCAAAGTGCTGGGATTACAGGCTTGAGCCACCGCGCCCGGCCTTTTATTTCAGTTTTAAATACATATGCCCTATTTTGTGTATTCTAAAATCCAGATATTTTTCACATTTTAACGCTTCTGAAATCACGATTCATTTTACCCTTGTTTTTAGCCAGGTTGCAGCTGTGACATAATTGTATGAAAATCTTCATTGATACCTTCTGGTAACATCAAGAAAACGCCATCATCAAAGTGACTTAGATTCCGTGAAACTGGTTATGAGTTTGTGTGTGTGCGTACCAAATTATAAAACAAATTTCTTACTACTGGTTCATAGTAAATAAAAGCTTGAAAAATAGCATACTACGCCATTTTACGAAGTTTGTATGTACACTTACTAAACACTGATATTCTAATCATGAAGGAGACCAGTTTCTGTTGCTCTTCAGGCAACTGCAATTACAGCCTCCTCTTGTTACTGACTTCAGAAACTTCATCAGAGCTGATGTATCTGTTGTGGTATCCACCCCCGACTAGATGTGTGGCCCCTGCAAGTCACTTAACTTCTCAGGGCCACAATTTTCTCGGCCGTAGGAGGAGGATGTTGGAGAAGTTTTCTACCATCACTTTAAGTTTGTACAGTTCAGGAAATGTGCAGACACATATTAAACTCTTCACGTGCCTGTCAGTCTCTGCACTACTTTATCCATGAGCCCTGAGCCCTGTCTGTTAGATTCTCTGCTTCTTTGCCTCCTTTATCTCCTGAAGACTTCTTCATAAAACATCCCAAGGGCAAAATGATGTCAAAAATCCATTTTTTAAGTTATGTAGTATTGTTTCAAGCATTCCTACAAAGTCTGTGATATTTTAAAATGTTAAAGCACAACATGGGAATGACAGTAAGGGTTATGCATTTGTTTTTTAATGTGTGACATGTGGCACTCTCATTCCTGACTCACATCCTTTGTGAGCCTCGCCGTCCTTTTTTCTATCCATTCCACTTCCTGAATCTATATTTTGGTCTCTAAATTAGCATGTGCTCACTCATGCATAGAGCCTGGCCTTTGGGCTGGGTAAGTCACCCTGTGGTGCCCGGGTTCTTCTTACCCGCATCGGTTCCAGCACGCCTCACGTCATGTCATTTGTTTACTGGTTGCTCTCCCCATTCAACTGTGAGAGCCTCAGAGGCAAGGACCTCTCTTTATCTATCTTTGTATCCCCAGCCACAGAACAATGCCCTTCATGCTGCAGATGTTCAATATTGCTTGTTAAATAAATGCGTAAGTGAATAAATGTGTGGTGTGAGGTCAACTTCCACACAAGCACAGAAAAATTCACACGCTCAGACACTCTTCTGAGCAGAAACCACGTCTCAGATGTCTAATTTCCACAGCACCCAGCCCTGAGACAAGTTCCATCCTCTGAGGACTTCACTGCGTTGCTGATTCATGTGCTTGTTTTACAGACACCAGTCTGTACCCAAATACGCATTCTTATGCTTCTCTCCAGCCTTTCACTGCCCACACTATTCCAGTATCCTGGTCCAAGCTGAGTGTGGGTCAACTGTTCCTGTTAGCAGCTGCCCTGCAAGGGGGCTCAGTGACAGAAAGGATTATTTCAGCTTCCGGACTCAAGACCAAAATGGAAGCTGCCAACTTCCTTCCTGTCCCCACTGGCCTTTCAGGTGTAGAGAGGAGGGACCCCACGGGTGCCAGGCTGCCCAGGAATGAGTAAGGCCCATCTCTCCATGTCTCCTCCCATGCACTGCTGGGTTAGAGTAACACGACCATAGCTTACCAGGTTCCTGGACATCCCTGGAGAGTGCAGGTGATAGGAGTTAACTATCAAGGTTGTTTTGACACAGGTTTTCTCCAGTACATCACCCCATCTCCCTGTTCACATACGGAGAAGGACATTGAGGTCTACTCTACATCACCTTTACTTGCAACTGATCAAACATTTAGCCAAATATCTAGGCCATGGAACATCAAACATCTCCCTATCCAGAGCTGAATTATATGATCATAAAAAATTAAAAATTAACTGATATTTACTAAGTACTAAATTACTACATTAGAAATGCAAAAAAATGAGCCAAAGGGGCTTGAATGAGGAGGGGAGTTGTACTTTTGGGGAAATGGAAATATAAAGTTCTAACTCCATTTACTTTGGGGCACTTTAACTTTCTTCTTTCATAGCATTTAATGCAAAATGACACCCTAAATGAAACACCATAAGGCATCTAGGGTTTTTTTTTTTTTCCTGAGTTTCTATTTAATTCTGGTTGTCTTGATTTAAGCTTCTATAATCAATTTGTGCTTCAATAATATAATGATTTCTATGAGCTCCACCCCAGTATAGGGCTTGGGAGTATGCCTCTCTATAATTAATTCTCTGTATTTACCTGTTTTTTTGTTTGTTTGTTTTGTTTTATTTTCATTTTTATTTTTGAGATGGAGTCTCACTCTGTTGCCAAGACTGGAGTGCAGTGGTGTGATCTTGGCTCACTGCAAGCTCTGCCTCCTGGGTTCACGCCATTCTCCTGCCTCAGCTTCCTGAGTAGCTGGGACTACAGGCGCCTGCCAACATGCCCAGCTAATTTTTTTTGTATTTTTAGTAGAGACAGGCTTTAACCATGTTAGCCAGGATGATCTCGATCTCCTGACCTCGTGATCCGCCCACCTCGGCCTCCCAAAGTGCTGGGATTACAGGCATGAGCCACCGTGCCTGGCCGGTTTATCTGTTTTTAATTCAACTTTTTAATTTTTTTATTTTTTACAAAATAAGGTCTTGCTCTGTCACCTAGGCTGGAGTGCAGTAGCACAGTCACAGCTCACTGCAACCTCAAACTTCTGGCTCAAGCAATTCTCCTACCTCAGCCTCCCTAGTAGCTGAGACAACAGGTGTGCACCATCACACCTGGCTAATTTTTTTTTTTTATATTTTGTAGAACACAGTCTTGCTATGTTGTCCAGGCTGGTCATGAACTCCTGGCCTCAAGTGATCCTCCCACCTCAGCCTCCCAAAGTGCTGGTGTTACAGATGTGAGCCTTTGCACCTAGCCCTTAATTCACTCTTTAAGTCAACTTTGAATGTGCTGAAATTTGGGAGGTCAATATTCTTTTCTACTTATTAAATAATTCATGATAAAGAAAGTTGAAAAGTATATTATTGGTTGGCCGGGCGCGGTGGTTCACGCCTGTAATCCCAGCACTTTGGAAGGCCGAAGCGGGCAGATCACGAGTTCAGGAGATCAAGACCATCCTGGCTAACATGGTGAAACCCTGGCTCTACTAAAAATACAAAAAATTAGCCGAGTATGGTGGCGGGCGCCCATAGTCCCAGCTACTTGGGAAGCTGAGGCAGGAGAATGGCATGAAGCCAGGAGGCGGAGCTTGCCGAGATCGTGCCACTGCACTCCAGCCTGAGCAACAGAGCAAGACTCTCTCTCACACACACACACACACACACACACACACACACACACACACAGAAAAAGAAAATTATATTATTTGTACATGGTTTTCTCTGATGCCAGTAGGCCATGAGATTGGGGATTCCTTTTGTTGTTGTTGGTAAGCAGTATTGACTTGATGTCAGATTTGAAGTTCTATTGGATTTACAGCAGTAGTGTCTGCTCCCTTTACATTTGATTCACAAATCCCTCACACTCAATGAGCTCTCAATGGTACCACTTTAACTAGAAGTAAGAAGTCATCAAACTAAATCATGGGACTGGGTTGTAAGTCTACCTTCTCTCCCTTCCCTTCACCTGCAATAGTCTAAATCACTCCTTCCCTGAAGCATGCCTTATCAGCTGTGCAGTGCAATAGAAGGGGGAAAATGTTTTCCCAACCTAGAAACCCATCAACTTGGACCCCGAAGCATGACATCTGAACACCTAACTGCAAGACCAGGAGCAGCTCACAACTGCTATCTGTGATCATTAACAACCTGCTTGCATTTCCAGGGCTGCCTCCATGGATTAATATATGCACTATGTATTAAACCATCTGCCATGGAGTCTGATCCAGTCTTTCCCCATTGTGGCCAACTGCAAAGGTTACCCCTGAATGTTGAGACTGAATACACTTTGATTACATTTACATTTATCAATTCTTTAGTTTTATTATTAGTTCTTTTGTCCTCAACAATATACCTTTTCAGGCTTTTGTATCCTATATTTGTATAGCCTGCAGTACAATAAAAATACATTTAATCCTCTGTGTCAACTCTTTTAAAGTTCAGCATTAGCCTTTTATAAAAATCAGGTTCAAGAAGAATGAACTACACGTTTCCCGTGAGAAGGGACATAGCTTGATTATCAGCATATTGTTTGACATACTTTTGTCTGCTTTTAAAAATTGTCTTTAATGCAGTCAAACATTTAAACGTTAATTTTTTTACTCTAGGCAGGCAACACAATGAGCCCCCTACAGATGGGACCAAGTTCTCCTCTCTGGGGATGCTGAGAGTCAGCTCATATCAGGGACGTGAGGATTAAAACGTTTTGTTCCCTTGTGCTCGCTGATGGCTGAGTGAATGGAATTGCATCTGATGTCAGGTTACCTCATTATATGTATATATTTGTAAGGGTTTCTTTTTGGGGAGAGGGTAATTCTCTGTGGTTTTTCAAATGAAAGCAACTAAGAGAAAGTAGGGAATGCTCCCTTCTTCCTGTCATCTACTGCCAAATAAGCCATCGGTATTACCAAGGGACACTACTAATATAAACCCCTGGGATGGTACACTATTAACTTCTCTACTCTGAGGAATATCATCCACTCCTTCCCCAGGTTCTTAATCCAAGGCGGGGCCTTATTTCTTGTCTTCAGTTGTTTATGTTCCTCAAGGGTCTCTTCAGGGGGAGTCAGCCAAACTCTAAATGAATTACTTGGATTTTTGAAAATCCAAACAACTTACCTTACTTTTTTGCAAGGCTATATTTGGTCATTTTTATTTAGGTTTGTATCAAATGCTAACTCAAGACATAAATACTGTTTTTTGTTTTTTGTTTTTTTTCCTTCAAAGGAGGCTCCTCATATAGTGACCCTGCAAACTTTGTACTATTCTGTCATTCCTTAGAGTCTGGCTTTTCTCAAAATTATGATAATGGATACTCACCCATCTCAAATCCAGAGGCTTTCTGTGTGCACATGAGTGCAGGTACCTGCACACTCATGGGAAGATACTTGGAGGACTGCATCCAGGATGCAACAAAGCAGACCCTCGAGAGGCTGGATGCCCTTGCACCCCAGTGACTTCTCCACTCTCAAGTATAAGTGCTATTTTTAATGCTGTCAGCAACATCGTACTTTATTTCCTTCATATGTTTTGGACCCTCTGATTTATGGCACTTAAGCTTCTCAAATTTGCTTCAACTGATTTTCCTTGGAGATTCAAACCACTGTTTAAGTTGCACAAAATCCTTATAAAACCTGCTCTACATCACAGATACAGGACAGGGAAGCTACTCCCAACTGTCCATATACGGTATCTTTCTCTTACACTGCTTCCTAAGGTCCTCAGAGCACAGCTTCTGATATCCAGTGTCCATGTGTACATTGTGTGTCTTCACTATCTTTGGTTGCTTTCTGAAATGTCATCTGTGTGCCCTCTCCATTTCCCATTGGTCTTTAATATATCTTCCGAATTTCCTGAGACAGATTCTTTTACTTTCTAAAGGATGCCTTTTTAGTACTAATAAAACTTTCATACTTGTCTGCTTAATCACGCCAGCTTTACTGTCCCCTTTTTCCTTTTTGTTTTTGGCTCAGAGGTATATGAACCATCTGTGCCTCTAAAACAGTTTGCTTAAATAGCCTCCAGGCAGATTTTATGGTTTTTAAGTTTTTTACTTTAACCTTCAGCCTGCTGTTAGCCATTTTCAGCACAGTTTTAAAATCAGCCTCTTTTGGAAATGACTGTCATTATGTGTGGCTTTCAGGAGCTACTAGAACTGGAGAGGGGCTGCTGACTCCAGCTGAACTCGAAGTCCCGGGTTCACAGCCACCTGAGGCAGGAAAAAGTGTGGGTAGCCTTAAAAGGGTCATCTCTCCCATTTGGCATCCTGAAGAGAGATTCAGATTCCTCTCATTAGGAATATCCATGTCCACATCACCCAGGTAAGACCCAGGAAGATAAAATCTGAATTACTCACCTGCCTATTTATTTGTCACTACATTTCTATAAAGTTGTCATCATGATTTTAGGTACTAAAATTAGACGCGAGGCTGAAACAAAGAATACAAAGAAAGGGAGGAGAATCCCTTCCTTCCCGCCATACCACTGCACCACAAAAATCACCCTCTGTTGCTATGCCAGCAAACATGGTGTTCTGTTTCCATTTTATCACAATTGTCTTGCGTAGGGACCTGAGTGTCAATCAGCAGTTCTCTGTCCTGGAATTCATCATTACCCAAACCTTCTGTCTGCCCTTGCATTAATGTTAACGTAATTATGTAGTTCTCTATATATAACAAAACTACATCTCTTCACCTAGTGGGGATGAGGGTATCTGCCCTTTCTGTGGCTCTTTCCAGCAAAAAGTGAGTTATCACATTTATCTTTCAACCACATTCATCAGACAGTAATTACACTATTCTCCTCTCTCAAATCAGTGCATTTTTGCACAATCTTTTCTCTGTTGTCATTGTTGCTTTTCTAGTACATTTGATAGTTAAAAACACTTAAGCTCTTATAGTTATCACTGTGATTATTACAGTATTATGATGTATTTATAAAATGCTTCTATCTTCAAGAGTTACAAGCTGTATACTCTCTGAAGTGATTTAGTATTAATGTGCTAACTCTATAGTCCATGAAGCTGATCAAAAAGTCAGAGC
The DNA here is from genome assembly GCF_024542745.1 of Macaca thibetana thibetana. NCBI lineage: Eukaryota > Metazoa > Chordata > Mammalia > Primates > Cercopithecidae > Macaca > Macaca thibetana. The sequence continues at coordinate 104,710,224 of NC_065581.1, read as the reverse complement.
AGGCAGAGGCCAGCAGGCAAGCAATGAATCCCCAAGGATTGGTAGAAAAAAGAAAGAAAAAGAAAGAGAAAGAAAGAAAGAAAGAAAGAAAGAAAGAAAGAAAGAAAGAAAGAAAGAAAGAAAGAAAGAGAGAAAGAGAGAAAGAGAGAAAGAGAGAAAGAGAGAAAGAGAGAAAGAGAGAAAGAGAGAAAGAGAGAAAGAGAGAAAGAGAGAAAGAGAGAAAGAGAAAGAGAGAAGAGAGAAAGAGAGAGAGAGAGAGAGAGAGAGAGAGAGAGAGAGAGAGAAAGACAGAAAGAGAGAAAGAGAGAGAGAGAGAGAGAGAGAAAGAGAGAAAGAGGGAAAGAGGGAAAGAGAGAAAGAGGGAGGGAGGGAGGGAGGGAGGGAGGGAGGGAGGGAGGGAGGAAGGAAGGAAGGAAGGAAGGAAAGAAGGAAGGAAGGAATTTGCAAACAAATGGATGAATGGGGTTATCATTCCAGGGAATATCTGTTTGCTCAATTTGTTTTCTTGTTTGTGGGCAAAGGACCATTCCTCCATAAAGAACATGAAATTAGCAAAGAAAGAGCAAATCAATGCCAAAATTAGAAATCACACTGCGGTGCCCTCAGCCCAAAAAGCTCTTCCTTCTCTCTTTCCTTACTTAACACCTCTTTATCCTTCAGATTTCAGTGCTAGTCCCACTTACTCAGGGAAGCCTCAAGATCTTCTGACAAGTCAACTCACCCTGAAAAAGGTTCTCATGGGACTGTGCCCAATACTATCAAGGCACTTGCCACAGTGACAATTTCACATTTGTGTTATTATTTAAATAAACTTCTGTCCCTCAATGGACTATAAGATTCATGAGGGCAAGGACCAGGTTTTGTTGGCCACTGCAACTCCCATAGTTACTGTTCAACAAATATTTGTTGAATGAATAAATAAATAATTAATAATGGTGAAAGCTGCAATCTTCAATACTTCTACTCCTTTGGCCACCTGAACTTGAAGCATTTAGCCTCAGACTGTATCACAATTCTTCTGAATACTTCTCTTTTCCTTCTGTTTAGCAGACACAGTTTTCAGCCACAAAGAAAGTAGCTTCAATGTGTGGACCAGCTAACTCTTTTTTTCCTTTTTTTTTTTTTTTTTTTTTTTTTTGCATGACAGAGTCTTTACTTTTAAATGATTACTGATACACCAAGTAATAACATGTAACAAGTTCTTGAATTCTATCATCTAGTAATTTTGATTAAGAGAAACTAAATGTAGCCCAAATAATTCCACTAGTATTCACTGTTCTAACCATTAGCAAGAATGGACTACGTTAAGGCTGGCTGCTGCTTCACACAGGTTACAAAGAACTAGTTACTACTTTTTCATAGATAAAGCCCCTGACCTTCAAGAAAGTGTTAGGGAAAAAAAAATATTTAATCCCTTCCTTTCTTAAAAGAATGGTTATGTGGTTTTTTTTTTTTTTTAACTATATCTAAGAAAGAAAAAGTCAACAGTGATATGCATGTTGCTTGAGCCAAAAGGCATAGGAAAAAAAGATAACATATACCCATTAAATTCCTAAGAAATATGAGGTAAAAAGATGAAATCTTTGGATAATTTCTAAGTCTGTACAAAAAAGTTAGATTTGCTACTGTCCAAAAAGTGGAAGGACCTACTATATAATATATGGAAATAATTTAATGCCATTTCATAAGAATATAACTAGAGCTGTGCTAAAGCTTCATATTCATGAGGGCATCTAAAATGCCACTCCACAGAACAGGTGTTCTCTCTTCTTCTATCCATTTATGCGGTAGTTTTCATGGCTTTCTGGCCGAATGTCACAGACAAAAGCCAAGAGGTTATCCAAGACTTCATCCCTGTTCTGCTGGAAGCAGGTGTGGAGGATGGTCATCTTCTCCTGGGTCTCCTCCTCCACTTCAGTGCGGCAACTGCCATGGGATCCCAGTGCCGCAGCTTCCTTGGCCTTGAATTCTTTCTCCCTCTGCAGGCGGTACTGCTCAATTTCAGCCTGAGCTGCTTCTTTGGCCTGCTTCAGCCTCCGGTTCTTTCTTTCGCGGGCCTCGGACACCTTCTCGGCTGCCCGCTTCTCGGCCAGCAGCGGCTGCTGAATCCCCTGCGACTGACTAGCCATGGTGGCAGCGACTCTGAGCTGGACCAGCTAACTCTTGATGGGTAACAGCAGCCTCATCCCATCAGACTTCTACTTCAAAGCATCTAGCTCCCCACATCCAATACAGCCCTTGGCCAGCCTCTCCTAGGCCACTTACACTGAGGAAACTATATTCTGGGCTATCTGCTGCTGTAATGGCACCACTGTTCCTCTTCATAAATGGGGATAACAGCTAGCCACAATCCCTTTGTTTTAGTTCTGTGCAATCTCATGTTCTAAAGTCCAAAAAGAGTGGAAACAGTGATCACATCAGTCCTGATACCAGAGCCAGTGTTCTAATAATCAGGTTTCTCAAAACAGCTGGTGCTGGGTAGAAGAGGTGGTTCATCTAAGGACCCTATGATGAATGCTAACCACATTTTTATCTTTCAATCCACTTTGGATTATTTCTCCCACATGTCAAGAGTAGACAGGTGTGACACATCCATTGTGTAAAGAATTCAACTTCATGAAATAACCTCAGGAAATCATCTCTCTTTCTCTCTTGTGGGCATTTGCTGGCATCTCCCATCAGCCATCACTCTGGTCCCCTCCCTAACAGTTTCCTGACTTTCATTCTGGTAGCTACCCCTCCCCATGCTGCCCATGGGCTTCAGAGGAAAATGAGCTCAACCTGAATTTCAGAGGGAAGCCCTGATTGGCTCATGCTAGACATTCCGTTGCTCTCTCTCTTCATAGCGCCCCCAGTTCAGGTATGAGCATGTAATGTAAGCATAGACAACGAGTATGAATTTCAAGACTCTTTTTTGGAATGCTAGGACAGAGACACTCATTCCAGAGCATGTCAACAAGAAAGTGTGTAGCCCTGATTGCTGCTAGCAGCTGTCCCATAACCACTGGGGAGCTTGCCATGGAATGTGGCCAACACTCTATATGGAAGAACACAGAGATGGAAAGAAATGGGACCGTGATAAGACCACTGTGCTGCTGAATCAACCTGCCCCAAAGTACATACTAGCTTAGGACTTGATAACTCCAAATGATGTCTTTTATTGTTGAGGTCTTCTGTTACTTGTATTAAAAATCCTGACACACCCTACAAGTAATCACCAAACTATACCCACTCTCAGAATAAAACAGACTTCAAAATAATCCCTTTAGCCAAAGATGGTCTCTTCAAGACTACCATCTCTTTACCATAATGCTACCTCTAAGGCTAGGGCTTGAGAAGGCCCGCGGATGCTGTAGGTCTCCCAGAGCAAGAGTTAGATTCTGCATGGAGTTTGCCTTCTGAGGCCCTAACCTCTCTACCAGATTGGGGACAAGCCCCACCTGCCCTATAGAAAGAAAATTGCTGTGTCAGAACACTTACCGAACAGTATCCCTCCCTGATGCCTTTCCTCCCACACCTTACCCCCCAAAAAAACACAAAACACACAAAAAAACAAAACACACACAAAAAAAAACTAAATTGGTTCAACACACTTTTGCTACTGGGAAATGTTTCATAACTACTAATGAATAATTCAGTGAACAAGATATTTTTAGTTTTCTATTGCCAGACACACCCAACTTTGATGCGAATGCTGTTGCCTTTCTTACTCTCCAAATCCCCCTTGCATACGGGATCCTAAACGTGTTACTTCCTCCACAGAGGCCCAATCAACAACAAAAATCAGATCATATCTCCCATCCTGCTCAACAGCTTCCAATAGCTGCCATCACACTTAGAATGAACTCCAAACTACTGCCTCTCCAGCCTACGTCATTTGGCTTCTCACCACCTTGATCATTCCGCTCCAGACATCTGTACTTCTTGCTGCTATTCAAAAATGCCAAGACTGTTCCTGCCTTAGGACCTCTGTTTCTCACTTACTCCCCCTTCTCCACAGGACACTCTGCTGCCAGCTCCTCACACACAGCTAGCTCCGTCACTTCCTTCTGTCCCCAGCACACGTCACCTCCTCAAAAATAACTCCTGTGGTCCTCAGACATAAAACAGCAGCCCCTCACGAGCCTCTCCCTCAGTCTGCTTTTTTTTCATAGCACTTTTTCCTACCTGAAATTATATTACAAAGATATTTTTAAGCCTGTATATATCATCTATCTCCCCCACCAGAGTGTAAGTCCCTTTAAGACAGGGACTTTCTCTCTTGTTCAAAAGTCTATCCACCAAGACTAAAACACGCTTAGTGTCGTACACGGGCTCAATATATCTTTTTATTTTATTTTTTAAAGAATGAATGGATGATTAAATAACAAGATTTCTTTTAAGTGTGGCTAAAAACAAACAAAAAGCTGTAGGGAGGTACTTATTTCCTATTGGGCAAACTCCCCTTTTTCTTTGATATCAATTTATATTGCTCCACTTATGAAACATACAATCCTACAGATTATCACAGAAAGTGTCACGTCCTTCAAAGATTCTCCTTATATCAAAGATTTAGATGTGCGGTCATAAAAATGCTCACCATATTTTAAATAGTATGAAATCATTCTATCAAAACAGATGACAAGATAACATATCATTTATGAGATCCATATAAAAATCACTGCTTTATCATGGAATGTTTGGCAAAAGGCCAGTGAAAATTAGCAGTCATAATATCTCAAAATTCCTATTACCCATGGAACCTCCAAAATATAGTTATTGGAGTGGGATTAATTAATGCTAATTAGCTAATCAAGAAAGTTAAACATTAAGAAAGTTTAAGTTTCTGTGACAAAAATCAGATGCAAAATCTTTGAATTATGTCATAACTTCTACTATTTCTGTGGAAAAATAATCATTTCAAAGTCAAGGCACTTGTTTTTCTACAATCAAAGGTGGTTAAATACTTTTAAATACATTTCAACATATTTATGAAGGAATTAGAATATATGCCTCCAAAGCTCTCTCATAAATCAGTATAATGTTTCCAAAGCACATTTGGAAGTAAAAAATTCATATCTACTAACTATATTTTCCTCTATTCGAAGATGAATTAAGCAGAAAATACATTAATGTCTGAATTTATAATAGGAGTGGTTAACCCTCAACCATAGCAAACTAATGAGGAATATTTTACCATGGAAAAATTAATCAGGGCTCTCCAACACTATGCAATTTGACATTTTGAGGACTTAATCAGGAATGGATTTTATTCCACTATTTACTTTTCATCATGGGGATGACTTACAAAGACACTACCTGTTAGAACAAATATAATTCTTGAGCTTAATCTTGTCACTTTAAAGAAATTTATTTTAAATAATATTTCATAGTTTAAAAATAGTCCTCGCAGAAGCAACATTACTAAGATTATGTCATCTCTGGGCCAAATTCAGCTCTCAAACATTGAGCAAATATCAACATAGACACAGTGAGCCTCAGAGACTGAATGTGACTAACCCTCTGTTAGCAATGAGACAACACAAATTCTGGGAGGTTGTGACTGCTGGACATGGACTTCCATCCCCCACCATCGATTATCACTATCTTTGTTAAAGACTACAGGAGTTTCATTTAACTAGAGTGCTCAGTAAATTGCAGCAGAGTTCAAGCATCTTTATGGATTCATTAAACCATTGATCTGCCTCACAGAGCTTGCAGTAGAGTCCAGCTCTGGCCCACAGCCTGTGTTTACAGAGAATGCAATAGACTGATGTTTGTAACCTCCAAAGGCAGTCTGTCAGTAGACATTAGATTCCACTGTGTGCACAGCCACCCTAAGAGTGGATTGTAACATAGGGAATTTCCCATTCTCAGTCTCAACTGCTAGGACAGAAATTAAGTGCCTATTTGTAGCAAGATTTTCTTTATTTCATTCTAATCTGTGATAATATAAACAAAGAGCAAAGAGCCCAAGGAACAAAGAATTACACATGGCTTGGCCAGTTCATACTTCTGCTTATGTGTACAAAAGCTATCCAGAGATATTGAAATGGAGGAGAAATTAAAATAACCACAGGCATATCTATAGCTTGGATCCCCCATGGGGCCTCTCAAGTATACTAGGCATTGTGACCAGACATTGCAAAGGTGTATGAGAAAAATTCAGGACTCAATCTACTACCTTAAAATATCTCAAGGCAAGTCACCTGCCCTTTTATGCATGCACTTATTCAGATACTTAACATTTTTAACAAAGCACTGAATCAACAGAGTATTACTACTATTCCAGGAAAATGAATAATCATTATCTCTTGGTTTCTCAGGACAGTTCACCAAGCACTCTCAGAACCTTCTCCCTCCTCTGGTTTTTATTAATAAGGTCTCACAACACCTTCCTTTTTAAGTCAGGCACAAAGAGGAACTCTGTGCTGAATGCAGCTTATGATCAGAGAATCACATCAAAATGATCTATTAAGATAATTCTTTAAATGTTCATTGTTCAGATAAAGCTGAACACTGTTAGTGGCAAGGTGAGAGAGCGGGAAATGTAAGTGACTGGATCGATAAGGAGAACGCTCGTCCCAAATAAATAGATCCTTTCCTGATCATTTGTTTCACTGAACTGCCCACTGCCCAAACAGACAGTCGGACTATGAACTCCAAACACGCACATTCATCACTCTGCAGAAGCAGTCACCAGAACACAATGTGGCTGATGCAATCTGACACTGTGGTTAATGTTAAAAGGGAGCGTGCCTTTTAGATGGATTGGATAATTACCAGCAGTTCAGATGAGAAAAAACTTGATTTAAGTGAATAGCATTAGCCGTCACCAGAAGGATGGCCAGAGATGTACTATGTCTGAAAATTAACATTCCGACATATACGTCAATAGCCCTGTGTATTGATCCCCAGGTGACCAGATTCTGATTTATGAAAAATTCTCTCTCTTCCTTCCGTTCACTGAAAAATGTTGAACACAGACTGGGGCTTGAAGCTATTTAGAGTTTTGATCAGCTCTTCACATTTAATCTAAAATATCTAATGTTATTCAGAAACACATGTCCATTCTGGCTAATGGGTTAGAATTATTGCTGTTTCCTTCACAGTCTCCCAACATGTGGCTCATTAAAAACTAGAAGTGGTTGCTGTTCCTTTCAGTACAAACCCACTTGTCCCATGCTGTGTTCCAGGTATCCCTTAGACCAGAGTTTCTCAAGTGGTTTTCAAGTGTTTTGGTGAACATGAGGTCACATGCCTCTCCCGAAGCTTCTGATGGCTTTCTAGAGTACTGTGTCCTACTCTGTCTGCAGAACCTCTGCCTTGGAACACTTTCTGGCTCTCCTCAAGAGCCTGTGTGTCAAACTTTATATGGACCTACACTTTACCTCACTAGCCAGAACTTTCCTGCTCTAACCCTACTCCCAAATGTGTTTCCAAGGACTGATGTTTACCCCTCCTCTGTGATTGCTTTCTCCAGCCTCCCATTTGCAGCAGCTCACCAATATTCCATTCTGTATTTCAAAATACAAGAGAATAACAAACCCTTGGGTTTGTTGCTCTTTCCTCAGAGCTTTCTGAGAACACCTCTGTTTGCTATGACCGAAAGGGAGCTCAGCCACTGGCCTGCAGACGAAATCCCTGGGAGAAGCCACTATACACATGAGGCAGTGGATAGGCTTATAGCACAGTACTAAGGGACACTGCAAAACCAAGCAATCATCCTGCAGGCCAGGGTGCAGCTGGACAGATCCAGGAGGCTCACTGGTGGCTGTCAAAACCAAGGGGAATCCACAGGAAGAACCCTGGGGCTCCCCGGGTGCATTTACTTGTGGACCAAGGATATTTGCAAGCAACTGGCAAAAGCAAGTCTGTGGCCTGAGCTTCAGGTGGTCAGGGGACATTAATTGCAAGTTATTTCTTAATGTCCTTCTCCAAGCCTTCAAGAATGATAGCCATTTTGCAAATTAAATCTTGCAGGTATTTAAAGGAAAAAGAGTAGACAGGTTAATCACTAGATTAACATGGCAATTGTTACACATTTCTTCTGCACTACTTGGTTCTATAATTAAGTCTGAAACTGAGAAATCTTTCCCAGGATATATTCAACTTTAATAAAAAGACAAATAGACTATGTCTAAATAAAATAGACTCCAAATAACATGATGATACATGCTAATTAGAGATGGGTTCTTCCAAAAGAAATCTCTTCTAAGAAGAGGTCACTGTATAACCAAGAATATAGTTTGAAAGTAAAAGAAGTGCTAATAATACAATATTCTCCTCCTTGAATATTTATGTTATTATTATAATGATTGTTAGGAAATCTTAATGGCATCATTTGCAAATGTTGTTTCTGTCTATATCATCTTTTTCTTTTTAATGCATCCTTGTCCTCATCTCTGAGCCACATTGGTTTCTTCCCATTATGGACTGCTGGGGAACAACAATATTATGCTATTGAAGAAGTATTTCAATCTTTTTTTTTTCTTTTTTTTGAGATAGGGTCTTGCTTTGTTGCCCAGGCAGGAGTACAACGGCCCAGTCATGGCTCACTGCAGCCCCAGCCTCCTGGGCTAAGCAATCCTCCCATCTCAGCCTCCTGAGTAACTGGGACTACAGGTGAGCACCATCACACCCAGCTAATTTTTGCCTGTTTTGTAGACAGGGTCTCGCTCTATTGCCTAGGCTGGTCTTAAACTCCTGGGCTCAAACAATCCTCCTACCTCCACCTCCCAAAGTGCTGGGATTACAGGCATGAGCCATGGCACCCGGCTTTTCAAATTATGAGAAAAACTAGAACAAGGAAGCAAAACTTTGGTGCTCTTAGGAATTTGTGTTTACTTGTAAATTATCAACATTCCTAATCCACAAAGAACACTAAAAACTTGAGATCTGAACAAGAAAAGTAAACAATCATCCTTTACATTGCCTACAGTGGCCGTTTGTCTTGACTTTTGATTTCCTTCCTGATTTTTGGATATTAGTTTGGACAATAAGATATTTCCCATGTAAAAGGAAAGAGATCAAACACAGGCCATTTGGAAGTGACTAATATTTGCGGTCTTGTTTGTTACTCCTTTTTAGAGGGATAATGGTTACAAGACATTACTCCCTTAGGGAAGAGAATTTTTAAGTGTGTATTACTATGTAAAGTAAAACTGGTGTTAGCAAGTTGAACTAAATGTTTCTACAAGAGTGCAAAATCACTAAGGAGTCTCTGCAACTTTCCAGTTCCTAGGTGAATCACAAGGACAGAAATGCTCTCAGGTCCAAAAACAGGCTGGGAAAAGAGTGAGCTATTAGTTCCCTGAAAAGTCTCTAACACATGAAATAATGAGATTTACATCCCATTGTCATACATTGCCCACAGACTACACAAGTATTTTTCTTACCTACTGTTTCAAAAATTTTAAGCCAGCAAATAAGCCTTCGGGGATAAGGATCCTACAAAATATATTATGAATTAACACTATCCATTTCTTAAGCCAACATTCTGAAATGTGTAAACTAGTAGTTAGAGTCCTTAAGTGAATACAGCTGTGATTCATGGTCCTCTCCTGGCAGTGTTGAGCAGAAGTATTTTGAAGAAAGCCTAATATTTGTAGCAATCCAGACAACTCTTCAAATAAAAATTTAAATTCAGTTAAAAATATAACCTATATACTATATAGGTTAACCTGGCTTCAATCCATCCCACCTTATTGCATACTGACAATCTGTGAGAGATGTATGTGACACTTTCAACCCACCCCATTAAACAGACAGAAAAACCCAAAGAGAAATGAAGAATTGACAGGCAAACGAAATTTAAAGAGCCCATTTTCAGTGGGCCATCATTTTGAGAGTTGGGTTATTTTTGTCCTTGTTTTTAGCAGCAAATCAATTCCTGACTCTACACCCAAGCGTGTGTGAAGAGAAACGCACAGAGACCACAAGCACAGCTGTCCAATTTACATTCACAAATGCAGGTGTTGCTCAGACACAAAACAGAGGTCAGCTGAATACTGCTCCTAATTAGCTACCTTTTCTACTAGGATTTTTCTTTGTAAAGTTATGCATGCAATTTGGGTTCAACTTGGAGACCATTTTTAGATCCCAGCATGCTATCCAGTAAGAAGCGGGCTGTCATTATAAAGCATAATTTACAGCACAGTTAATTTTATGTTTTTTTTAAGTCTACACTATACCTAAGGCAAAATTCTGTTCTGCACACACACATTATTCACTCTGTTTCCTATCCACTTCTCAATACTTAAAAAAGGTAGAATTTAGCCAGAAAAAAAATCTGTTATGTAGGAATGGGAAGAATTTTGCCCTTTTTCTAAGATTAAGAAAGTCCATAATTAATTAACAAGGACTAAGGACTTTGTTAAATGATACAAGAAGAGAAGTAGCTATTTGCTATTGTCTTCAGTACGGTACACCCAAGGGCTTATTACAAGCAGTTCTTAGAAATGGCAGGATGGAGACTGGTATCTAATACAATCCATTAGGAAACCCAAGCCCTAAATAAAATGACCACAAAATCCTATCAGTTAACAGAAATGCAGCAGCTGTACATGTTTATTGTAATACAATATAATATTGTAACAGAGATAACACTCTTTAAAATTAAAAAAAAAAAAAAAAAAAAAAGCCAGCAAGTGATATGACTAGTTTATTTCTCTATTTGGGGAAAAAAAAACACACAAGAAGGCATAGCATGTCAGAGCTTTGGGACATATAAGGAAGGATGAAGACTACAGAGAAGGCAGGAATTGTTTGTACACTAATAGACAACTGAGATCAGCTGGCAAAGTCACTGGCTAAACACCAAACCACTGCAACTTCCAGGTTTAGCAAGATGTTCAAAGACATACCCCAGTAACTCCTGGTAGAAAGTGAAATGTGATGGGCTTCCTCCCACTGCTGACTTTACCTGCTGTAAGTATTCCAAATGCTAACTCCTATTCTGGCTCCCAGTTATCCATTTTCCAAAAATGTACACTATGAAAGCTTAAATTCAGTTTGACCTTAAACTTTATAATGATGTAAACAATATAGATATAGATATGGTATTCTGGAGTGTTTTTCCAAATGGAATCAGGTGCCTTTCTTCAAAGGCTCACTATAAAATACAGTTTGCAAAATATAACATGTATCACCAGGATTGTGACAAATCCACCTTGCTTGATTTTAGTCCCTACAGGCAGCCCATCAAGATTCAGACCCATAACCTTCAGAATTATAGAAAGACAAAAAGCCCTGTTCTATAGCCATCTTCTCCGATGGAATGCAAAGTATTTTGTTGTGGTAAGTAGGGCTTTGAAGAAGAAAGCACTGGGCCCACTCCTAGGGTTGTTACTCCAGTGCTCAGCATTCAAAACGGGAGCCCCAGGGTCTCGTAGATCATTTTAATCCCCCTATATTAAAACAAAACGTGTCTCCCATTTTCTTCCCACCCTCCTCCCCAGATTCACTGGCTCCTCCCAGGGGAAAGTGAACTTGACTGCTGACAGTCCCAGAAGAATTCCAAACAATTTCCTTACTTGCCTCTCTGTTCCAGTGAAGATTATGAGCCTAACTCTTAGAGACTGCTACTAAAATTCCACCCCGCTGAATTCTGCAGCCTAATTCTTTCGGCATTATGTTTTTTGGCAGAATGAATGTGACCCAAATTTGCAGGAGATAATTTGCTGCAACAGTGCTTCTTGCAATGCAGTGAGCCCATAATTAGCATTTCGGGATTGCAAATATCACACTTTTAGAAAAATAATAATTGTTTGCTTCAAGAAAGAACAGATTTGGATCTTGTATTATAGAAATGGAAACAACAAAATGTGGACAATTTTAGTAAAGATTTTATGAATTAAGGAAGCTTTACATATCAATGGAAAATAATTGAGGACTAGCAAGTTACCTCAGTAGTTGGTGGCAAAGGCTACAGCAGTTCTTTAAGGATTCAGAAAATAGTTGTGTGCATGTGTGTGTGATCGTAAAAATATCATGCATTCCATTTCCCATCCATGGTGGCTAACACTATTCAAAAAGGACATTTTCAGACCTGGGATGTCTTTAAAATAAAACAAAAAAAAAATTTAATGATGGCTGTTCCTGTGTTTACCCACCATGCTTCTCGCAAATGCTTGGCTATGTGAGCAATGTTGTTTCATGTATTCATGATTTCATTTTTTCTCAGTATCAATCAGTTTTAACGTAAGATGTCAAGAGAGACTTAACATTTTTCTTGACAAGAACTCGTGGGCCAGATTTTGAAAAGAGCAATAGCAATATTTCCACTGGGTACAAGAATTAAACTAAGTGGGCTAAAACTTTCTGGCCATGCTTTTGTGGCTAATTACTTGGCTTTTATAAGGAATATCTACCACTTATCTTTCATGGACTCAGAGCGCAGTCTGCACTCTACTGCTGGAAATACACTGGCCATGAGGACACCAGCTGTGATCACAGTGTCCTCATCAGATTCATTCACCCTCTCAGAACACAAACACTAAGCCAAGAGAAACACATTAGAAGGGGATTCCTTATTCCAAAAGGTTAAGCATGACACAAAAGGGGAATCAACAAAACAGAAAGAATAAAAATATAAAAGTAAAAGGTGCGCAGTGTTTTCCACTAGAAGCTACGTGGCACATGCGCGTGTGGGCTGGTGAGGCCTGTGGGGGGCCGCCTCTCTCTCCGGTGCTCTTACCTTATTTCTCTTGAAGTAGGCTCGTCGGCAGGCCGCAAAGCACTTCTCGCTGCAGAAGCTTTTCACCTCACTTCCCATACTCAGGGAATAGCGCTTGATTCCCACTTTCTGGCACCAGGCACACATTATTTGTACATTTGACACATCATCTTCTATAATAAAAGTATAAGAAAAATGTTCATATCAGAAGCAAACATCCCTTCAAATTTAGACACACCCTGAACCTGACAGAGCTACCCAGGCCTGATTTTAGTTTCTGGACCTTGGAGGAGAAGTGCTTTTTCTTTCTCTCTCTCTTTCTCTTTTTTTGGCTCCTAAGTTTCCAAAAGACATTTACTTAAAAACCAGAGCATGACGGCAGAGCCACAAGGGCTCCTAGGGCTTCCTAGCCTGGTTAAAAAAAAAAAAAAAAAAAAAAGCTTCATCTGCCTAGTTAAACCAGCCCCAGTACTAATGAAGCTTGTAAAATAACCTGTTTCTTCAAAGGTCCTGTGAAAGCCTGCAAGATCTGCACTGGGTGGGACAATTTGTAGGGTGCTAACTTACAAATGGAACACCCTTATGTGAACCTTGACCAGGCGCCAGGCTCAACCATGGCATGTTCCCTATTACTGTTAAACGATATGTGCTATTGTTTACTCTTGCAATGTAATAATTCCCAAGCAATGCTCTTAGTCAAAAAAGGAAAGATGTGCGCGGCCAGATTCTGGCAATGGAAAGGGACAAGCCTGGCTCGCTGAACAGACTCTGACAATGCAGCCTTCCGGCGCTGGTGTCCTAAGGGAGATGCAGGCCTGATTGAAATTCTCCTCCATGTGATGTGGTTCATGGGCCCTGGATGGAGGGATGGTAATGGAAATGTCAGATCATTCTCAGCCAGATTGGTGGTCCTCCCAGCCCCTCATGTCATGTCATGGGGTTGTTCAGAATGAATTTAGGCGGTTTGCAAACATTTCCACTATTTAAATTGTATTTCTTTTCCTTTGTATGAGAAGAAAACAAATTTAACTAGCATAATGAGCCCATGATATCACAAATACTACTGCTTAAAACAAAGAAAGGATTTTAAAGTGAGTCAATTAGTAAAATATATTCAGTAAATCATAGTGCGGGTAATCAGAAGTTATGACAAAAATTATGATGGTGATATTCAGGTCTGGGAAAAACTGGCCTCTCTGAGGGGTGGGTAGGGGTGAATAAAAGGACTTTAAGTAGACACCTAAGTAATATTTCCTTGTTGCCTCTTAACAGCTTTTGCTACATCTTGAGTTTTCTCTGTCCTCCCAATTGACAGTGAGTGTGTGTGTGTGTGTGTGTGTGAGACTGACTGCCACATCTCTTCTTCCTTTATGGAATTTTTATTATTATTATTATCCCACACTCATGCTCCAGACATGAATGGTAATCACAAAATCCCCAACAAGCACTAGTATAGTGTTGTCTGATTTCTGGATAAAATCCCCCAAAGACTAATTGCTAAGCAAGGCCTGGTCCACGAGTGTTGACATATTCAGGGTTCATAGAGTCTGTCATGCAATCATTTCATTTCCAGGGAAAAGATTTGGTTTGAGGCAGTGTGGTCATCAGCCTGCAAAATTAGAAGCAAACTAATTTGTAGTGCAGTGATACGGCTTTTTTTCCCCCTGAGCATCAGCACTCAGAACTATGTGCAGCGTTTTATTTACCTCAATGGAATAAATATTGCCATTCTAATGACCTTTTTGTATTTCACAAATTACATATTGTGATCTATTGTTATCAAATGAGATAGTATAAAAAATGACCTTTGATGTCAAACATTTTTGATAACTTTCTTTAAATGGCATAATACAAATTCAAATGTCAAACAATTACTGTATTTAATAATTTGCTCTGTTCAAAGCAAGCTTTTTGATATTTCAGGAATATCCTTAACAAAAAAAATTTAAAAATAAATAAAAGTAAGTTTTTATTTATATTTTACATGATCTCTAATATGGCATCTCTCTAGATATGAACATTTTACATGGTATGAAAAATTAGCAAAGCTTTATAATTTACCTTAGTGTGTAGAGGAGTTTTCTGAGATTAGAAAGAGCATATATTTTAAAATAATCACCTGTCTTTACTAAACTAGATAGCAACTAATAGTTTCTATTTTTCCCAATTGATAAGATGCTTTAAAATCTTAAATTCCTGAAAAAGAAGATACAGCAGAATTCTCATAAATGATCCACGGCAGTAAGCTTGATTCTGGTGAAATCTGTAAGGAAAAAAATTTATGCGGGAAATCACCTGGCCTCACAGTTTAAAGAGGAGACCCCACTTCCCAAGGAGCCATTTTAGAACATGCATTAGATCCCCCTCATTATTTCTTCCTTTAAATAATCTGATTTGGGAAACAAAGCATAAAATTGTTTAAGTCCTAGATCTTCAGGTATAATGGACCAACACTGACATAAGAAAGAATAGAGTGCAAAGCTATTCACAAGGCCAGGCGCTTAGCGTGCAGCTTGGGCCTGGCCTGGAGGAATGATGCTTGAGGCCAAAGGGCAGCTCCGGGGTCTTTCTCAAGCTTCAATCCATCATCACCAGACAGACCCACTTGTCATTTTTTAAAGGGAGGCAAGAATACTTTCTTACAATGGACCTAACAAATGAACAAAAAGGTAGAATTTTAAAACAGATTATTTCTTACAAATCATTCTTACTACAAAGCAACAATATGAGATGAGACCATATAAATTGTGCACTTTTATATCTGGCAGCTGGAAAGACTTCTAGAATGATGGTTAGCATCTGCCTTGTTAAATAAGTCAACGTTCCCAGCAGTTTTTCACGCAACTCTATTTCATAAAGGTATATGCTTTGGAAAAAGCCCATCAGATTTCTCCTTTTCTAGTATTAAACTGTTATCAGCAGCTAATGATCCAAAGAACAGTCTGATAATTGGGTTATTCAAAAAATTTAAAAAACATTTTCCGATATTTCAGGCATTCTAGATTAATAAAAGTCATTTATATCAGTAATACATTTTAAAAACTAATAAAGAACTGTGATTATCTAAATTAATATTGTCAGTCAAACTATAGTTCAAAATTCTGTCACCAGACATGAGATGGTGTCCCTATCTTATGACTGCACCCCTAGAAAAGTGAACACTTCTTAAGTGGTTAAAGCCAAAGGGATCAGTCCACTTCAACATCTGCATCTCTTTCTACCTGAAACATGGAAATGAAATGCAGGCTTTACAATGGCAAAATAGAAGGTTTCAGCACTTTAACTTTTCTAACTTGATCTGCTTTAAATTTTTTTCTATTTAAAAAAATATTTCTTCAAGCTAGGGAAAACCTAATTACCTATCTTACATTTTGGCTAACGGTCTGTGCCATTAGAGACTTGAGATTACCTCAGAGAAGATTCACGTAACAGATTTTTACATTACATTATCTTACAGCCATTAGCCTGTGCATTTTTATAATAAACAATGCACTGACAAATGTAAAATGTTTACAGCATTAAATCACATTCCCACAGAGAACGCTTTGTATAACATAATAAAATTTTCATACGATAATATCATATAAATACGTATCAGTCAAAATATGCATATTTCAATTAATCATGAAAAATTTGTACCACCTCTTTAGAATTTAATTAAACAGAATGTTTAAGGCATTTTCTTTCCAATCTAATGTTTAAAGAGCTATAGAACATTTTTCTACTTTACATCCCAGAAATTCAAATTAACTACTCCAAGATAAAATCAAAATTGTATTTATCTATCACAGTACAGAGAAGTATGAGATCAAGCATTTCTGGAATGCCCTGCTGAAGTTGTTTGAGAAATTGCCTTATCTGGTGACTTTAAAAAATAAGGATGGCCATTGGTCAGCGATCTTCTTGGGGCATTTAAATTGGCTATAAACATGTATACTAACTTACCTGACCAGCACCCAAAGAAAATCAGTAGGGCATTAATGGACTCCAGGCAATTAAACTGTAGATTTACCACCCCTTTGTAACTTTCATGGGAGTCCAAGACTGAGGGGAAATTCCAAAAGTATTTGCTGGGACATCTATCTCCTCCAACAGTTCCTAGAATGCACACATCCAGATAATCAATGAAAGACCTGGATTATATCTGAGACAAGTTACAAGGCAGTCTGAGGAGACTCCTGTGTGTTCCCCATGCCATGAAATGACATGAAATGGCCCATGGCCGGGCTGCACTGTGTCAATCTACTTGTTGCAGCAGCTATATTTAAGAACAGAATAAAGGCCTGGAAAGCAGACAAGAAACTAAAGTTTGCTTTCTCTATAGCTTCTGTGAAGAAAGAAATTCCTCTTTGAAATAATTCAATTCCAAAGACTTTAAGGCAATCTAAGCTAAAGTTTCTACAGAGCCCACCAGGAGCTTCTGTACAATCCCCTGTGTTCTAGGAGTGAACATACAAGGAGACCCAGAGAAAACTGGGACCACTAAACCACAAAGAACATAATGATTGTTAGCAGTACTTAGTAGGTGCCCACACAATGCATGGCTCATTTCAACGTTATTTAATCTTTTTCACAACCACCACCAACCAGGCAGGTACTAACATTAATCTCCATTGTGCAAATGGGGAAAGTGAGTTTATATGTTAAGTAATTTGCTCCTAATCACACGATGAGTACATATCAGAGCCTTACTGAGGACCAGGCCACCTGATTCCAGAGCCCAAGCTCTTGACCAGTACACCTTAGAGACCACGGCTTTTCTAAGCAGTAAGACTATAAACCATCCTCATAGACCTCTCTCCACAAAAAGGACTAAAAGCTGTCACAGATTTTGCAACTTACACAGCACATTGCTCAGTAACACAATAATACACAAAGAAAATGAAATCAAAAAGGTCAAAATGTCTTGGAGGAGATGGCTGAAGTGTTAATCAATATTTGTTTATTGATTTTTAAAAAACAAGTTAAAGGCCCACAGCGCAAGCCTTTACTTCTTTATGACTATGAGACATGGAATTGCTGCAAACGCTCTGTATAACTTGCACCAGCAAGTGCCACTTAAACATTAAATGATAAGACAGGCCCAATAATATGTGGATCTCAAGAAGCAGTTACTATACCCACAGGCAAGCAATACTCTTGCCAGCCTTTTCTTTTGTAAGGAGCAGGGATCCCAGCAGGACATGGATACCACCGGCTTTCCATGTGTTGAAATGGGAGACCCCCTACCTCTGTAATTTCAAGGGTGCCAATAAGAATATCCTAGCTTCAAAAAATTATCCTTCAGCTGCTCACTAAGATTAAATTCTACCACTAGAAGGTCATTTCTTTGGCTAAATGTTTCTTATGAGCCATTAAAACACAAATTCCCTGAAAGCAAGGAGGCTCAATATATACTTGTAAATAATGATTTATGTTTTGAAATGAATGATTCTTTCAGAAGAATATGTTTTTACAAGGAATGGGAAGAAGGGCTGAGGATAGGGTTCCAATCAGAAAGGTAGAGAGGCAAAGATGGGAGAGTTGGGACATATTACTTAGCTAATCTCTAGCCTTGCAAAGAGCTAGAGCAACCTGAGGGCAGCCAAAGGAAGGTGGTGTGGACAGTGTGATGACACTGTAGAATATGTCAAATATGTTCAGAGTGCCTTTTAAGTATGAATATGAAACACAGTAGACAATGGCATATAGCTAAGGATTGCCAGAAAAGAAAAGCAACAGGCAGATCCACTTAGGACAATCTCAAGGGGGTGACTTTTTATAAGCAAATGAGGTAGTAGATGTACATTGATTTGCAAACCTAAGTTGCTACTATTTGAAAGACAGTGTGGTGATGCACAGAGATGAAGACAGAGGACTTTGCTGAAAGTACTAATATTGCCCCTTCTAGTTGTGTGTGACAAGAGTAAGTCGATCAAGGACTGGTAATGCCCACCCTAACTACAGCTTCGGTGAGGATCAAATAAGATTAAATATGCACATCCTATATGTAAATGAGCCTTCCTTAGAAGGAGTGGCAATTAGAACCACAAGAAAAGGGTAGGTGTCAGCTGTATACAATCTGGAGAGGCCCAGTGACCAGGCACCAGTCTCTTCAATCACATCCCCTCTTGTGGATGACATCTGTAGAACCACTATCCTTGAATACAAAGAACCCAGTAATTGGTTAAATCTCACTAACTTAGATTATTTAAGAGTAAAGCCATTAGAATTAATAAAAGCCTCACAGCTATTCTTTTAAAAAAGTACTTAACTTGAATTAATAGTTGACAAGATGTTGCCAAATATATCACTGCACTGCCAGATATTCTGTAATTAATAGATGGGAATTCTTTGTAATTATTACATTAACTATCCACACATGGGTGGATCTTCCTAAGTGCCTGAGAAGTTTGCTCATTTAAAAATTATCAGAGCAACAACTAAAAATGT
Source organism: Macaca thibetana thibetana (assembly GCF_024542745.1). NCBI lineage: Eukaryota > Metazoa > Chordata > Mammalia > Primates > Cercopithecidae > Macaca > Macaca thibetana. Next base: position 104,691,137 of record NC_065581.1, on the reverse strand, counting down.
CTGCCACTTTGGTAACTGAACTATCAAGAATTCCCAAAGAGTGGTGTCTGAAATAATAAAATTTTATTGAATTTAGTTCTCCTTAAACGGATAATGCAATTAAATGACAAAGGTCCATAATACTACATAAGTCTTTGTAGTATCTAAAATTATTCCTAATTTTCTTTTGAAAACAGATTTGAAGTTATTTCAAGAATTTAAATAGTCCACTCCTCTCTAAACATAGTAGTATTTAACCCCAAAGTAAAATCTAAATAGTCTATGCATAAATTAAAAATTCGTTTCAATAAGTAAAAGGAATGAGCATGTATTATACAAAATTACAGAAAAATGACAGACTTTAAAATTAATTTTCAATTTTCTAATGGAACATTCTATCCAATTTTAAATTATTTACATTCATATTATGAAGACAGACATAGACATAGATATAGATATAAAGGATGTGATTCCAGAAAGAATTACACGTGGGCTGGATAGGACCTGAAGTGTGTGGCTCATCTTATGACAGGCAGAATGCAGTAAGAGAGTTTCGGACAGTTGTGAGAGCCACTCCAGAGAGCATAGCATTTGGGTTGGATCTTGAAGGATTTGGAAGGCAGGAGAGTTACAGAGGAGAGAAAGGACGGAGGAACTACAGGAGCCAGAGAGTGGCAGACAGGCTTGAAGTGGGCAAGAATCCTGCAGTCATCCAGTTGACCAAGCTTGTGTGAAGGGAAAAGTAGATTAGACAGCAGCTGATAGGGCCTGAACAAGGAGTCTCATGGATGTCATTTTGCCATAGCGGGAGGGAAGCAGCTCATCTTTATTCCACAGGTAATAGGAAGCTCCCAAATGTTTCTCAACAGAACATGACAGACTGGGCACGGTGGCTCACACCTTAATCCCAGCACTTTGAGAGGACGAAGTGGGTGGATTACTTGAGGTCAGGAGCTCGAGAACAGCCTGGCCAACGTGGTAAAACCCTGTCTCTACTAAAAATACAAAAAAAAAAATTAGCCAGACATGGTGGCAGTTGCCTGTAATCCCAGCTACTTGGGAGGCTGAGGCAGGAGAATCGCTTGAACCTGGGAGGTGGAGGTTGCAGTGAGCCAAGATGGTGCCATTGCACTCCAGCCCAGGCAACAAGAGCGAAACTCCGTCTCGGGGGGGGAAAAAAAAAGAACATGACAGGATCAGAGATGTGTTAAGAAATGTTATTCCAACAGGAGTAACAGGATGGATCAGAATTTGGAGAGACTAGAATCCAGTTCCACATCTAGACGCCTCAGTAAGCAAAGTGAGAGCATGGTCCATGTCTCTTTCTGTCTTGTGTGTTCAGTGCCTTACACAGAGCAGCATTCATGCTACATGAAGGAATAAATGGACAAATGAAAAAATGGCTGCAGAGGAAAAGGGATGAAGTCCTGAACCTATAGGGTGACAGCAGAAATGAAGAGGACAGATTTAAGAATGAGATGAAATCAATTATCAAAATGTAGAAATGTTGCCGACCCAGAAATAACTGAAATTTCATAGTATTCATCTTCCCATGTTTCTAGTCAAAGCAGACCAGGGAAAAGTCCACAGCATTCTTGGGGAAGTTGACTCCAGAGTCAAATTCAAACAAACTGAAGCTGCTTTACAGTCAATGTCCCTTCCTCATTTATTCTCCCGTACTCCAATAAAGAAAGAGAGCAAAAGGAGAGACTCATGAAGTCACAAAATTGTAATTATCTCTTGAATACCATGCTGAACTTGGATTATTTAACAGGACACTACTAAGTACATGTGCCTCCAGCTCCCTGACATTAATTTGAGTATTTCCCCATAATTTCACTGACTTGCCAGTGAAGCAGCTTCTTCTTGTAAGTTTTTTTGATAACCTCGCCTCTGCTTCTCAGTGTTCACTGTGGAGTCTGTCTTTCCTACGTACTCACCCTAAGAAACTGGAATAGGAAAGGAAAAAGGTAGAGCTTTAGAGTAAGGAAAACCCAGAGTGCTGTATGCAACACTTACCAAAGCACATTCCACAGAACACTAAGCCCACAGGGTACTTACGTGGATGTGATTTTTAAAAAAGACTTCCATGATTAAATATGAATGGAAAACAGCAGGCTACACAAAGTTAAACAACAGGCTTTTTACAGCAGGACATTCTGGTTCCACCAATGTACAATTAAGAATCTTTGAAAAGGAGACAGAGTGTGCCATATTTCACAAATTCAACAGTGGACATGTCTTTTCACAGAGAATTCCCAAGACTGGACATCTGAGGAAGCTTCCTGGAACGTGCTGCTCCACTGCCCTACATCAGCACTGAGGCATGAGCATTTCCATGTGGGTCATTAATTATCAGGAAGGTTTCTTGTCTTTTGCCCACAATTATATCCTCAGTTGCCAGGAGCCTCCTTTGCCTGCACTGGGCAGAAAGACAAGGCCTGCAGCCATGTGGCCAGTGCTGGGCACGCTGATCAACACCTACTAGTCCTCAATATGCACGTTCAGATTGATTAAAGACACCCATGGTCCACAAAGTCCCATGGTGTCTGTTACTCGCATCAAATACAGAGAAGGCAATCCTTTTCCTATAAAGCCCTACAGAGAAAATGGGAGAAATCAATAACAAGGCAAAGAGAGAGTAATACAGACCGAATAGCTCATGTTCACTGGGTGGCTGCCGTAGACAGGATGCTCAAGTAAAATCGTATCCCCATCCCTGGGCCCTCAATCTGAACCTCTGAGCAATTTAAGATGTCCTGGGACAATGATGCTGCAATCATGGATTTGCTGTCCGCTAAACTTCTCTCTCCTACATGGCTGAAGTCTACTCAGCATCTAGTTCACAAATGAACGCTGTGACGAGGGACAAGGGAGTCCGATCAAAAAGTGTGCTCCAGTAAACCCACCACTCATAGAAAACCAATTCTGAGGCCTTGCCCTGCCTAGAGGGGCACCATCTTCAAAGAGATACAAAAGTGGTGGCAGCATATGAAGACTAAAAGGTCAAGCTGCTTTATACAGGGCTTCAGAACAAGAAAAGCATTTCTGTCATCTGCTTTTTAACTGAGGGGCTCATTTCCCTTTCTGAGATCTGACTGTCCCAATAATTACACTTAATGGGTCCCCCAGTGGTTGACAAATCTCCCCAGAGGTAGACAGAGGATTCATTTCTTTACTCAATTTCATGCCAGGCACTGTATGAGGGGCTGGAAATACACTGACTAACAAGACATGCATGGACACTAACAAGGCCTCAAGGAGCTTCCCATGGCTGCCCCTAGTGTAAAATGCCAACGTGCAGGAGAAAATGGTCAAGGACAAGCCTGTCCTGCTCCCAGGGCTCCATCACCATGAGAGGTCATAGGAGCCAGAGGTGTTGGTGACTGTAGATGGGAGGGTGTTAGCATTTCCACTGGAGGGGAGCACAAGCAGCCCATCGTGACAGAAGAGCAAGCCAAGTCCCTCCTCGGTGCTCCAGCCAGTCCTGCCAAGCAGCAGGCCACGTGGGGCCACCTCCTAGGGGAGGCAAATTGACAGGCTAGAGACTGGGTGTCAAGGGGACACCTGGGAGGGACTAAGCACTCATAGACAGCACTGCTTGTTCTCCTCCTCAGCCCCTTTTCTTCCCTCAGTGCCCTGAACTGCAGTCACATCCAGAAAGTCAAGTTCAGTAGGCTGAAGGGTATGCAGAACTGCATTCAACTAAATGTGTTAAAAGAACCAAGATGAACCTACTAGAACATTTCAACAAAATAATTTACTTCACTGTTCACTCTTCCCACCTTTAAATATTTATTTAGATTCCTTAGAGCAAAGATTGGTTGAGGGACTCTCTGAAGGGGCCCCATGCCAATCCCTATTCTGGAATGTAATGAGACACAGCATGCCAAAATAGTCCTGCTATGGGAAAAGTAGAGAGCAACACTAACAAGAAATCCTTCAGCGCACTCTCTTCTCTTTACATATCCCTCTTGAGCTGCACTATGTATTCTTGTGACTCCAGTTACCATCCATAATATGACAATTCCCAAACCAACAAAATTATCTTTCGTGAGCTACTATGTCCAACTGCCTCCCAGACATCTTAGTAAGTCAAGTCCACAGCTGCATACACATCCCTCTCCATTTCCAGTCCCCTTCACTGTGTTTCCCACCTCAGTTCCTGGCCCTGTTATCTACCCAGTTACGTGATGGCAGAAACCCAGCATCTTTCCTGCCTCTTCCCTCTCTCTCACCTCCCACATTCTGATTAATCAGCAGATCCTCCTAAACATTTTTATACAGCTGGGTGTGGTGGCTCATGCTTGTAATCCCAGCACTTTGTGGGGCCAAGGCATGTGGACTGCTTGGGCCCAGGAGTTTGAGACCAGCCTGGGCAACATGGCGAAACACCATCTCTACAAAAAATACAAAAATTAGCTGGGCATGATGGTGCATGCCTATAGTCCCAGATGCTGAAGAGGCAGAGGTAGGTGGATCACCTGAGCTCAGGGAGGTCAAGGCTGTGGTGAGCCGTGATGGCACCACTTGACTCCAACCTGGGCGACAAAATGAGACCTTGCCGCAAAAAAAAAAAAAAAAAAAAAAAAAAAAGTTTTCATACTACACCCAATCATTCATTCATTCAATGAATGCTTATCGAGTCTACTTATATGTGAAGCACTGTTCTAGGTGCCTTATCTTCATGGAATTTGTTGCTCTCAATCCCAGTGAAGCCACCAATATCTCCTGCCCATACTACAAGTAGCCTCCGAACTCACTGTCATGTAGTTCCTACTCTCCATTCTGCATCTAGAAAATTCTTCTGAAACACAAATATGACCACTGCTCTCACCTGCTCAAAACCCTTCAGTGGCATCCACTGCCCTCAAGAAGAAAGTGGCACTCCTGGCATGGCCTCCATGGCTCCTAAGACCACACCAGCCTCTCACCTGTGTGCTTTCTGGATTCTGGCTTCTTTCACTTCCTTGAGGCCCTCCCTCCACTCAGCATTTACATGTGCTGCTTCCTCTCTTACAACCCTAAATTCCTTTGCCAATTTAGTCCTACTGATGAATTCAGTCCCTTGTACCTTATCTTAAACCTCATCCTAGGGAGACCTTCCCTGACCCCAAACCTGGTCAGATCCCACAGCACTCAGGACTTGGTAATTATCAAGACTTCACTGAGTTGTTTTTTGTTTTTGTTTTTGTTTGTGTGTGTGTGTTTTAAAGTCTATCTCTTCCACCAGACTGTGAGCCAGGTAAGACAGGAGCATATGTGTCTTGCTCACTGGAATAAAATATCTGACCTGGGGCCTCAGCATAAGGAGAAGGAAAGCATTCTTACTGGGTCCACCTTGGGTGTTGGATACCCAGTGGGGAAATAGTGGGAGGAAGCCAAGGGCACTGCCTTTGAGAACAAAGTTGTCTTAGAGGGAAACACCAGTGAAAAGCCCTAAAACAGAATGGAATCATTATTACCGCTCTCCTTGGTCAAGTTAATCAATTAAGTCTTCTCCATTTAACAGGAACTTTGAGAAGTCAGCACTGGGACTGTCCCTAGAATAACAAGAAATGCTAGAAACACGGCCACCCTCTAACAAGAAAGGAAAGGCACAGCTGACATTTCCTCTCATCTCCTGTTAGCGTCTTAGCTCCTTGTTGACCTGGGACAGGGTATCCTGAAAGTATTATCCTAGCTAGGTCATAACTCCAAAAAGAGTTTAGAGAATGTCAAGAGAAGTTCTGGGCTGCCTCCGGAATCACAGAAGTATGTGATTTAGAATCCATGATTAGATTGTGTCCCCATTTCAGAAGTGAGTTCTGGTCCTGGTTCTGCCATTAAGGCAACAGAGTGACCTTGAGAAGGTCATTTAACCTCTCTAGACCTCATTTCCTCTTCCATAAAAGAGAACATTTAATTAGATGATATTCTAGGTTTCTTCTAAGTAAAATTCTAGCATTCTAAAGCTCTCACAATAACACAATCCATTTAAAGGAGTTGAGGCAAAGGATATTCTTTTTTCTTTCCTCTTTCACTCGAACTTCTGACTCAGTTTCTTTGTTTCTTCTCTTTCTGTGTAGCCACCACTGTTTTTCCTTACCCCTATCATAAGAGGCTTAGAAAATTCTTTGGCAGACAGGACAATTTTAGAAATGGCCCTTTCTGAGTGCTCCATTATTGTGCCACTGAGAATCTGGTGCTCTCTTTTTACTCTTTCATTATATATTCATGCTGGACTTTAAAGGGAAAAAGACAAATATTCATAAAATTTTAACTTTTTTATATTCTCTTCCATTAATTTCTGGTCTTTCACTGTGGACTTCCATACACATGGTATTTCATCCTGGGTTTCCCAGAAAACAGAATTTGAGTCAAAGACTTGCATGTAGGTGCTTTATTGGGCATGTGATGCCAGGAAGTAGGAGTGAGGGACAAGAGAAATGAACCTAGGGAGAAGAAAGAGCCAGCAGAAGGATGTGCTATTGAGTCAGCCACTGCTAAGGAAGACTGGTGTTCAATGGCAGAGGTAATTCTTTGGAGTTTATGAAAACATTTCATAACTATCGACCCAGGGGACAAACGAAGGAAAAATCTATTCAACTCTCATGCCCTGATGATATAATATGTTAATCCCCTACACTGCCGGTTTGCAAATGTGTAAGTGAACGCCAAAAGGATCCACATGGGATGCCCATGCTGCTATGTCAGAGAAGTCCCAGAGCAGGAAGCAAGAGACATATGCCACAGGTGCAAGGCAAGTAACTTTCAGAATGCACAAGCCCAAGCCAGTCAAAGTGTTACAGCAATCATGGGAGTAACACGTGGGGTCAAGAGGATTTGAAGAGGAACACAAGAGGTGTCCCACACACAGACCTGTCATCACTGTGGAGTCTGGTTTCTAAAGCACAGCACTGTTCATATTTTCAGCTGGATAATTTGTGTGAGCTGTCCTGTACATTGCAAGACATTTAGCACCATATCTGGCCTCTACCCACTAGATGCCATTAGTACCCCTTCTCCCAGCTGTGACAACCAAAAATGTCTCTCAATATTACCAAATGTCCCCTGGGGGCCAAGTCACCCCCTGATAAGAACCACTGGCATAGAGATATTGTATATTCTACTTTTGTCACTCATCCAGTGTCCCCTAATTACTCTCTACTTTACACCATATCAAATGCAGCTCTAAAGTAGACCACAGAGGGGTATATTTACGCCTTATGCCTATAACTTAATTTTTAGGCTTCACCATGATACATTTGCATTTCACTTGGTGATAATTCCTTAATAATAAGGAATGATGAGATTTTAAATATTCTACTTGATTTGAGAAAGCTATGAACAGACTAAATATAGGATTAAAAAGTTAAATTACATTCCAGGGCTTAGTTGCTTAAATTAGGAGGAGTTTAAACTTTTCTTAAAAATGATGGAAATCTAGATCTCGTACGCAGGCAGGAATTCTTAGCATTTTTTGAGACAAGGATCTTTTTGAGGAAAAAAAAAAAAAACCAGCCTTTCCTAAATTGTGCACATATGATATATACACAATTTCACAGTCAACTTCAGGACCTACACATACCCACCTAAGCCCATCTAAGGAATCCCAAGTGTATGTTTTTTTTGTTTGTTTGTTTTTTGTTTTTTTTTTTGTTTTTGAGACGGAGTCTCGCTCTGTCGCCCAGGCTGGAGTGCAGTGGCCGGATCTCAGCTCACTGCAAGCTCCGCCTCCCGGGTTCACGCCATTCTCCTGCCTCAGCCTCCCGAGTAGCTGGGACTATAGGCGCCCGCCACCTCGCCCGGCTAGTTTTTTGTATTTTTTGATTGCTGGTGAACATTTGGGTTGTTCCCAGTTTTTAGCTATTATGAATAAATGCTATGAAGATTATTTTATGTGCCTTTGGCTCACATATATACACATTTGTGTTGAGAACATACCTAAGACAGAATTATTGCCTTATACATTTTCAAGAATACTTAATTGTATAAATTATTGCATATGTGTATGTTCAGCATTCATAGATATTGCCAATCAGCTTTCAATAGTGGTTATATGTATTTACACTTTCACCAGCTATGCATGAGAGTCCCAGTTGTTCCATATCCTCCTCAAACTTGGTATTGTCAATCTTCTTCATTTTTGCCATTCTCATATGTGTTTACTGGGGTCTCACTATGATTTCAAATCTGATGTCCCTAATGAGTAATGAGATTGAAAAACTTTTCATGTTTATTGATAACTTGGATATTTTCTTTGATGAAGGGCCCGTTTACATTTTTGCCCATTTTTCTATTGAGCTGTTTTATTTTTATTGACAGAGGTTCCTTATACATTGTCAATATGAGTCTTTTATAGGGAAATGCATTACTAACATCATCTGGTACTCAGTGATTCGTTTTTTCATTCTTTTGAAAGATTTTTTTCTTTTTTTATTTGTATAAATTCATGGGATATGAGTACAATTTAACAACATTGATACATTGCACTGTGGTGAAGTCAAGGCCTTCAGTGTATCCATCACTGGAATAATGCACATTGTATCCACCAAGCAACCTGAAAGATTTTTAAAAATCAACAAACATTCTTAATTTTATTATATTTAATTAACTTTTTCCATTATGGTTAGTGCTTTATGTATGTAGTTTAAGAAATATTGGTGTATTCAAGATCATAAATATATTCCCCTAGGTATTCCCTAGAAGCTCTATTGTTTTACCTGTCACATTTAGATCAACAATTCATGTAGAACTTTTTATGAATGACGTGAAGTAGAGAATCAACATACATTTTTTTCCATAAACATATTTATTGAAAAGACCATCCTTTCTCCACTGCTCTACCATGTCATCTTTGTCATTATAGACTGAATGTTTGTGTGTCCCCCAAATTCACATGTTGAAGCTCTAACCCCCAATATGATGGCAATTGGAGATGATGCCTTTGGAAGATAATTAGTGTTAAATGAGATCATGAGGATGGGGCCCTTGTCCAGTGGGATTAGTGCCCTTATGAGAAGAGACAGCAGAGAGCCTGCTCTCTCTCTCTCTCCCTTCACCACATGAGGACATAGTAATAAGGCAGTGATCTACACTCCAAGGAGACAGCCTTCACCAGACATTGACCCATTGATCAGAGTACCTGCTGGTACTCTGATCTTGATTTCCAGTCTCCAGAACTGTGAGAAAATAATTTTGGTTGTTTAAGCTACCCAGTCTATGGTATTTTATGTCAGCCTGAGCTGACTAATATATTTATCATGAGTCAAGTATCAATTTAGATTTGTTTCTGGACTCTTGTTGTAATTGTTTATACACATATCCTTGCATCGTTGCCTACTATCATAATTATTCTGTCCTTACAATAAATCTTGATATCTAAGAGTATAAGTCTTCCAATTTTATTTTTTTCTTCAAGATTGAACTATTTTTGCTCCTGTGCATCTCCATATACATTTTAAAAACAACTTTTTAATTTCCACAAAATTTTATGCAGGATTTTTATCAGAATTAGATTTAAACATATAGAGCCAATTTGGGAGGAATCTTCCTCTTTACAATAGTTAGTCTCTAATCTATAAACATGGCATGTCCCTCTATTCATTTAGGTCTTCTTTAATTTCTCTCAGCAATGTTTATGATTCTCTGTGTAACAATCTTACACATATTTTGTGCGATTATTTTCCTAGGTATTTGATGTGTCTAATACTATTTTAAATTATATTTTAAGGTTCATTTTTGAAATTTTTATGGCTGGAATATAGAGATATAATTGATATGCAGATATTGACAGTGTTTAGAGACTTTGATAAATTGAGTCGTGAATTATAATAGTTAACCTGCAGATTGACTGTAGGGAGGTCTATACAAAATAGCATTTCTATCTTACAAATCTTGAGTTTCCTACTTCTTTTTATTTCCTTATTAAATAATTGTCTGTTAATACCAGTACAAAATTGAATATAAGTGGGAGATACTGGTCTTTCTTTTCTTTTTTTTTTTTTTTTTTTTTTTTTTTTTTCTGAGACAGAGTCTCGCTCTGTTGCCCAGGCTGGAGTACAATAGTGCAATCCCAGCTCACCACAACCTCCACTCACTGCAACCTCTGCCTCCTGGGTACCAGTAATTCTCCCACCTCATCCTCCCGAGTAGTTGGGATTACAGGAGCACACCACCACACCCTACCAATTTTTGTATTTTTAGTACAGACTGGGTTTTGCCCTGAAGGCTGGGCTGTTCTCGAACTTCTGTCATCAAGTGATCTGCCCGCCTCGGCCTCCTAAAGTACTAGTATTACAGGCAGGAACCACTGTGCCTGGCCAATAATGGTCATCTTAATCTCATTCTTGGTATCAAGAGGAAAGTTTTCAATACTTCACTATTAAGTATAATATTGGCTGTGGAGTGTTCTGTGGATACCTCTGGACAGATTAAGGAAGTTCCATTCTATTCCTACTTTGCCAAAAGTTTTTTAAATCATTTATAGTGCTAAATTTTATCAAAATTGCTGCTGCAGCTATTACTTTATTCTGTTAACGGTTTTACCTTAACAGAGGTTTTACTTTGTTAATTATATTGACTGATTTTTAAAATTTAAACCAACCTTGCATTCCTAGAAAAAAAAATCTAAATAGTCATATGTATTAACATTTTGTATATATTATTGGCTTTGGTTTGCTATAATTTTGCTCAGTATTTTTGCATCAATGTTCAGGATGAACAGAAGTTTTCCTTTTTTTTTTTTTTTTTTTTTTTTTTTTTTTTGAGACAGAGTCTCGCTGTCACACAGGCTGGAGTGCAGTGTTGTAATCTTGGCTTACTACAACCTCTACCTCCCAGGTTCAAGCAATTCTCATGCCTCAGCCTCCCAAGTAGCTGGGACTACAGGCATGTGCCACCATGCCCAGCTTATTTTTGTATTTTTAGTAGAGACAGGATTTTGCCATGTTGCCCAGGCCAGTCTCAAACTCCTGAGTTCAAGTGATCCCCCCACCTTGGCCTCCCAAAGTGCTAGAATTACAGGTGTGAGCCACCACACCCAGCCAGAAGTTTTCAATTTTAATGTAATAAAATTACATTAAATTATTGTTTCCCCTACTTACAATGACCTTGGCATGTAATGTGATCAATGTTATGCTGAGATCATAAAATAAGTCTAAGTATTTTTTTTTTTTTTTTTTTTTTTTTTGAGACGGTGTCTCGCTCTGTCGCCCAGGCTGGAGTGCAGTGGCCGGATCTCAGCTCACTGCAAGCTCCGCCTCCCGGGTTCACGCCATTCTCCTGCCTCAGCCTCCCGAGTAGCTGGGACTACAGGCGCCTGCCACCTCGCCCGGCTAGTTTTTTTTTTTGTTTTTTTTTTTTTTTTTTTTTTTTTTTTTTTTTTAGTAGAGACGGAGTTTCACCGTGTTAGCCAGGATGGTCTCAATCTCCTGACCTCGTGATCCGCCCGTCTCGGCCTCCCAAAGTGCTGGGATTACAGGCTTGAGCCACCGCACCCGGCCTAAGTATTTATTTCTTCTCCTATTCTCTGAAAAAGTTTCTCCAACTTCTTTTTTGTTGTTGTTGTTTTGGTTTTGTTGTTGTTGTTGTTGTTTTTCTTAAATGTTTCATAGAATTTACCATTGAAGCCATCTAGGTCTGGAATATTCTTTGTAGAAAAGATTCAATTATTTTATTTCTTCAACAGATATAGGACTACTCAAGTTTTCTATTTCTTCTGTCTGTTTTGGTAAGTTAAACTAATGTGATGTCTCTGTCAAAGAAACTCTGGGAATTATTCTAGTAATCACTATGCATAACATCAAAATGATTAGTTCTAATAGCATATGAACCTTTTTATTTACTCACATTTCATATTTTCTAGCACTTGGTGTCTTAAAAAATGTTAAATCTTATTATTTCATTCACTATTTGTTCAAAGTAAAAAGTAACAATCATTAAAAGTTGTCCCAAGCAGCATAAATCTTTCATCAGACTTCTGGCTGCTATAACTATACATATATGCAGTTTGCTTTATATCTGTTCAATTAACAAGTACATATCAAAGCATATTAAAACATACCCCCTCAAATCATAAAATCAGGAGAGCAACTAACCATACAAGTCACAAAATAAGGATTTTATAAATATAGGGAAGTAACAGATCACCTAAGCTAACCACATCATTTTGCAGACAAGGAAACTAACGCTTAGAGAAACCACCTTATTCAAGATTACATGGCCAATAAATGGCAGAGCTGGCATTAGCAACCCAGGTCTCCTGGTTCTTGCTCTGGCAGTCTTCACCACATCATGCTACCACTCAAATTATACATTTCATCTGGCATTAAAAATGACAGAACACACTAAAATATGCCTTATACACTTTCAAGAACCCTTAACTATAAAGAGAACAATAAAGCAGGACCCACATCATAGTGGCTAACATTTTCAGGTTTCATTTTGGATCTTTTTTTATCACTTTGAATTTTAAATTACTATCTTCTAGCCTATATTAAGTTTCAGGCACCATTTCCCCTCAACTGTATAAATATAACAGTTATTGATTATCTGCCTATAGACTTTTTGCTACTCCACTTTAATTACTCTTGTAGTCCTACCATCCACCCTCCATATGCAACTAAAATTATATCATACATTCCAAAGTCAAACTAGAATGATGTTTTGATCATATGCCAACAGTACTATTAAGTTCTTGGTAGTCACGGATGATGACATATATCTGTATTTCTAGCACAATGTAAAGAACATTCAGTATATACTTAACTGACTGAAATACTGGCATAGTGTTTTGGATAATCCAGTGGTTAAGGATATAGGCTAAGGAGACATAATGTATAGGTTCAAATATCAGCTCTGCCACTCAGTATCTGTGTAACCTCAGGCAAGTTGCTCAACTTTTCTGGGCCTCAGTTTTCTCATCTGTAAAACAAGGTTAATAATAGCATCCACATAGAGTTGTGAAAATTAAATGACATAAATCTATTAGCACAACGCATAATACATGCTCAGAAACTATTAGCTATGATGAGATTATATCATTACATTATTAAGTACTCTTATTTCTGCCATTCATCATTAATTCCTCCTGTCCTTATCCTAAGTGATTGGGAAAACTGAGGGTTCAGTGAACTCTTTTTCTTTCTTTCTTTTTTTTTTTGAGAATTGCAACTGGTTCATAAATAGTAAGTCATCCCAATCCCATTAACTCTAGGTAATTTTATTTAATAATCATATTTTTAAAGTTGGACAAATAAAGTCCAAAGCAATTTTGATTAAATCCTGTTTTCTCAATGGCTATTTGGAACACATCATCATATGCAAGCCCCAAGAATATTGAATAACAGATAAAATAAATAATAACCATAATGCAAACCACATTCTCATTCCCATTTCCCTGCAAGTACAACTCCATGTTGGAATTATAAAAGCCAAAAAGTAACATGCTTATTAACTGTGGGTTACTCAGCTATATACAGAGGTTAGCAGATCACGTGACTGTTTCCATATTCTCCGTTAAGCTAATGGTTCCTTAGAGCCCAGTTCTTATAACCCCTTAGGAATTTCAAGATTTGCCTGAAAAAATATATCATATTTCCCTGACTATAATGGAACTCAAATTTGGAAACTAACTGAAAAGCAAACCATCCTGGAGGACAGGAAATGGTCATTGTTTTCAAAGAAAGACAAGACATTTCTGCACACAGGAAATCAAGCTGGTTTTAGGGGATTGATCTTATCTTGCTCCACACAAACCTGTGTGGGCCATGTGGACATGCTCTTCCTTTTACTTCAAATGTGCGAACATGGTAAGAAATAAGAATAAGGGCACTTTTCATTTGAGGTAAAAGACACTTCATTGAAGACTGCCACATAAATGCATAAAGAGAAGTATATTCCCTCTTTTTTTCACATTTCATTTCATTTTAAAGTATTCAGAGATTTACAGGGATTCTGGACTTGGAATAGGCAAGTTGTAAGCCTCTGGGAAAACCTGTCAAAAGATTCAGATCTAAAATGTGGTTTTCTAGGTATACAGTGTTTTCTGCAGGAGGAAAGCTCTCACTAGAAAAAGTTGCTTCATTTCATTTTTCCTCGTGAACAAAAACAATCACACTGATAGTTTTATTAATTTAAAAAAAAATTCTTGGGAGCAAAATGTTGTCATGGAGCAAACCCGAAACTAGAGGGGAAAAAGTCCTGGTTTGAGTCTCAACTGGGCCAGGGTCTACCCTGGCTACTTTGACCAGAAGTTGACAAGGTGGGGAGACCCAAACCTGCCCTACCACTGCAGAAAACTGATGGCCAGTCAATGCAGCCAAGCGCTATTACACTTGTAAAGCAGTGAAGACCATTATAAGGCCTTTGACAAAGATGTGTATCCAAAATCCCTTTTTAGTGCTTTACCTCAATCATCAAACTTGGAGGGGACCAAATTTAATGCTCAATTAAAATCAGAGAAGGCCAAATATCTTAATGAAGACTCACTACAGCACAGTTCTTACAATCCATGCCTAAGCCCTTTACAGGCATGATCATCTTCGAATGAAGTCTCAAAGGGTTGAACCCATGCTAAAGTCTCTAACATGAGATGAATTACAGCCAAGTTACAGTTTAATTAACCTATCTTTCAAAATTCTCTCTGATATATTTTTTGCCACTTCAGATTATGTTCATGATGTGATTTTTTAAATTAGCAAAGGAGGTTTTTACATTTGTTCAAACTGAAAGAATAAAGACGTGTTTGCACAAAAAGAAAGTGTTGGTCAATACTTTTATTATTTTCTAATATTCTTATAACAGTTTTCTTCATGGCTTGCCTATATGGCAAAGCCTTATTCTGTTCATTTCCTAGAGTCTGCAAAAAAGTCTGTGATTATTATTTAAGGATCATGGTGATTCCCTTCACTGCATGGGGGCGGGGGATGGGGAAAGCAAAAGCAAAGCTATTATCCTGTGTTTATAACACATCTGTTACCATAGTAATGCCTGTGATGTCACAAACTATACCAAGGGCCAGAGGCTGTCTCTGTTGGGGGAAAGGCAGCACAGAGTTGGAAGATGAATGCACACATGTGCGGCCAGAGCAGGGTCAATGCTGTGGTAACCACCAAGACACGGGAGCTCCCCTTCTCCAGAGAAAAGGGAAGGTAGGGCCAGAAGAGCAATTCTCCAGGCCCAGAAGTAAGCTACACCCACAATTCTGTATGCAGCTGTGAGAAAGGAGAGTGGAAATCCAAGTGAATGCAGTATCACCGTGTTCCCAATCATGAGTATTCCACTGGGCCCACTGGCTGCCAAGACATGGATGGGATCCAGTGGTAAGCCTGCCCCAGCACATGAAACACATGCTTGGGAAACAGTGCCTGACTGGATGGAGCCCTCTGGTAACCCCAAAGAGAAGCATCTTGCCTCATGATGGCAAGAACTGTAAAATTTTACCCCTATGGGCCATCCACGTTTATAGAACCACAGATTCTCAGGGTTAGGGAAGAACTCATCGAGTATCCCCAAAAATGTGGACTTGAAAAAGTAACTTTTAGCAGGAAGAGAGTGTATGTCCTGTCATTGGGGTATCTGGAAGTAGTATATTAATAGGCATTATTATTCTGATACAATCTAGGGAAATTTTGTAAGAATATGCTAAAAGGCAATTTACATTAAAAAGAATTTTGGATTAGGAGTCAGAAGACTTCAGTACCAGTCTTGGCTCAAGTACTTAGAAGCCATGTGACCTTGAAAAAGCCATTTAACCCTATTTGAATTCAGCTCTTTAAATTCAATATCTAACATGCTATTTCCCAGAGTTATATGAAGCCCAAATTAAATAAAATAATCAATGTGAATAAATTTCATAAAGTCTAAAAAATCTAATAAAATAAAAGGCATTATTAGCATTTTCACATAGCCAGTTTACAGTAATTTGAATACTAACACAGGAATCCAAAGCATACATGTGATCCTCATCTTCCCTATATGGAGAGGTGAACTTGCATGATACAGTCAACGCTAAATTATTCAAGGGCTGATTATCAAGGGGCCTTTTGCTCCTAGCCACTGTACCCTTTATTTGTTTCCCCACAGGAATGCCGCATTAACCTACATACAGCTAGAAAACTGACAGCATATCTCAACTCAATTACCTTGAATCACAACTCTGGTAAAAGTTTCAGCAATGGAAGAGTTAAAATGATTCACTAGATGGAAGTTCTGGATAATTTGTTGACTTTAGCCACAGATAATTAAGAGTGATGGAATCCTCATTTCACTATCAAGGAAGCTGTGGTCAAGGTCAAACAGGTTGGGACTAATCCAGACAAAACATTAGTATTTTCTCAGTGAAATGCTTATATATGTGCAATAAGATTTGAGTATCAGTCATTCATTCATTTATTCAACAAATATTGTGACAGAGCTCACCAAACACCCTGAAAACTCACTATTTTCCTGCCCTTGTACTTCCTTTCTTGAAATATTACATAGTGCACCTCAGCAGAGTCCACAGTCTGACTCTTTGAAACTCTAGTCACCTTCCTGCTATCAGGAGACTTTGGCTAATCTTACCCTAGCACAAGCAGCAAATTATGCCCCGGGCCAAACCCGGCCCACTGTCTTCTTTGTAAATAAAGCTTTATTGGAACACAGCCACACCCATTTCTTTCTATATTATCTATGGCTGCCTTTCTGCTACAACAGAAGAGCTCTGTAGTTGTGATAGAGACAGTATGGTCTAAAAAGTCTAAAATACTATCTGACCCTTTACAGAAAAGGTTTGCAGACCCCTGCCCTAGATAGTATGACTAAATCAAAATTCAACTTTCCTATAAGTTCCTGCTTGGTAACTAAGAGAATAAGCTCCTTAAAAGTAGAGAATCTTTTTGTATCTTTGTCTTGTCATATAGAACCCTTGAGTAGGACAGAATCAAAGTTGAGAGCAGAGACAGAAAATTAAACATGTCCTTCCCTACATTTTATTTTCAACAGATGAGCGCCTTGGAATTCCATGGAAGACAGCACAAAACCAATAAAACCACTGGTGTTCAGTTACTCTGGCTTCTAATTCCTCAGAGTTCCTACATCTAAGACTTTCAAGGCTCAATTTTTGGCCTCTGTCCCTTCACATATTTATTTCCTGATCTGATGTGGAATTAGAGTTAAATAGGAGCTGTGTGCTTGAATTCCACGTGGCTGGCTCACCAGGAAACTCCAGGGCAGGTTTTTTGGCATGCCAAACTTATGTTAGCCTCAGCTATGCTAATTTCTAAAGCTGTTTGCTTTGCTCAAATAAATCTTAGAGATCAATTTGCATTTGGATGTACACCTTCTTATGCACAATTTATTTGCATGATAACTCTAGGGTAGAAAAAAAGAAAAAAGGTCTGGTTTTGTGTGGCAGGCACTATGCTAAGGGCTTTACATACATTTTCTTTTTGAGATGGAGTTTCACTCTTCTTGCCCAGGCTGGAATGCAATGGTGCGATCTTGGCTCACCGCAGCCTCCGCCTCCCAGGTTCAAGCGATTCTCCTACCTCAGCCTCCCTAGTAGCTGGGATTACAGGCATGTGCCATCACACCAGGCTAATTTTGTATTTTTAGTAGAAACGGGGTTTCTCCATGTTGGTCAGGCTGGTCTCGAACTCCTGATCTCAGGTGATCCACCCACCTTGGCCTCCCAAAATGCTGGGATTACAGGCATGAGCCACCACGCCCAGCCTTACGTACATTTTCTTATCTCATCTCGACAACAACCACATGAGGTAGGGCTGGGATCCCCATTCTACAGATGAGAAAACTGAAGGGAAGAGAGCTTATATAACTTGTCCGCATTCAAAGAGGTGGTATGTGACAAGGCCTAGATTTGAACCCAATCTGTCTAAATCTGAACCCCATGTAATTGTCACTTACTCATACTACCTTATTGATACCCTCATCATCATCTCCCCTCCCCTAAGCCACTGGGCATATATTCAAACATAAACTGTACATTTACAAAATCAGTTACCCTTTTTTTCCCACTTGGCCTATGTAAAATATGTCTTTGGTCCTTGGGAAATAAATATGGACCCCTCTATATCACAAAACAATCAACCAAAGAAGAATAGGGACATTAGTAAGGCAAACTTTATGTGATACACCAATTACATTAGTAATTAGTAGACAAATACAATTACAAGTGATTTTGACAGGTAAATGGATTTTAATGACATATCTAAGACCTCAATATGAAAGGACATTTTTTTTTTTTTTTTTGAGATGGAGTCTCACTCTGTCACCCAGGCTGGAGTGCAGTGGCATGATCTCAGCTCACTGCAGCCTCCACCTCCTGGGCTCAAGCAATTCTCCTACATCAGCCTCCCAAGTAGCTGGGATTACAGGTGCCCGCCAACACACCCGGTTAATTTTCACAGTTTTAGTAGAGACAGGGTTTCTCCACGTTGGCCAGGCTAGTCTTGAACTCCTGACCTCAGGTGATCCACTCGCCTTGGCCTCCCAAAGTGCTGGGATTACAGGCGTGAGCCACCATGCCAGGCTGAAGGGACATTTTTACTGCTAAAATGTAGCAGACCAAGCAAAAGAATGTAGCAGGAACCATGAAGGAAAATGAGAGTAACACTTAGAATACAGTGCAAGTATATCTATAACATAAGCCGAGGAACTTGTATCTACAAATTTCTTCACTGTTTATGGACGCATAACCAAATACCTATCTTCCCTAATAAAAACACAAACATTAGCTTTAGTATGTTATAGTAAGTACTGCTGTTGAAACTCAGTTTTATCATTGTTCAATTCAACACACAGAAAAATAACCAGCATTACAACTAAACACTCTAGGATGATTCCAACATTTTATAGCGAGCCAGATACAATATTATTTAACTTCTCTGTGTGAAACATACCTATAGCCCAGCTTGCAATATCACATAACACTCAGCCCACTGCCATCTAGATCTAATACACTGCCATCTAATTTTCAGGAAATATAAAAGAATGAATTACATTCTCATACAAGTGAAAGATTTCCATTAAAAAAAGAAAAGAAAAGAAAAAACTATCAGAGAGGTTTCCAGGAATTAGAACTCTGTGTGGAGAAGATACATAATCTTCAGGGGTGTCCAACATTTGAGCTTCCCTGGGCCACATTAGAAGAATAATTATCTTGTCTTGGGCCACACATAAAATACATTAACAATAACGATAGCTGAAGAGATTAAAAAATTGTTTTAGGGCCCGGCATGGTGGCTCACACCTGTAATCCCAGCACTTTGGGAGGCCGAGGCAGGTGGATCACCTGAGGTCAGGAGTTCAAGACCAGCCTGGCCAACATGGTGAAACCCCGTACCTACTAAAAATATAAAAATTAGCCAGGCACAGTGGTGAGTGGCTGTAATCCCAGCTACTTGAGAGGCTGAGGAAGGAGAATCACTTGAACTCTAGAGGCAGAGGTTGCAGTGAGCCAAGATAGCGCCACTGCACTCCAGTCTGGGCGAGAAGAGTGAAACTCCGTCTCGGAAAAAAAAAAAAAAATTAAATCTCAAAAAAAAACTTGTAATGTTTTAAGAAAGTTTACAAATTTGTGTTGGGCCACAGGTTGGACAAGCTTAATCTAGGTGGTTTCTCTAGTAGATTTCGAGGAAGGCATGTAGAAGAACAAGCCTGCCACATGCCCTTTTATAAAACTATCCCTCCCCTCAGGAGACCCCAGAGGAGAGGCGGCCCTCCTTATGCACCACCCAGTTCAATCGTGGTTACTTTTTCTTTTTGTTGAGACGGAGTTGTGCTCTTGTTGCCCAGGTTGGAGTGCAGTGGCGCGATCTCGACCCACGGCAACCTCTGCCTCCCAGGTTCAAGCGATCCTTCCGCCTCGGCCTCCGGAGTAGCTGGGATTACTAGCTAATCCCAAAATACTAATTTTTTGTATTTTTAGTAGAGACAGGGTTTCATCATGTTGGCCAGGCTGGTCTCAAACTCCTGACCTCAGGTGATCCGCCCACCTTGGCCTCCCAAAGTGCAGGGATTACAGGCCAACCATGGTTACTTTTTTCTTACTAAACAGTCATTGTCTATATCTTATTTTTAAAAACCATTTTATGTTTTTTTCTCATTTTAAACAGATGACTTCAGAGAAGGAAAATAACATTGTTTTGTAGTCAGTGGTAGAAAAGGTTTATTGTCAGTTGAAAGTTTATAGCCTAAGTAGTAGTAGGTAAGGAAATTTTCCTAATATGACAATAATACTCTAAGTAATGCCTGTATCAACATTTCTTACCTATAAGGTCCCTAAGACAGCCTCTACCAAAGTTAACTTGAGCATTTAATAATTATTCATAAGATAGTTAAAACAACTTTCTATGAATTGTTATCACTGAAAACACCAGTAGTGACTTACCTGCTGGTGGCTTTATGAAAGGTGGTGGAATTAAAGGTACAATAATGGGCACATTGCCATGATCCTTTGACCCTGCAGGTGAGTCACTGAGTCCATTTCCAGTGGCAAGCCCTGAATAGCCTGTGCTTATATTGTATGGTGAAATAACACTGTCCTCGGGTAATTTTGGTTTTGGCAAAGAATTTTCTGCAAAAGAAAAAAATCATATTCAACATGACCAAAGAACATAATGCAGTAGACTTAAATTTTTCCTAATTTTCTCAAGTAAAATGGCCATGAACCAAAGAAATTTTTTCTTGCAAATCTTTAAACAATGTACTAGAACTCCAGTTCATCCAGGAACTTTTTAGTCTGGTTACCATAAATTTCCAACGGGTTCCTTTATAATTTGTTCCACTATGATAGCTAATATTCTAGTTGAATCATGGTGATAAATTTTAGCACTGTAAAATTCCATAGAAAATTGAGAAGTGGTGGCTGGGCGAGGTGGCTCACGCCTGTAATCCCAGTACTTTGGGAGGCCAAGGAGGATGGATCGCCTGAGGTCAGGAGTTCAAAATCAGCCTGGCCAACATGGTGAAACCCCGTCTCTACTAAAAATACAAAAAATTAGCCAGGCATGGTGATGTGTGCCTGTAGTCCCAGCTACTCGGGAGGCTAAGGTAAGAGAATCACTTGAATCTGGGAGGCAGAGGTTGCAGTGAGCTGAGATCATGCTACTGCACTCCAGACAGAGTGAGACTCCATCTCAAAAAACAAAAACAAAACAAAACAAAACTGAGAGGTGGCCAGGCACTATGGCTCAGGCCTGTAATCCCAGCACTTCAGGAGGCCAAGGCAGGCAAACCACTCAAGGCCAGGAGTTTGAAACCAGCCTGGCCAACATGGTAAGACCCCAGTCTCTACTAAAAATACAAAAATCAGCCAGGCATAGTGGCACACCCCTGTAATGCAAGCTACTTGGGAGGTTGAGGCACAAGAATCGCTTGAACCCAGGAGGCGGAGGTTGCAGAGAATTGAGATCACGCCACTGCACTCCAGCTTAGGTGACAGAGCAAGATTCTGTCTCCAAAAAAAAAAAAAAGAAAGAAAGAAAAGAAAATTAAGAGGCAATTAACCTTTTTTTCCATGTACAACATGATATACAGCAAACATAGCTCTCTGGCTACCAGGGGAAAGCCTAAAACATGCCCTCCAGCATTGTAACTAGGTCCCACTGTATTATAAACTTGTATCATAATATAATCACATGAACCAATGAGAAAGAAGCAGGGAAGAAAAGTGATGCTTCACAAGGTATGGATAATACCCATTAAAAAATAACAAAAATAAAAATTTGTAAAACTTACAATGATATGAGCTTTGTACATCGTATCCTTGCATGTGAATCACTTAAAAAAAACAAATGAACAAAAACCTCAACCACGGTAAATAACTTTTTCCTTCTATAGCATATCCTGGCATGCTGTATGTTCCCCAGAAGCAAAGATTATTACCTAGGCCAAGTATTATATGAGCTATTAGTTTATAGAATACAAACTCATGACGTGCATTTTTCATTTACAGTGAAATTGATGATACTATCTCCGTAGCATGATGTGTACAATTTTATAGTAAGCTTAACATAAAATTTGTCATGTACACTCAATTCCACTTGCCTGCAGGACAGCTCAATTACATTTCCTTGCTTGGCATATATGAAGGGAAAGCTCTATCTTGAAGACTGAAAATAAAATGTTTGAACAGGTAGTTTATGCCAACAGATTTTGAATGCAATGCAAATATTGATCAAATTGCCAGTGATGATGTACAATTTGTTTTACTTAACCACATTTTATTAAAGTTCCTTAAATGGGTTGCTTCTTCACATACTTCTCTTCTTTGACAAGCAAGCTCTCATTCCTAATTTAGGTTCATAAATTCAGTATTCATACAGACTTCCCCCATGAGATATCTGGCACTGCTACCCACTGGTAGAATCGGTGTTAATTCAGCTCTGCCAAGGCTCTGTAATTTTCACTCTTTAGCTGGGCTTTGATTAAAAAATTCTTAAAGAGTAATATAGGCTCTAATCATCTACCACTCTCTTACTCCTCTTTTTACCCTATTCAAGTATGTGGGGGCAGGGAAAGAATGAAAACGTCAAGCAAAACAAAAATAGTACTACCATTTAGATTTCCCACTGAAAAAATAAAAAGGAAGGAGGATTACCAAACTAACAGTGAATCTCTCTAGCAGTCTGAAGATCTAAACCTAACGTTTCACTTAACAGAAGCCCCAGTCCCCAACAACTGATATCTATCAACGGCATCAGGAAACTCTAGTTAGCAAACACTGTCCCTTTCTTTAAATCTGTATGCAGGACCATGGCACTTAGGTCGCTAGTCCCTATCTAGTTCTCCCATAGCTGGGAGGAGATTAAGTTGTGTCTATTTTTGTTTTATGTTGTTCTTTTATATTTCTGCAGAATTCTGCTTATGGGAAAGCACTATTGGGGATGTATGTTTAAATCAACCATTGGCATAATCAACAAAATGAGTCCCAAAGCAACTCAATTCTGGCAGGTTGAGATAGTTAATCCTTCTTTGCATGAACAAAAGGACATTAAATGTCATTACCTTTGAGAACAGAAATGTGCTGCCGGCTCTCCCCATCTGTAGGGTAGCTCCTGAATTCAATATCTTCACCATCTTTTAATTCAACCTTATCATAGCCATACCAGCCAAGGAGTTCATTCATGGTGTTTTCTGCAAAGTTCTGAAAGAGAAGCATAGGTAGTACTACTTATTTCTATAATCAATAACTACTTGAAAAGAATGCATAAATTGAATTCTGCTTGTCCTACCCCATTTATTTGCTGCCCTGCCTCACTTCCCCTAGTGTGGTGTTCATTTTTCAAATAATGTTCAAAAA
Source organism: Macaca thibetana thibetana (assembly GCF_024542745.1). Lineage (NCBI taxonomy): Eukaryota > Metazoa > Chordata > Mammalia > Primates > Cercopithecidae > Macaca > Macaca thibetana. Next base: position 104,667,871 of record NC_065581.1, on the reverse strand, counting down.
CGATGATGTTTTTAAATCTTAGGATGATGCATTCAATTATGACAGGGCTTCAGATATTTGTAATTTAAAGATAATAAGGTACTACATTTGTTAGTTTTGCCTGTGAATAGGAAGTCATATTTTAGCTTATTAGTCTATAAAGTCTATATCTAACATCAATACAAAAATATTGAAAGGTGAATCACAAAAACAGCTAAGAAAAGATTTTGAAAATGAAAACAACCTTTTGTGGTTCAGATCAATTTAAATTAAAATTGCTTTCTGATTTAGGTGTTGTTTTCTTAACATAACTCTTATCGCAGATAAAGCCAAATTTCAACAAAGAAAAATTTCACAATTGTTAACAGTACCATACAGAAAGCTAGGTTACAATAGGTTACAAGGGTCTTTCTTTTTTATTTTTTTCCTTCTGCAAGAGTTTTTTTCAAAAATCAGGCCAGGCACAGTGGCTCACGCCTGTAATCCCAGCACTTTGGAAGGCTGAGGTGGACAGATCACTTGAGATGAAGAGTTCAAGACCAGCCTGGGCAATATGGTGAAACCCCATGTCTACCAAAAAAATGCCCTGGTGGCACACACTTCTAATCCCAGCTACTCGGGAGGCTGAGGCAGGAGAATCGCTTGAACCTGGGAGGCAGAGGTTGCAGTGAGCTGAGATCACACCACTGCACTCTAGCCTAGGCAACAGAGCAAGGCTCCATCTCAAAATTTTTTTTTAAAAATCAATGCATAAGTTGCTTTATAAACTTCATTAGTGACAGGTTCTTTCTCCATAAAATCAAAGGTCACTAAGATTGTCTTCTGACAAGTAACATAAAAGTACCAAATAACTTTAAAGTTACTAGCCAGCCCAGATTTGGGATACTGTAAGAAAACATTTTATAAACTATAAATCAATACATAAATGTAAGATAATATCACTGTTGCTGTTGTTATGGATATCATACTTTGAAAATAATAAGTATAATTGGACAGATTTAATATCTTACATTAAAGTGACTATATCTTAGTACCTTATCAATTGCTATATCTGGAAACAAGATGTAAGACTCTGTGTGTTAATGACCTTAATGCTTGTGTGTGCCTTAAACATTCCTATCTGGCAGGGAACCATGAGCTTCCTAAGCTGAGCTAGAAAAACTATATATTCTAACCTTCTTTGTGTCTCAAAGAATCTTTTATTATCCTTCTGAGAAGCTGTCATTTCTGAATTACACTGCGATGTATAATTTATATACCTGAAACAAAGCACCAAGGCTAAGCCAGAGTGTGCACAGTCTCAACGTGTGAGTTCCATGTTTTCTTGAATTTCACGACTTTAAATTTCAGCAGGGGTTGCATAAAAAATAAAAGACATTACACTACTGACTCCACAAAAACAAACCTGGCATTTCAAACTACCCACAGAATGCTAGGTTTTTTGCTTTAGTACCCACTTAAGCTCTGAACTCCAACTGGGTCAATCTGTGATGGTACAGTGTATTAACCATTAAGAAAAACTAGCCAGATTGATTCAGTGTTACCATTCGCAAGGCCAACAGTCAGTCATATCAAGCTTTAGTGAGGCATTTATTCTCTCTGATGGCTGGTCGTGTCCACATTAAATAGACATACTTTTCATGAATGCACAAAAATATGATCAATATGAATAATAAGTTCAGCAACTTTAGGAATATCACTGAGGAGGACTGGGTTGAACGCTGCCCCGCTAAATCAAAAGAGATCTCTTTAATGAGGCGTCAGTCTCCCCAACACCTAATTTCTTTCACTGAGATGAGAGCCTGGCTTGAGAATGACAATCCCTAGGCACACAAATAGAGGTCCTCTATCAATGGTCTGGCAGCAGAAATCTCCAAGGATGAGGCTTATACTTTTCATCAAAAAACCAATTCCCAACAGCATTAAAAGCCAAATGCAAGCCATCCGATTGGTCGGTGTGCCATTTGCCCCAATCTCTAAGAAAACTGTGCCAAGACGAAATATCTTTTGCATATACCCTAGTGACTATATCCAGTTTTATAGACCGGTCATCTATGGGTGCCACTTTCTCCTGTTTCTGTCTAGCCTCTGAAGTCACACAAAGGCTGTGAATGCTTAATTCATGGAGCAACCCTCTAGCCAAGGATATAGATTTGTTTTAGTCTAGCTGCAAAGCCATTCAGCCTTTCAGAACCAGTTCCAGGGATGGGATCCAGAAGTTTTAGACATTTGGGTAAAAACTGAAACCTCAGCTGGAATATTAACACCAAATTCACATTATTTGAGCATCAAAACTGCATCAGTTTAGTTTACGGTTTGTGCTGAAAAGTCAGAGGCTTCATGGAACAATCAATATGAACTTGATCTATTCCATGATTTTCAAGTTACTATAAATGTCAGGGTAAATAAACTCTAAAACATTCCCTTTCTTGTCATGGAAAATAAAAATAAACACCTTAATGTTTTGATATACTGCTACAAAAGCAGAAAACAAAGGTTTATATAACTTCAAGCCATAAATCTCAAAGCTTTCACGAAAGGGGCAAGATGAAAGAGAAAATGATCACCAAAGTTTCTTGTAGTACGGTTACAAGAAATGACTATTACTTCTGTTGTATACACTATTGTATGAAGAAGTCAAAGGACTCCAAGGAATCAAAAATTTTTAATTTTAAATTTCAAGGTGAAGTTTGATGCTAGATGTCATAGTTCATTATGGTGCTAAACCAAAGTAAATAAAATATATTTTTAACATTATCCTCCAAGAAACATATTCTTTTTCCTTTTCCTTTTTTTTTTTTTTTTTTTAGACAGGGTCTCACTCTGTGGGCCAAACTGGAGTGCAGTGGCACAATCCTGGTTCACTGCAACCTCCACCTCCTGGGCTCAAGTGCCTCAGCCTCCCAAGTAGGTGGGAGTACAGGCGCGAGCCACCATGCCCAGCTAATTTTTCTATTTTTGTAGAGACAGGGTTCACCATGTTGGCCAGGCTGGTCTCAAACTCCTGACCTCAAGTGATCCACCTGCTTCAGCCTCCCAAAGTGCTGGGATTACAGGTGTGAGCTACTGTGCCTGAAGAAACATAATATATTCTGAGACATGAATTTAATGTTTATGACCTATAAAGATTTTCAAGTCTTTCTAGCAGAGAATTACAACAGTTACTTTTCAGCATTTTTTTTGTATTATTATCCCTTAAAAAGGAATTTCCTATTTAAAAAGTTATTCACTTCCTAAGTTTCTTTTATATATACATATATATATGAAAAATAATAAAGGTAATAGTAGTTAAAATGCAGAGAGATTTTTGAGATAAGGATGTTCAGTAATAAAACAAGCCACTGAACTAAGGCAGGTTATGAAATCTGCCTCCCCTAAAATCTTTACCCAGCATTTCTCCTGGAGACCTAGGGCAGGAAATGAAGTAGAGTCTCTTTTGTTAAGAGTCCCTCCCAGTTTTAGGATTCTGTAAAATCAAAGAACTTCTACTTATACAAGAAATAAAAGAAAAAAATACCTTTTGCAAAGAAATTTCATAATTACAGTGATCATACCTCATGAATTTTACTGAGTCACTATTTCAAATATTTTATCATTGCTCCCATAAATCATCAAAATGTGCCAGAGATTTCAGTATTTTGGCATTTGAACTACATTTTGCAGACTGCTTCTTGACCTTGGAAGTGACACAAAAATAATCTCTCAAACCATGTGGTCCAATTTGGATTTGGAAAATAGGTCACTGTAATTATAATAATGTCTAATAGTCTTATAGCACTTTACAGTGTTTCTATATCTTTTAATTCTCCTGATCTTTTCAATAACCCTACGTGTTAGGTATTTTATTTCCACAATAAACTTTTGGTGAACCTATATGACATCCTCTTTTTACAACAGAAAATTAGAGCATCAAAAAGGTAAAAGACAGGCATGAGAGATCTAGTAAAGTCAAAACTAAAATACGTATTTTCTAATTCTTAAGCCAGATCTCTTTCTACTATAAATTCTGTACTTCCCAATGTGTCCATAATTCCAAAGAAGCTACCTCCCGGACCAATCGAAGAGCTGCAAAGATGTCACGCAAGAGGATGTCAATATCATATATAAAGAGATTTCTAAATAGGGCATATCTACTTACGTTGAGACTTTGCTTGCTTTTGGATGTGATCATTGACCTCTACTTTCCTTAACAGGGGTGCTCAAGATTCACAATTAAAATGGAATCTCCTCATTTTACAATGTTTTGATACTACATCTAACTCTAACTGCTTTGTACTTCTAATACCTAATTTCTCTGCCTCTTTCCTTCCCTCTCCAATTCTCCTCTCTCACCTCCAGGGGTTCATAAGGAAAAAAGACAATCCTAACATTTAGTCTGAAAGCATGATCTCTTCTGATAATTAAAATAAAAACAAAAACAAAAAGGTCACAGAAAGACAGGTGGAAAGGAAATTTTACTATTTCTTTACTCCTCCTGAGTTCTTCCTAGACCAGCAAAATCATTTTTGTTGGATCTTAACTGCCAGGATATTCATCAAACACCTTCCTTATTCAACTGGAAGTACTGTACAAATGTCAAAGTTCAACCTACGTGATTTTTTTTCCTTTCTGAGAAGCTGTGAATGACACTAGGTGATTTTTTATTGAACATTTTACCAGGTAAATAATAAAGAGCTGACTTCAAAACACTTTGAAAATAGCAGTAATTACAAATTCTCAAAATACCTCTGAAACACAAGTACTTCAAAATCTTCAAAAAGAACTGGTGATTTTATTTATTTTGAAAACAACAAATAGATTTTAAAACATAGATACTGATTTTTTCATACCAGGCCTTGCAAAACTGAATGTCAATGTGCTTTCAAATTTGTATTCTACCCAAGACAGCAGGAAGTATTCAAAGAGGCCCCAGTCACTCACCCAATGAGGGGCAAGTCATGCCCTTCCCCTCTCCATAAACATCATTCCCATTTTCACTGCAAGTCCCAGTTCTAGTAAAACATGTCATCTATTTCAAATACAATGTAAGTTACCTGAGGGCAGGAACCCTTAATTTCATTTTATGCCTCACCTAACATAATGCTTAGCACTTAATCCAGTCACAAATATTTATTTAAATGCATAGTTACAGAGAAATGATCAAATAAAATTCAGGAAAACCTGATTTTAAAAATAAGTATGTAAAAGCTTAAAAATTATAATATGTAGTATTAGTAAGCACTCTCATGCTATTGGGAATTTAAATTGCTACAACTGTAAGAAAGAGTAATTTGACTCTATGCATTAAAAGCCTTAAAATTGTACATACCCTTTGACTTAGCAATTTTACTTCTAGGGACTGTTGAAACTATCCTAGGAAAATAGCTATGGGAATATGCATGTTTCAGGAATGTTTATCTCAGTGTTGTTTTCTTAGAAACAAACTAAATGCCAAACAATAGGAATTCTAGTTAAATAAATTATAGTTTGGGCATATAATGGAATACTATTTTGCCACTAAAATAAATACTGTAGATAAATTTTTATTGCCACGAAAAGCTATTAACAGTATATTAAGTTTTAAAAGGAAGGTTAGTACAGTATGAGTTTTTTTAATAAAAACTATATATCATATATAGAGAAAGGACATAAAAAGACATAAATCAAAATGTTGACAGTAATTGTATCTGGGTGGGAAAATTACAGGCTTTGTTTTTCTTTTTGCTTATTTCTATTGCCTACTCTACTATTTTTGTCATGTCCATGTATTATTTTCATAAAAATAAAAAACTAGTTTTAATTAAAAATTAACACATAGTCTCAGTCACAGACAACTACATCAGCTATAGTCACAGTCCTAATGACAACAAAAAGGATTTGTCGGTTACATTACTTAACTTCAAAACATTCTGACACCCATTATCCAAGAAAGTGGAGCACATGAGAAACGCTTTCAAAGGAAAAAGAAACTCCCAATTCCAAACAATTGCGAAAGCATGGGGCAAAAAATGCTACTATCTCTGCTAGTTAAGGTTATGAATAGTGGAATGATGGTTATTTCTAGAAAACAGTTTATCTCCCTTTCCATCTCCATATGCTCTGACTTACTTCTGGGGTAGATATCTATTAAGCATCATTGGACTCATTAATAGAGATAAAGAAAGGGAATCTGCAGAAGACAGGCAGAAGCCTTGTTCAAGTTCCAGAGTGAAGCAGGAATTGAATCTGATTAGAAGTCAGTTTCTAGCTCTATTCTCAGGCCTGGCCCAGGGCTGAGTCTGAGCTGTCTTTCTTAACACAGAGCCAGTGGATCAGTTCTATTTTATGGTTTTGCCAAGAAAAAGGTCATGACATAAAATTTAAATAGTGCAAAAGAAATATTTGAAGAGCCCTTTGCAGATTACAAAGTACTTCCTCATTTATGATCCCACTGGATCCAATGGTATAGTTAGGACGAGCCGCTCCCCACAGATGACCCACTAGAGGGTCATCAATGTGCATGAAATAGTAAGGGTGGCCAGATTCCCACTCTCAGTGCAGACTTTACATACTGAACCCTGCTGTTTTTACCTGAACTACAGCTTTCAAGCTTGAAATTCTTTGAAGATGGTTCCTATGCTCCATTTTGGTTCATTCTGCAGAATTGTTCTTTGCCACAACACAATGATTTTAATGCAGAGGACACATCATTAACACTAATACCCAGCTCTGGCCTGGAACAGGCTGGAAAAGAAAGTCTTACTCTCTTATTGATATATCCTAAATTGGATGGCTATATAATTGGCATATGAAACCAAAATCATGTGGTTCTGCATATAAAATGTACAGTGTTTTACTGTCTCGTCGTGATACAGAGCAGACAATCATGTCCCCACATTTTAATCTGCTGCCAGGACATCAAATGTCCTAAAAGGGTCAAACAAATGCTGTGAAATTGTGAATACCAGCCCCTAGGCTAACACTGTGGCAGGCATGGCAGGTGTACAGCTGTGTGCAGCTGTGTCCTTTCACAGCTGCAGAACTGCCTTAAAAAATCACCAAGACTTGTTACATTGTTTTCCTGTCTGTGCCAAAGTCACTAGCCTTAATGCAGCACAGAGTTCCACAGGCCTTTGGTTATATAAGAGATATTAACACCCATTGGTCTACAGATCCTAAAATATACATTCAGCAAATCTCACTTACCACATGCTTTCATGTCTGTTTACATGCTTCAATGGGCACTATCAAAAACAAAGTCTTCTGTGTTTTTTTTCCTTCCTCTTCTAACTTGTAATATCCCCTCTCCTTTAGGAACATATTCAATAATCTTATCAGCTTGATAGTACAAGTGTGGCTAAATTCACATTCCGCAAGAGGAAGTTTTAGACCTTAAGGATTTTGATGATATACCTTCTACTACTTCTAATAATTTTGTTAAGTATGAAGACTCAGTAAATAAAAGAGAATTTTATATAAGATATAAAAAGTTTGGTTACCCTAACAAGAGACCTTTTCCTAGAACTCTCCCTTTTAGAGAGCCACTGTGCTCGCTAATATTTGCCATTTTTTGAGGCCCTGTTTTTTACTTTCCTTTAAAAATTCTGTTACCTCTTGGTTTCTGTAAGTCTGTCTTTCACACAAGGAGAGTAGGGCTTGGCTTCTCAGAGCAGTGCTTGGCAAGCACAGAGGCAGGAAACGCAGAAGGGAATGAGTCTGTCAGACTCATTTTCTTCTAGTTCAAATGTTTATTTCAGATTCAAGAGGAAGTGGAGTGGTTCCTTTCCATTTCCTCGTCTCTGGAACCTGCGAGTTGTATAAGTAAGTTTAGAGAATGATGCTCTACTGTACATCACACCAGTTCATGGATGGAGAAAGAGACTCTTCCCAGAAAACCCCTGGTTTGAACAGACCATAATACATAACCCTCCAAGCTCTCACAGGACAGTCTTTTACGGGTTTAGCTTGAAGTCTTTGGCAGAACAAGTGAGAGCAAGGCTGAAGGCTCAGGAACATCTTATACCTGCTCCCAAGAGGCCAGGGCTATATGCCCACTAACATTAGTCCCCATCCCTGCCACGTGGCACACCTGAGGCCACTGCTTAGAGGGAGAGTCTAACATAATTTGTGAATGCCACAGTGGGATCTGGGGTCCTAAGTTCACTTTCTAAGTTCCTGAGAATTATGCTTCTGACACCAGGATAGAGTTTCAACAGCAAAACTTAAAATATACCTGTTTTAATAATGAGACAATTTCAAACTTAAACATGCTGACTTTTCCAATCCACGCTCTGATTTCTCTCTCTCTCTTAAAATCAAGCTATTTATCTCACCAGCTCGGCTCTGCAACTTGCTTTATTGTCTATGCAATTGACACAGGTTATTTTTAATGCCAAATCGAGACCATCAGAAAACAAACTAGAAAATCTTGTGGTAAGTTTACTACTAAACTCTAACAGATGTGCCTGACTCAAATTGTAGGCATCAGGACTGAAGCGTAATTTTAGGTACAAATTACTTACTGAGAATATTTATAGACAGAAAACTTCTTCAACAAAGAAGCATCTCTGACATTTAACACAGATTCTCCTGTAGTTTAGCAATTGATAAAGAAGTTAAACATTGTAAGTGCATTAATTATGGTTTGTTTAGGAAAGTTTCCAGCACAGAATCCTTGATCTAATCATGCTGGTTTTGTCAAAGAATTTTAAAAGACAAAAATTGGACTCATAATCTCTACTCACAGTTTGGATATTTTGAGTTGTATTGTTGTTTGGTAGCTACTGATCACAAAAGATCTATGTGCCAAAACACATATCCTTAAGTGCAACAATATTTACCTTATACATATATTTACGCTTACATATCCACTAGTAGAAGTTAGTTTCTATATTATATCTGCTATGCTCTGGATGAACTCCTGAAACTAATTAACCTTCCCATATGTCAGAATTCCCTCCTGACATTCATTTATTATGATACATGTGAGCTAACAGTATACCTGAGACATATTATATTAGATACAATCACGATATTCACTTTAGAAACATATACACTGCATTGCTGTCTGATTTTTTAAAATTCTCTCTACTAGCCACTAATTAAATAAGGCATACTAATTGTAAGTACATTAGTACAACCAATCTTTTTAATCAGGAAAAACCAGGATAAGGGAAGAAGAAAAGGAAAGATAAAGAAACATTGTAAAGGTCATAATGAGACAAACATTTCTACTTGAAGATATTTTCAGGGAGTACACTACAAGCAAGCAATGCCAAGTCATGTACTTTTCATACACAAAATTATATTGTATCAAATTTAAATTTGTTACAACTGCCATGTACATTAAACCAGTGATAACGAAAATGTAACTCAATATCTGATCTAGTGAAACAGCAACCAGCATTAGCTCTCAGCCACATGAAGACACTCTTCAATGCCATTACTGGTGTCAGCTAAACCTCAGCCAGTTTGTCTTCTCCAGCCATTTTAAAATAAATATGTGACTATCTCAATTAGGAAATCTTGAAGGAAGTCTCTATGATGAGGCAAGTTTGTTGCTCATTCTCAGTGCCCTGCATTTGCTGTACCTAAAATAGACACTTGTACCAATGTCCTTTCTATTACCCGAAGGGGGGAAAAAAATCACATACACACCAGTCCTTTTTCTTTCAGCTCACAGAGAAGCAACTCAATCCAACCAGTGTTGAAACCTGAGTAGGTCACTGTACACCACGATAAAATTCCCTAATCCCTGAGCCAAATCTCCCTAAGGAGGGCCTCCTCCTGATCCTCCACTTCCCAGGCTGACTTTTCCATTTGCTCTCTCCTCTTTCCCCCTTTCATTTCCCCTACCTTCAAGCCTTGATATGTGATCCGAGGTGGGGGCTCAGGTTTCCGTTTTTACAGCTTAGGCCACGCTAGCTGTATACATTCCTTTCTTTCTGCCGGGCAGTGATTACTTACCAGGTCTTAGTTTACACTGGTCCAGATGAAAGCCGTTCAGATGAAGGCAAACACAGCCAGGCAGCTCCAGCGGCACCGATATGAAGCTGCACAAGGCCACATTGTGTTCTCGGTGACATTTTGTTGCACACAACTATATACAGGGCAACCAACTTGTTATGTTACTCTACACTTAGGTTCAGGGAGCTAGAGGAGTAATAGTATCATGATGTTTGGGGAGGGGTTTTGTTGATGTGATTATTAATATTAAAAACAGAAAGATATTAAGGAGTTCAAAATAACCCTTCCACCTTTTGACTTTGAGAAACCACTTTTTAAGTGAGGACTTTTGGTGCTGTTATATTAGAAGAATGCACCTAAACAATTCCACTAGATCTCGGGCATGGTATACTTGAACATGACTAAAAATTTTGGTTAGGGGTATTTTACTTTGGTCCAAAGCAGAGAGAAAATACTGATCCTACAGACAATTGAATTATTTGCTGTGTAAAACTTCTTATTTAATACTACTCTGGATTGAAAGGGTGAGGATTAAAACTTCAAATAGTGGGTGGTGATTTGGAAGGAAAATAACATTTTAAAAAGAGGAAATTTCTGTGCACCAAGGTTAATTCCATACTTAGTCCTGCAGCATCGGCTAAAAATTGTGTAATTTTTCCCCTTCACACAATGTTGTTTTTGTTTCTTCCTCACCAGTTCAGACAAACATCTGTTATACTGTAGAAGGACAACTATCTCCCAAACCACGGAGTACGCCTGCAGCCAAAATCAACAACGCGAGCCCCAAGCATCGAGCACAGTCAGCCTTTATATCCAGCCGGGATAACATTTCACATGTTTTGATTAAAATTAGCTAATTTGTAATTCTAGAACCTATGAAACTTAAAAGCTGCCATCCATATACATCACATTAGGCAGTGTTTTAAAGGGCCAGAGCTGGTTGCGATTTCCTAGTGGCTTTCACCTCTCTCCCCTTTCCCCACCCCCAACCTAAAATGAAATGCAAAAGTAATCTGGAAATGCAGGACAGTAGGCAAGGGTAAGTGAAGAAGGATGGTTATTATGGACTGTTTAAATTTTGTTCCTATCAAAAAACAACAACTTCTACTGGTCTTAAAAATATATATAACTGTCCATCATTGGAATCAACGGTGGTTTCCATCATAAGAAATGGTATTGATTTTCAAGGCAAATCTCCCTTAACTCTCCGTTGGATTCATGCTGCACCTCTAGCTTCCAGGTACTAAGTTCCTTATCCAGTAATAAAACCCCTAATTCTGATATTTAGGTTGCTTCTGACATTTCCGAGAGGAAAGTAAAGCTAAGCATATGCACCTAGGTACACATACATATATGATGTATATCTATGCGTCCCCTGCTAAGCGTGAGCTATGATAGAAAATGTTTGTTCTAATGAAGAAAGCGTCAAAGCTCAATAAATTTGACTTACTTGCATACCATTTTCATCCAGTTTGTCTTTTAAATACAAACTGAACCAAAACTGGCCAAGTAGTAGTATTTAGCCACCTGGTAGTATTAAGGATTTCATGCAGAAGATGGGGAACACCAAGAAGACCGCAAAATGCAAACCTGCTACTTTTTGATGGCTCGCAGAAAAATAAATTGTTTTAAATCAATAGTGACTCGTGAAATCAATACAGAATAAAACCCTCACCCAGGCAAAAGCCGCAACTTCATGGAAAATAAGGGGCTGGGGGGCAACGAGAGGGTCCGGAGCCGAGCAGTGCTCTTGTGCAATCGCTCTAACGCGAACAGCTGGAGCGCCAGGCTACTGCGCTCTCCACCTCTGGTGCACCGCTGGCCTGGCGGGGAGCCCGGCCTCGCCGAGAGGACTCCGGGCCGGCCTTTGCGAACAATGGGCAGGCGCCCTGCAAAGGCCGCCCTCAGACAGCTGTCCTCCAGCGGGGCTGGCCGGGGTCTGCTTCGCTGGGAAGTGAGGCAGGCAGAGGCGAGCGAGAGGCGGAGGCTGCCAGTGGAGAGGAGCGGGCGGGGGTGGGCGAGGCGAGCGGTCAGGACCGTGCCCAGACCCGCGCCTCTCGGGCCGCAGCTCGCCGGGCACTGACGGGCTCTTCACGCCGTCGCAGCTGGTTGGTTGGGGGGAAGCGGGATTGAGGAGAAGGAGGGTGAGCTAGGGGAGAGGGGTGGAATAGAGCTCTCTGCGGGGTGCCCTGGCCAGGTGGCTCCTAACTTTGGAGGGAACCTGAGAATGATTCCCAAAAAGCGGGGGAGAAACTGCACCGTCCACTGGGAAAGCCTCTTCCCCTGCCCACCGCCGCTCGGGTCCCCGGTGCCCTCGCTCTGAAACGCGCCAGTGCCAACCTGGGGTTCGTAAGGTTAAATAGTATGTGGTCCCCCCTCATCAAATCTGAGGTTGGCAACAATTTCGGGGATGCAGCCCGCGAGTTGGCCTCTGCTTTACACCTGGAGGCGCGGAGCCGTTCTGGGCATCCTACAGAAACTGACAAGCGCGCCCCGGTACCCCCCAGATCCATACCACGGCCCACGGGGAGCGGGCGCAAGTAAGAAGTCAGTCTCCCTGGCCCCCGAGATCCAAAAATACCTTCATCTCCTCATTGATCTCCCTTTTCACTGGGTGAGCCGGCTTCCTGCTCCGTTTATTTTCCGGAGGTCTCCCTTCTTTCTCCATTTCTGCCATGTTTTTGTGTCTGGTTTCTGTGGAGATGAAATGGCTGCTGCCGCCGCCGGCGGTGGTGGTGGTGGTGGCGGCGGCGGCGGCGGCGGTGGAGGTGGTGCTGATGGTGGCGAGGCTGGCGGAGGTAGCGGTGCTGGCGGGGCCGGGCCGGGCCGCGAGGGGGAGGGCGGGCGGGCGCCGAGAAGCGGGGTCTCTTCTAGCGGCGGAGGACGTCAGTGGCTGTCACGGGGAAGGGTAGTTCGAAGAGTCTCGGGGATGCCGCCGCCGCCGCTCCGGCTCCTGCTGCCGCCGCCGCCGCCGCCGCCGCCAACGCCGCCGCTGCTGCCGCTGCCCCTGCCGCCCTCGCTGCCGCTGCCGCTCCCGCCGCCGCCGCCGCCGGGCCGCATCCTCGGGGCCCCGTGGAGTCGTCAGCCATCTTCCGTCGCTCTGTCCGTCGGCATGGGCGCGGGGAGCGAGGGCCGGCGCGGAGAGCGGCCCCGGGCGTGCGTGCGCGGCTGTGTGTGAGCCCGGGAGAGCGCGCCAGCCCCGGCGCCCAGCGCCTCCCGCGAGCCGAGCCGGGGGCGGGCCGGGGGCTGGCGCGGGAGGAGGGGAGGGAGCGCGGCCGGGAGGGGGTCGGAGGGAGGGGAAAGGTGGGGGGGCGAGGACAGCCCCCAGGCTCTCGAGCGGGCGTGGCTTCCACCGTCACTGGATACGCGGATGCTGCGCGGCTTCGGGGGCTGCTCGCGGCCTCCTGTTCATCCGCGGCGGCCACGGGCGGCTCGCTGCGCCCCCCGCGGCCGCTAACTCCCAGCCACGCGCCGGGGGCGCCGGCGCCCGCTCCGAACCCAGCCCTGCTCCTCAGCTCCGCGACGTGGGCTGGGTTGCGTGTGGAGTTGGTTTTTGAGCCCGTCCTAGGAGCCGCTGAGGAAGAATGAATGGGGGTGAATCGAGGAGGTTGAGCGGTGGGAGGGCGCGAGACCTGAGGTCGCCTGGCTAGAGGGCCGCCGTCCCCCGGGGAGGGCTGACTGAGCCTGCCGCCTCGAGGGTGCAGCGCTGGGGTCTCGGGGGAAGGAACCCACAGCCCCGACGCGCTTCCCCCCACTGAGCTGCCAGGATAGAGTTTCCCCCTCCGGGGGCCACCGCAGAGTGCGCGGAGGCTGGAGACCCCTTGGAGAGGTCCCCGTGCCCGACCCGGCCGGTCCTCCACGCGGCGCTGCCTCGGACTGCGCTGGCAATGAAGCTTTTGCCTCGCAAAGAACCACTTAGAAGTAGGACATCTCGGCCTTCAGCCCCTTGATTTCTTTTTCCCCTTGTTCCTTCTCTCTTTATCTCTTTCTCACTTATGCTCTGCTTCAAAGCAACAGCTTTACGCGTGACCCCGCCTGCACCCTTATCTGGCTGCCCTGGGTTTCGCCCAAAAGGTTGGGCTGAGTGGGAGCTTCTGGGAGAACACGGTCCCGCGTAGGGTCCCGCTCACCCGGAGTCCGGGCGCCCTCGCCACGCCCCGGTGGGATCCTCCCCTCCCCGCCCGGTTGCACTTTCTCCTCCCGACTTCCCAGCTAGCGCCTGCCCTCCATGGAGCGGTGCTCGCTCCTCTGCGCTCACACGTCCTCTCTTTGGCCCTCTCCTGCCACGCCTGGGGACGAGGTCTGATTGAGTCTGTCCCTGTCCCTGGGTTGAGGCATTGGGGGTGACGGTTGGATGATGTTTCTGGGAGACGCGCGGTTCTGAGCGCTCCCACACGCTGCGGAGGACAAATTGACGTTCCCAGCTTCTCTTTCCCGCGCCGCGACACTTCATAATTACCTGACACAATGCGATATGGGGGGTGTCCATTGTTCCACTGCGTGTTACTGTGGAGTGTTCGTTATGACAGTGGTGGAACTTAAAATTACACAATTTTTTTTAAAGTTCCTAAAAGAATGAATTTCGTGTGGGGATATGAGTAAGCTTTCCATTAAATCTCAGTTTGGCCTGTCAAACAAGGCTCATTCTGGGTATTACAAAGCCTGATTTGCATTTTAGCACTGTTTCGTAAACGTCAAATTAGAGATATTTGGGCGTGTACGCAGGAGAGCTGAGTACCTCCACGTTGCCTATTTTGCATTTTAGCATCATTTTGTTTTTCATAAAGGCCAACTTAAAAACATCTGGGAGTGCACCCAGGAGGGCTGAGTACCTCCTCCCTCCTGATTTCTTCTCTTCACCGTCGCGGGGGGAAGCGAGGGGAAGCTGCACCATGCTCCGCGTGGCTGCCTGGATCCTGGGCAAGCCAGGAGGCCAGAGCGAGCCAGGCTTTGCGCCTGCAAGGGGTCCGCACGAGAAACACTTGCGCCGAGGAAAAGTTAAAATTCCTGGGACGACGAAGAGTCAAGAGAGGAGGACTGATGAGGTTTTAGGGAGAGCTTTGCAGTATAGGCGTCCTGTATTTGCAATGTTCCCAGTAGCCTCTGAGAACTTATCCAGGTACACACTCAGGTCGTGAGCCGCGAGTCCTCTGGCCGGGTCTCAAACCCCGCAGCAGCCCACAGCGCACCTACGACGACCCAATAACGCGGAGAGGAGCCTAAGGCTGTCGCAGCAACTTTCCCCCTGCTCCTGGAATGATAGTGCAACATTCGCCAGTGTGTGAGTGGGTCTATTTTGCAGTGGGGAGTATCTCCCTAATGCTCTTGCTGGGAGGGGGAGAGGAAGAGAGAGCCTTTTGGTTTTTTAAATCTGAATTTCATCCAAAACATCTGATAAATAAATTTGGGTTGTAGAGTTGTTTTCTCTGTTTGATCCTGTTAGTCTTTAATGAGGGAAATAGTGAAAAAACTTTGGGGGGATGCTTTTTAATATTTAAAACTGTGGAAACATATGTTGTAAACTACGCAAAAATAAGCCTTTTGTCTTCTGTAAACATATTTAAGCCCCCTCTGTTTCCTTTGGTGCCAGGAGCATTACAATTGATTCACTGTTGAGCAGCTGGTATCAAATAACAAGTTATATACCCCAAGTCCTAAGACACAGTTTCACAAGTTAAGAATAAAATAAACAGAAAAGGTGAACTGTAGCCCAGAGTTATATTTAGAGGCAGCTATACTTCCTTTAAAGAAAATTACTTACTCTGTGATGGTTCAGGCATTTAATAAAAATAATGATCTTAAACAGTCACCTGTTCCTTCACAAGCATATGTCCTTCAGAAAACTGAGGTGAGAACATTGTATTGAAATCCACAATGCACATCTTTGGTGACAGAAAGAAGGCTCATAAAGTATATATGAGGAAAACTTTTAGTCTAGAATGAACTTCAGAAGTAATGATGATTGTTACACCTTTTAATGACCCTAGGTTTCTTCACATGTACTGTAGATGAAGACAATTATAACAACAGATGATGCTTTACAAATTTAGATATACCATGAGTTAAATAATGTTCCCTGAATAACTTCATAATCCACAAGAGTATAACTACACAGGTAGGAACAATACATTATATGCATTACAGAAGAGCCCCACTCCTGCTCCAGTGATGTATCCTTTTGCTCCCCAACCACTAGCACTCTCCTGCGTGCTTTCTCTCTCTCTATATATATACCCACACGTATCACCCAGGGCTCCAGACATGCAATTAATCCTCAAGTTACCCTCTATTACCCCTGCTAGTCATCAAGATGGGTACAGGACTGATCTTTCATACATTCCTCAGGTACAATTTTGTGACTTCTTTTGCTCTTCAAGGCTAGTCTTGATGATCATTCTACCCTGATTCACCTAGAAAACACATTAGAGAGAGGATGGGAAGACCCCAGGGTGGTTTGCCTCAGGCCTCCAACCTCCACATTTGTTTCTTTGTTGTCTCCAAGAACACTTAACTCAAAGACCTAGTCCTCATGCCTGGTGAGGAATTAATAAACACTAGCTGATTGATTAGTATGACATAATAACAAACTTAAAAAGTTTTCCTGTATTATTGTTTGAAATTAATGTTTATCTTGAAAAGCTCTGTGATTTAACCAAATATGGGGATTAAAATATGTGAAATAATTACTATGCTGAATACATTATAGTAATTATCTTCATTTAATAATCACAAAACTCTATGAGGCTGTTTCTCCTATTATGCCCCCATTTCACAGATGAGGAAACTAAGGTTTGTATAAGCTATTAAGAGAAAAGCTATTGGCCGGGCGTGGTGGCTCAGGCCTGTAATCCCAGCACTTTGGGAGGATAAGACAGACGGATCATTTGAGGTCAGGGTTTGAAACCAGCCTGGCCAACATGGTGAAACCCCATCTCTACTAAAAATACAAAAATAAGCTGGGTGTGGTGGCACGTGCCTATAGTCCTAGCTACTCGGGAGGCTGAGGCGGGAGAATCACTCGAACCCCGGGAGGTGGAGGTTGCAGTGAGCCTAGACTGTGCCGTTGCACTCCAGCCTGAGCGACAGAGCAAGACTCCATCTCAAAAAGAGAGAGAGGAAAAAAAGCTATTAAGTATTGGGATTTGAATCCATAACTTTCTGTCCAACTCTAGGTTTGGAGCTCTTGACACTATGTTAATCTGCTTTTCTGAATTTCTTTAACAATCTGTGTTTTATCTAATCTAAGGCCCACTTTTTCCCATTTTAACATCTATAAGATTGTAATGCATCTTACACTGAACTCTGAACTCTTACAATTATAAATGGCATCTGTATTTCTCATTGGTATATTAAATATCAGTACTTTTTTTTTTTTTTTTTTTTTTTTTGAGACAGAGTCTTGCTCTGTCATCCAGGCTGGAGTGCAGTGGCGCGATCTTGGCTCACCGCAATCTCTACCTCCTGGGTTCAAGCAGTTCTCCTGCCTCAGCCTCCCAAGTAGCTGGGATTACAGGCACGTGCCACCACACCCAGATAATTTTTTGTATTTTTGGTAGAGACAGGGTTTCACCCTGTTAGTCAGGATGGTCTTGATCTCCTGACCTCATGATCTGCCTGCCTCAGCCTCCCAAAGTGCTGGGATTACAGGCGTGAGCCACCGTGCCTGGCAGTACTTTTCCCAAGCAATGGTGTGTTAGGCTCCATTGGGTTGTACTTCTATAACAAATCATCAGAAAATCTCAGGGACTCAAACAAAGTCAGGTGAAGATCTGCATGATTCTTCACAGCAACTATCCTCCATGCGATGGCTTGGTACTGCGCTTCCGTATCAACTGTGCTTCCACAGTCACTACTCTAGAGGAAGATAGAGCCCTGGAGGATCTCCCATCAGCAATTAAATGCTACAATCTTGCAGTGACATGTCACTTTTTCCTCTAGTCCATTGGCTAGAATTAGTCACATGGCTCTGCCCAACTGCAAAGGAAGCTAGGAAGTTTAATCCTTCCAAGTCTCACAAAGGAGAGGAGAACTGGATATGGGTAAGCATGTCATGTTTGTACCACAAAGGCATCTTCAGTTCATTAAAATATGGCCATGTCATTAGGACCCATTAATACTAATTAAATATAAATATAAATTAATGTAAATACTGGGAGTCTGTTTTTTCCAAAACCAATGAGCAGTTCTTGGTCTGTGATTTGTTATATTGCAAAGAACAGATTCTAGAATCAATTTCAAAAATAACATTATGAAAGAGCACAACAATAATGCCAGATTTTAACCAGGTGTCTATAGATGAGCTTCCAAGGCTCTGAAATTTCCTAAAATGCACTTTTCTCAGTGCACTTTTTTTTCTGGAGAGTGAGTACATATCTGACATCATATTCTCAATTGAGGGTCATGATTTATTCATTAATTTATTCAACAGATATATACTGAGGTCCTGCTGTTCTGGGTGCTTGGGATCCAGCAGCAAATATGACAGACAAGTCCCCAAATTTCTTGAAGCTTACAGTCTGGAAAGGGGACCGTAAACAAGCAAACAAGTAACAAAGAAGAGAATTTTAAATCCAGACAGTTAACATAAAAGGACAATGTGATAGAAGGTGGGTATATTGGCAGAGTCTGCTTTAAATGATCATGAAAGACTTCTCTGAGGAGAAATCTGACCTGAAACAGGGAAGATGAGAAGGAACTATCCATTCAGAGATTTTAGAATCCCAGAGAAAAGTGTTCTGGTCAGAATTTTAAAGGACCTGAAGAATGGATACGCTCAGCATGTTTGAGAAGTTGAAAGGTATCTGGAATGTAGAGAATGAGAAGAGTGGCAGGAGAAGGAGTGAACGAGGAATGCAGAGGCCGGATTCCATGAAGCCTGCAGGTCATGGTAAGTGCTCAGGATTTTAAGTGCACTGTGGACAAATGCACAGTGGAAAGACACCCTCCTTTGCACTATTTGTATGTGTGGGTCATCTGGCCATCATTAGCTCTGTCATTAAACCACAGCTTGACCCAGCTGGGCACACATCTAAGTGGGATCCCCTACCCTCCTTGCTGTTCCAAGAATATCTTGGTCCCCTTTGCCGTGCAAAATGAAGATCACAACCCTCCCAGAAGGATGGGGGCTCTCTTTCAGTCACAGGGGTAAAAGAAGCTCCCTGGGTCCAGGTGTGGTGGCTCACACCTGTAATCCCAGCACTTTGGGAGGCTGAGTTGGGCAGAACACTTGAGGTCAGGAGTTCAAGACCAGCCTGGCCAACATGTTGAAACCCCCATCTCTACTAAAATAATACAAAAAGCTGGGCATGGTGGTGCATGCCTGTAGTCCCAGCTCCTTGCGGGGCCGAGGCAGGAGAATCGCTTGAACTTGAGAGACAGAGGTTGCAGTGACTGAGACCGCACCACTGCACTTAAGCCTGGACAACAGAGGAAGACTGTGTCTGAAAAAAAGCAAAACAAACAACAACAACAAAAACTCCGTGGCCAGTCGCTTCAAGCCAACTCCACGTTTTTTGCAGGAGAATGAGGGGCTTCACTCTACACTAGTAAAGTCTCAAGCATTTTGCCTTACTCTTCATTTCTTTATTTGTGAAATGAGAACAGTAATTTATATTTTGAGCTGTTGTGTTGTGGCCACATAATGTCTACTAAACTAAACTAAAAATAAAGCAGCACAAATTTCTATAAACGAGTGTATATTATTTACTTTTCTGAGGATCATTATTATTTTACTTTTACTTAGGTTTATATGTATAAACTGATACAGATGTATACCAATTTAAGGAAACCTGACACATGAGAACTAATTGCCTGCATAATCAATATTCTTCATTTTGAAATTAATATGTAATAGGGTCTCTTTTAATAGTAATTTGCCAAAAGGTAATCATTTTAATTTATAAAAATGAGATTTCAATATACACTTCTAAGAACATTCCAACTGTACCCAATGAAGGAAGTATACCAATACCTATAAATTTAAGGAAAAAGTCATTTCAAGTTATAACTTTTAATTTTTATCCATTAAAGCAGAAATCAAAGCCCAGTATGTATTTACTGCAAATATCTGTGCTAAAAAAAAAAAAAAGCATGAAGCTCAACTATCAGTGTGCATGTCTAGAATATAACAGCTTTATGTGTATTAAGTATGTGGAAATAAATGAAGACCACCCAAAAGAGAACAAAGGCTATTTATTTAGAGTAAGGGAGACAGCCACCATCACTTGCATTTGACAGAGATTCAAAGGCAGGTGTGGGAGTGGGAAAGCTTCACAGTGTAAAAACAAGAAAGGCTTCAAGTGTGCTCTGATTGGATGATGTTGGCCTGGAGAAGCTGAGGAAGGCTATCCAAAAGGAGAGGCAACTAGAAGCAGTGCATCTTATGTGATTGGTTTGGGGAGCATATTTGGAGATATTTGGAGTTCGACGGTTGGTCTTGAGTTGGAAGGGTGGTGGGTGCAGAGGGAGAAGGTGTGGAGGTGGCAGTAAGAAATTAAGAAGCTGGCAGGCATTGACCAAGTCCTAACCATTCTGATTGAAGCCAGAGATGGTGGTTCGGCTTCTCTGACTTGTTGCTGCAGAGGTTGTAGATCAGAGTTCTCTTGTCATGCATGGTCTGTCCATTTGTATAGTAAGTCTCCCAAGTCATTAACTAAAAAATAATTTAGGTCAGGCAACTAAGGAGAAACTAAAGTGTAAGGAAACTTCCACTTGTGGTGAGATAATATTTTGACGTATTAAGAAGTATTTTTGTTTTATTTGTACCCACTAATTCCTTTCTATTTCACACACTCATTTATTCAAATTAGATGTGGCATCCATTGCTTCAGGGTAAGGACGTTACAGAAGAAATTCACAGCCCCAGTTGCATACCTGTTATCCCAGCACTTTGGGAAGCTGAGGGAGGTGGATTACTTGAGCCCAGGGAGTTCAAGACCAGTCCGGGCAACATAGTGAGACCCTGTCTCTACAAAAAACAAACAAAAAAAAAATTAGTGGGGCATGATGGCATGCACCTGTGGTCCCAGCTACTTGGGAGGCTGAGGTAGGAGGATCACTTGAGCCCAGGAGGTCGAGGCTGCAGTGTGCCATGATCGGGCCACTGTGCTCCAGCCTGGGTGAGAGACTGAGACCCTGTCTCAGAAAAATAAAGAGAGAGAGAGAGAGAGAGAGAAGGAAGGAAGGAAGGAAGGAAGGAAGGAAGGAAGGAAGGAAGGAAGGAAGGAAGGAAGGAAGGAAGGAAGGAAAGAAAGAGAAGAAAAAGAAATTCACAGAAAAGCATGAGTTGCCCATGATTTTGGGGTTGTTTTTGTTTGAGATGGAGCCTCGCTCTGTCACCCAGGCTGGAGTGCGGTGGTCTCAGTTCACTGCAAGCTCCGCCTCCCGGGTTCATGCCATTCTCCTGCCTCAGCCTCCCTAGTAGCTGGGACCACAGGTGCCTGCCACTACGCCCGGCTAATTTTTTAAAATATTTTTAGTAGAGACGGAGTTTCACTGTGTTAACCAGGATGGTCTCAATCTCCTGACCTCGTCATCTGCCCGCCTCAGCCTCCCAAAGTGCTGGGATTACAGGCATGAGCCATCGCACCCGGCCTGATTTTGGGTTTTAAAATGGAAATGTGAAATTCAAGACAGAAACAATAGTTTGAAAGAAAACATTTTTCTTCAAGTTTGAAAAGTCTAGATTTTTTTTTTTTCAAAGTGAAAGCAAGATTATTAAGAAAGTGAAGGAATAAAAGAATGGCTATTCCATAGATAGAGCAGCCTGAAAGGCCTAGATTTTGAGTGTCAACACTTGGTGACCTGAAGGATTCAGATTATAAAGTTGACCACAAATGTAGGTTTAGGAAAAGGAATGATATGCCAAAGAATTTTCCCAGTCCAGAAAGAGATCATGATTCTGTGGGGTTGGGAGAAGGAAGGAGCAAATGAGCAAAAGAGCTTAGACGTTAGATTTCCGACCAGGTCCCAGTGCCCAGGGGTAGGGGGAGAAACAGGAATGGGTTTGAGGAAATCTGAAAGCAGAGGGTAGAGAGAAGGGGTGACTCTTATCTCTCTTCTGAGATGGAGCCTGGAACAGCAGTGAGCCTTATATAATAGGCCAACCCAACATGGTACAGGCAGGCACAGTGGGGTAGGCATAGCACATGGAGGAGCCTGGGCAGAAGGTCCTGGAGTGGCCATAAGTATGTTCCACCTACCGTAATGTATATGTTTCATGTGCAGCAGAGAGTAAAAGAGCTGTGGCTTTGAGAGACTGCAGAAGCAGAGTAGCCCTGCATCCAAAGTGTTTGATCAGAGACTCCACGAGGACTTCTATCTCAGAGGATGCCAGCTGGAGAGACGACTGAGGCTGTAGAGTAAATGCCCCCCACCCTATACCCCCCATGTAGATGCCAGCCTGTTAAGAAAGGCACTAGGAGGTGGACAAGAGAAGTCCAAATCAACTGAGATTATATGGAGATTTCATTTCTGCCTCTTAGCATAGTAGTCTTATGAAACAGAGATTCAATTCAGGTATACAGAAATAAAGAAGCTTATGTTTAGTAAATACCTGAGGTTTTTACATTGATACTTATAGTTCATATATATATTCACCCTGTGACTCAAACTTGCTTTTACTAATTTTTTAAAATGGAGTTTTCTGACTCAGGTAGATTTGAGGCATCGTCTGCCTAATTATTTAATATATAAATAGTATCCAAACAAAAATAGTTTATTTGGAGTTGTGTCCCCAAAGAAATGCTATACCAGGACCAACAGAAACAGAGAACATTTTTCAGTAATTATTCAGAATTATAGCAAATATAAAACTTAACAGTGTCTGAGTTATCTTGAGTTGCCACTGCCTTCCTTGATAATATCCACTGATGAAATCATAATACTTCTCTTTGATTTATATAGATACTAGTGTAGACTTAAAATAATATTCCTTTTAGATAAAATCATATTTCCTTTAGATAATCAAATATTAAAATTATTAAATCTCTGACAATCTTTTGTTAAGCTATAACATCAATTATTGGGTATTGAATTCCTTCTATGAGCCAAGTATTTTTCACACATTATGTTATTGATTTCTCACAACCAACACTGAAGGTGTTATTGTCCCTATTTCACACCTTAGGGAAGTGAGGCTGAGCACAGGGTTATACTAGGAGGTAGCCCATCTGGGCCAGAAGCCCCAGTCTGCCAATTCCCACACAGGCGAGAGATGCTTTTACCTATACTACTCTGCTGAGCCTTTTTATCACTTTTTTTTTTTTGGAAAATAAAGCATGCAGAGACGGTAAATAATTTTAATTTCTTCTTCATTCTAATTTACATCTAACTGTTACAGCAATTAAAATAGCCATAGCAATATGCTCAACCTTTGAAAAGTAACATACTACATTTTAATATTCTCAAACCAAATATGGTATTCAGTAAATGGTTATAGAGGATTGATATCTATGTTTTGACCTACCTCCTTTGAGAAACATTATGTGTAGTAAAAAACATTTTTCCATCAGAGAAAATTTGTCTCCAATGTGCTGTTGGGCCATAAGTTGTCTATTTATTACATCCCAGAGGGAGGAAGTTGAGTGGAAAAGATTCTGCAGTTTAACTGTGAGAGGTCATTATACATTTCAGTGGAAGAAAAAAAAAATCCATCAAAAGCTAAGTAGATAAATTAAGGATTCCATAATAAGTCTTGGGATACAGACTGTGCATTTGTTTTGTTTTTCAAATTTTCATTAAAGCTGCTAACCTGGCATACCAGATGCAGAAAAAGGACTTGCTTCAACCAATTTTGTCCTCTCCACCTGCAGCTGATCACCTTTTGGTGGCCTGGAGGTGGAGGAGAGCTGGTAGAGTAAAAATGAAGAGAGAAAATAGAGATAGAGTGACCAGAAGCTGTGCCCGGAAGAAAGTCTCAGGATATATAGTGTGGGAAGGCACTGAAGTCGTAAACTGGAAAATGAAGCAAAACAAACTAAATCCCTTGGGAAAAAAATGAAGTGCAACACTGAACACAGTATGCACAGGGGTGCTCTTTTCATGTAGTGAGCAACAGAGTTTTGTGGACTGAACATATGGACATTACAAAGAATTTTAGTAATAACAAAAGCTACTATTTATCAAATGCTTCTTTATGTACCAGGGATTGCGCTAAATACTTCATAGAGATTATTTTACTAAATCCTCACAAGAACTCTATGACGTAATTATTGGTTTTGCTCCCATTTTACAGATGAGGAAATGGAGGGTTAAAGAGATCAAGCACTTGCTGGAAGATACACATTTAGTAAGTGGCCCAGCAATCTGACTCCAGGTCCAGAACTCTCTGCTCCCTTGAGGTACTGATAGTATCAGTCAGGGTTCTTGATTGCAAATTAAACTCTAACTGTCTAAAAAAATGACACTGGAAGAAGGGGGAAGGGGGTGTGGAGAAGCAGAGCTCATAGGTCCCAGGAGGCTGAGGGAGGCTTGGGGAAGCTTGGGAAACAGGCAGGAGCCAGGGGTTCAGAAGATCAGGCCATAGGAAGACTCTGTCTAAGGTATGGCCATCTCTGCTTTTGCAGCAAAAAGAAAAGAAAAGAGAAAAGAGAAGAAAAAAAGAAAAGATGTTTCAAGGACTCCCAGAAAAAAGTACATGCTTTAGCATAATATTCAAGACTACTGACAATCTGGTCTTATCCTACCTTCAAAGTGACCTCATAGCCACCTTTAATACATTCATCCCAGCATACTGAATTATTCACTCTTCCTTTAACTCTATTTGTACTTTCACATCTTGACACCTTTGTTCATATCATTCTTTCTGCCTGGAATGCTCCTCTCCCTTCCTCCCTTACCTGACAATATCCTACCCATCATCCCTCAAGGCCCAGCTCAGATGGTCACTGCTTCTATCCCTCCCTCAGGATTAGTTATCTGCTTTGCTTAAGCCCCACCTCACTTTTATTTTTACTTTTTTTTTTTTTTTTTTTTTTTTTTTTTTTTGAGATCCGGTCTCACTCTTGTTGCTCAACCTGGAGTGCAAAGATGCAATCTTGGCTCACTGCAACCTCTACCTCCCAAGCTCAAGCAATCGTCCCATCTCCCTTTCAGGTAGCTGGGGCTACAGGCGTGTGCATGCACCATACTCAACTAATTTTTGTATTTTTTGTAGAGGCAGAGTTTCACCATGTTACCGAGGCTGGTCTCAAACTCCTGGGCTGAAGTGATCTCCCCACCTCAGCCTCCCAAATTGTTGGGATTACAGGCCTGAGCCACTGTGCCTGGCCTCCCACCTGACTTTTAAAACATCTTTATCATTTATGTTTATGTTCACAGTGCCTGCTAATGTGCTTGTATTTAGTGGGTTCCAAATAAAATGTTTATTAAATATTTATAGTGCAGCGACTTGGGAGGCTGAGGTGGGGTACTTTCTTGAGCCCAGGCATTTAATACTGCAATGAGCCATGATCATGCCACTGCACTCCAGCATGGGTGACAGGGCAAAAATTTTAGTGGCAAGATCTGAAATATAAATGTTGGTGGATCTTTTTAACAGCTTAATCACAACCAGTTAGAAATATAATAAGAACATTCAATTCCCTAAACATTCCTTTGTTTGTTTTTGAGACGGGGGTCTCACTTTGTCATCCAGGCTGGAGTACAGTGGTGCCATCTTGGCTCACTATAGCCTCGACCTCCTAGGCTCAAGTGATTCCCCTGCCTCAGCTTTCTGAGTAGCTGGGACCACAAGTATGCCCCACCATGCCCAGCTAATTTTTGTGTTTTTTATAGAAACAGGGTTTTACCATGTCACCCAGGTTGATCTTGAACTCCTGGACTCACGCAATTTGCCTGCCTTGGCCTCCCAAAGTGCTGGGATTACAGGCCTGAGCCACTACATGTGGCCTAAACATTCTAATTAATTGACATTTAGTATGCAGGTTACCAAATCTGCCTTTCAAAGTTTGCATTTAAAGATTGCCAGTACATCCACAGGATGAATTTTCAGATCAGTCATGTTTTGATTTGGAGTACTTAATGTTTGCACAATTTGAACTTTGCCTGCCCTTTCAAAATTATTTTACAGACCTGCATTCACTTTCCTAATAGAATGAATTGCTATAAAGTGGCTACAGTGAGTAGTCTGTGAAAACAGTGTAACACTCCTTTGGGCTTTTACCTTTGGAGGAATTCCTCACTGAATGTGGTCTTGTTGGGATATATAAACTTACCTTCCACTGTGAAAGACAAAGATTTCGAATCTTGCTCTCCCAACCTGTAGGCCTATGGAGCAAGGTCCCTGACACCTGGCAGTGGACTCTCCCACCTAGGTCTGTGCAACCCTGAGATGAAAAAAGAGCATCTTGGGCAGCTAGTGGGGCAGCATGGTGTTTAGTGGTGGCTTCTAGGAGGTGGGACATATACCCTAAAATATTTAGATTGTGAAGATTTTGTAATGCCTCAGATTTATTAATGCCACAATGTATGGTTGTAAAGTACAGTGAGTGTGGACTGTGCTAAATGTGTTTATATTCTAGGGTATAGTTCCATATACATTTCTTTTTTTTTTTTTTTTTTTGAGACGGAGTCTCGCTCTGTCGCCCAGGCTGGAGTGCAGTGGCCGGATCTCAGCTCACTGCAAGCTCCGCCTCCTGGGTTCACGCCATTCTCCTGCCTCAGCCTCCCGAGTAGGTGGGACTACAGGCGCCCGCCACCTTGCCTGGCCAGTTTTTTGTATTTTTTTAGTAGAGACGGGGTTTCACCGTGTTAGCCAGGATGGTCTTGATCTCCTGACCTCGTGATCCGCCCGTCTCGGCCTCCCAAAGTGCTGGGATTACAGGCTTGAGCCACCGCGCCCGGCCCATATACGTTTCGTTAACCAAACTTCGGTTGTGAATTTGCCTTTTGCTGTCTTCATCTATATTGCATAAAAATGGGTAAAGTGGAGGAAATAAATTTTCTCTATTAAACAAACTTTGTTTTTTTAGAGATAGGGTCTTGCCCTGTCACCCACGCTGGAGTGCAGTGGCATGATCATGGCTCATTGCAGTATTAAATGCCTGGGCTCAAGAAAGTACCCCACCTCAGCCTCCCAAGTCGCTGCACTATAAATATTTAATAAACATTTTATTTGGAACCCACTAAATACAAGCACATTAGCAGGCACTGTGAACATAAACATAAATGATAAAGATGTTTTAAAAGTCAGGTGGGAGGCCAGGCACAGTGGCTCAGGCCTGTAATCCCAACAATTTGGGAGGCTGAGGTGGGGAGATCACTTCAGCCCAGGAGTTTGAGACCAGCCTCGGTAACATGGTGAAACTCTGCCTCTACAAAAAATACAAAAATTAGTTGAGTATGGTGCATGCACACGCCTGTAGCCCCAGCTACCTGAAAGGGAGATGGGAGGATTGCTTCAGCCTGGGAGGTGGAGGTTGCAGTGAGCCAAGATTGCATCTTTGCACTCCAGGTTGAGCAACAAGAGTGAGACCGGATCTCAAAAAAAAAAAAAAAAAGTAAAAATAAAAGTGAGGTGGGGCTTAAGCAAAGCAGATAACTAATCCTGAGGGAGGGATAGAAGCAGTGACCATCTGAGCTGGGCCTTGAGGGATGATGGGTAGGATATTGTCAGGTAAGGGAGGAAGAGGAGCATTCCAGGCAGAAAGAATAATATAAACAAAGGTGTCAAGATGTGAAAGTACAAATAGAGTTAAGGGAAGAGTGAATAATTCAGTATGCTGGGATGAATGTATTAAAGGTGGCTATGAGGTCACTTCGAAGGTAGGATAAGACCAGATGTACTTTTTTCTGGGAGTCCTTGAAACATCTCTTTTTTTTTTTTAGACAAGGTCTCCCTCTGTTGCCCAGGCTGGAGTGCAGTGATGCAACCATGGCTTATGGCAACCTCTACCTCCCAGGCTCAAGTGAACATCCCACCTCAGTCTCCTGAGTAGCTGAGACTACTCAGGAGTAGTGCCACCCCGTCCAGCTAATTTTTGTATTTTTTGTAGAGACAGGGTTTTGCCATGTTGCCAAAACTGGTCTTGAACTCCTAGGCTCAAGTGATCCACCTGCCTCAGCCTCCCAAAGTACTGGAATTACAGGTGTGAGCCACCATGTGGCCCTATTGTGTCTTTTTAAATATAGGAGTGATATGATCGTAAATGTGAGATAGGATAATCACCCTGACCACAGATAAAAGGCAGAAAGGGAGATCAGATATAATAAATTACATAAGAGGGATTTGCAGTAGTCCAAGAGATAATAAATGATTGCTTAGTCTAGTACAGTAGTGGTCAGGAGGAATTCTTTATCTGAGAGTTATCTTATAGACAGAACCTATAGAAATTGGTATCCAATTGAACATGGGCAGGAGGTGAAGGAATGAATATTTTGGATAATAGAGTCCATTGCATAATAACTATCTCACTTTGCAAAAACAAGAAAAATTACACTTCTGCTGGGCACAGTGGTGCATGCCCATAGTCCCAGCTACATCTTGATTTCAGAGACATTAAAATATGAACAAATGTGTGTCTCAGAATCAATAAAATATAGTATGTATTATGCCATCATGTCTCACTACAAGATACATAGCAGGTGCCCCCAAAAATATTTGTTCACTTGATATTACGTACATGATAATGTGGAGTTCATATTTTTAGTAATAGTCTTTTTGATAAGCCCATTTCCTTTTTAACACATTGAATGTAACAATGTAACCCCACATATTAACTGTAATGGAAACTAAAATCTATATAGCAAACTAAGTTTAAACTTAAGAAAAAGGTTACTTGTGACTTATCATTACTTCTTATCTGTCTCCGCCCTCCTACCCCATATAATTTCTTGACTTACATCTCAAAGGACTTCTTCCTCTTTCTTTCACCCTTCATAACCTGTATAGCTACACATGAGTCTTCTATTTGGGGAAATTAGAGAATAAATATAGCAAACATGGAGTTTAATAGCCACTGGCATAAACGTAAGATAAAATATTTGGATGCATGCTTGTGAGACAATTTTTCACATCCCACAAACTAGATAAGATATTGAATAGGGTGAAGGATAAAGGGGGTGGAACCACATGAGCCACAGGCAGAGTTAGAGAGTTGTCCACATCTGCCAGATTCAGTACCATCTATAGTCAATACCAAGAGCTGTGTGGAAGCCAACTCAGACTCTTGCTCACTGTAGAGGATCTAACACTGTGTTATTAATTAACCACAGTATATAACTTAGGTTTTTTACCGAGAAAAATAAAATAATAATGATAATATTATAATAATAGCAGCCCGAATTGAGCATGACTATATGGCTAGCACTATGCTAAATTATTTACATAAATTATCTCATTTGATCCTTGTAATAATTTTATGTGTTTGTTAGCTATTGCTGCAATAACACTTTGTAACAAGCCACCCAAAAACCCAGTAACTTACAGCAACAGTTATGATATTTTTCATCAGTCTGCAGGGCAACTATTGTTTGGGTGAGTTAGGCTGAGCTCTGCTGCACACCTCTGCTTCTAGCTGTGAGCAGGGTAGATTTGGCTACAGGGTGTGTGTGGAAGCAGATCTGCTCCATATGTCTCTTATCATTCAGGACAAACAGCTACCTGGAGCGTGTTCTTCTCATGGTGTCGGTAGGAGTGTAAGCGTACAAATGGAAACACATGATGCCTGGGTTGGAACTGGCACATCGTCGCTTCTACCCACATCCCATGACCAAGAGTAACATTGACAGGGAGGAAAAAATACTCTACCCCAAGGGAGATAAGAGTGAATATTTGCCAAACTATAATCAAATATATAATATGGTAGGTATGTAGGTATATTACACCCATTTAACAGATGAAGAAACCAAATCACAGAAAAGACTAAATGATTTTCCCAAAAACACAGGTAGGAAGTAATGAAGCTGGGATTTGAATCCAAGCTGATTTCAGAGGCTAGGCTCTTAACTATCACTCTACACAGTTTTAATAAACTGGACTGCAGAAGGTATTACAAAGAGAACAATAGCAGTGGTGATTTTATGATAATAAATGGAACCTGAGGAAAAGAAGTAGACAAGATAAAATACTCTATTTTGAGATCCTAATCAATAAAGATGATTTTCTCTTAGCTTTCATAGCTGTAAGAGGGAAAGTCATAGGACTTCACAGAGGACGCGTGTTTATTTATTTTTAGAATCTCCCCAATATAAACATATTAACATTTTCTCTGTTTAAATACTACCTTTGCTACTTATTTCCTACTCAACTACATCGAAAGGGAAACATCATATATTCTGATAATTATTAGTAACCTGTAAAGTAATTAATTAAGTGTCTTTTTGTAAGAATACCTGAGGGCTGCAGTGGCAGTCATATTAAAGCAACTGTAAAAACAATGAAGTCCAATAAAAACATTAGGTTCAGGTCTGAAGAGGTATGCAAGGAGTCTTGAAGAGAAAGAAAAAGATACTGAAGCATGACTGTAAAATAGGAGAACCAAGGTACAAATGTCACAGACAAGTCCTTTGGAAATATTTATAAGGAAGAAAAGAGAAAGTATGGAATAGAGAAGTAGGAGCTACACCCAGAAGACTTTCAAAGACTGAGATATTGACCAGATCATGCAACTTCAGGGGCTTGCAATGCCCACAGACAGGCTATTTTTGAACTCTCTATGCTTCTTACACCACAGTACTTTAGAAAAATTATTTTTCTTCTTATTGCAGTAGCAAAAGAATCTAACATCATATATTATAACCCTAGGTCAGTATTACAGATAAAACCCAAACCTATTGTTAGACTCCCATTTCTCACTCTAGCTTTCTCTCTTATTATAATGATTTCAATTTCCAGTTGCAGCTGTAGTCATTCATTTGCCTTTAGAATAAGTATAAAGCTGAAATAGCTTCCAAAATAGAAACTAAAAGCTTTGGATCTTGATTTAGGTAAATCAACTACAGAAAGGTATTTTTAAGACAATTTGAATATTAAGAATTTTGATAATTTTTTACGTGCAACTGTATTGTTGTTACTTCTTTTTTTGGAGACACAGTCTTACTCTGTGACCCAGGCTAGAGTGCAGTGCACAATCTAGGCTCACTGCAACCTCCGCCTCCCGGCTTCAAGCGATTCTTGTGCCTCAGCCTCCCGGGTAGCTGGGATTACAGGTGCCTGACACCAGACCCAGCTAATTTTTGTATTTTTAGTAGAGGCAGGGTTTTGCCATGTTAGCCAGGCTGGTCTTGAACTCCTGACCTTAGGTGATCCACCCACCTTGGCCTCCCAAAGTGCTGGCATTACAGGCGTGATGTTACTTTTTTAAAAAGGAAGTCTTTATTATAAATTCTGAAATATTTACAAGTAAAACATTGTGGTATCTTAGATTTGATTCAACATATTCCAACATTTTGGTGAAGGGAAATGCAAAATGTTGATAATTACCAAAACTGGATAATAAGTACATAGGGGCTTATTATCCTATTTTTTCTACTTTTGTGTGAAGCTTGAAAACTTCTATAATAAAAAGTAAAAAGAAAAAAAATCCATTAAAAACTGCTACAAAGAGGTCACTCTAAGAGAAGTCTAATTCAAAAAATGTTTTCAATAGTGAATAGATTTTTCTCTAAAATAAGTTGTAAGCCATACAACCACAAACTTCCTTAAAACAACATCATCATAATATTCGTGAGCAACACAGCATTTCAATTGTCTTATTTTTTTATTTTTTATTTTTTAACGAGCCAGAATCTCGCTCTGTCGTCCAGGCTGGAGTGCAGTGGTGTAATCTCGGCTCACTGCAACCTCTGCCTCCTGGGTTCAAGCAATTCTCCTGCCTCAGCCTCGGGAGTAGCTGGGACTACAGGTGCGTGCCACTGTGCCTGGCTAACTTTTGTATTTTTAGTAGAGATGGGGTTTCACCATATTGGCCAGGCTGGTCTCGAACTCCTGACCTTGTGATCTGCCCACCTCGGCCTCCCAAAGTGTTTGGAATTACAGATGTGAGCCACTGTGCCCGGCCAATTGTCTTA
This sequence comes from Macaca thibetana thibetana, assembly GCF_024542745.1. Lineage (NCBI taxonomy): Eukaryota > Metazoa > Chordata > Mammalia > Primates > Cercopithecidae > Macaca > Macaca thibetana. The sequence goes on along the minus strand of NC_065581.1, from coordinate 104,635,960 downwards.
CATGATTTGTTCTAGAATTAAAAAGAGCTACATTCCTAAAAGCATAAGAAGTAAAAACACTTTATAGCTTTTTAAAATTATTATTGATTTGAAGTTAGGAGAACTTTTCCTTGAAAAGTGGAGAATAATAAGGGTTCATATTATAAACTTACTATGTGTCAGGCACTGATTGTAATTTATGAACTCAGGCTACTCTTAAAAATTACCCATTGCCATAGGTATTGCTGATCTTCCCAATAAGAAAACGACAGTACTGAGAAGTTGCATAATTTGCCCAACATTGTACTGTTGGTTAACAGCAAAGCTGGGACTCAAACACAGGGCATCTGGCTCCCATGTCTGATCCCTTAGTCACTGAGCTGTGTCACTATCCATGGGAAGAGCATCTTTTGTAGAGCTGTTCTTTGTTTAGACTTTGGGGACCCAATGTCTTTTATTCTTAGAAAAATAAAGCAACTCTTACTCCCTTTGACATCAGCATATTCCTTTTATTTTGTCATGCACTTCAAATCTATTACTCCCACCACAGTCATATTAGCCCTTTAATGTTCAGACATATTTATTACAGATGTTTATTTATGGCATGATTTCAAATAACAGAAAACATTAGAGTAAGCTCGTCTGCTTGATTTAAACCAGGATAATTTTGAGAAACAGCTCTGATACTGTAGTAGTTGACAATGACATCTATTTTATGTGAGTGTCAGCTTCTGGGCAATGACCTTACACAAATTGCCCTAGTTACCTGATTTTCTCAAAAGGTCTTTTGCAAATTCTTTGCAGCCTAGCCAGTTGATATCATTGCTTCCATACTGCCATATTGCCAAGGTTAATAAAGGAGTCTCTCTCTCTCTCTCATTTCTGACACATTGCTTTATATGAAATAGTTTTTATTGTCTTTTTTATTATTTTTATTATTTTTAGTTTTGAGACGGAGTTTTGCTCTTGTTGCCCAGGTTGGAGTGCAATGGTACAATCTCAGTTCACCAAAACCTCCGCCTCCCGGGTTCAAGTGATTCTCCTGCCTCAGCCTCCTGAGTAGCTGGGATTACAAGCATGTGCCACCACGCCTGGCTAATTTTGTATTTTTAGTAGAGATGGGGTTTCTCCATGTTGGTCAGGCTGGTCTCAAACTCTTAACCTCAGGTGATCAGCCCGCCTCGGCCTCCCAAAGTGCTGGGATTACAGGCATGAGCCACCGTGCCCAACCTAAGAAATAGTTTTTAAAGGTCCATTTACCTATAGCCATATCATAATAGTCTTTGAATATGTGAGTTTAATTTGGGGGGACTGTTAATAGCTATTTCTAGAACGAAATTAGGGTGAGTCTACATGGGGCTTCAAATTGACTTAACTGAATTGGTCATTGAACTTATGAACAGAATGCCTCGAACAGAAAAAAACACGAGTTTTTTCACTGAATTTTTGAAAAATGATTTCTTAGAATTGACAAAACTGATTTATTATTTTCACCCATAGAAACACTTTCACCTGAATGAAACACTTTCCAATTTGGAGGAAATTATATTTTAAGACAAAGGGAATACTGTCATATAATTTAGGGGTTACATTTATTACTCTAGGGCAGCAGTTACTGACAAGATGCCTTGACAACTCTATAATTTGAAGTTATCAGTCCATATACATGTAATAAATGCTGTATGTCTTCATCCCTCCCTGTTACCTGATATTACCTATATATACCTTCTATGCAACAGAGAGTTTTCTATATACAGATCTACCAGAATTTCTCTAGGACCCTAGAAAATGGAGTCTGACCAATATTTCTTTAAAAATAAAGTAGAAAGGAGCAAAGAAAGAAATGCAGAAACAAGAAAGAGAGAGAAAGCCAACAAAAAGTAACAGAAATAAAGAGTAGAGTGTTTTATTTTTTTCCAAAATAGCGATTCTCAACCTGGCTGTGTATTAGAACCTCCTGGAGAGTATTTGAAAAATACTGATACCTGGTCCTCAAGCCCAGAGATCAACTGGGTGTGGTTACTTTGCTATTGATGAGAAACATTTAAACAGTAAAGGAGAGCCAGCTAGACTTGCAGTATTGGAGACATTCTCTACTCTGTGCTTCCTGATTGTCTCATCATAAGTAAAGTACAACTCAAGTACTTCTGATTTTGAGTATGATGGTAGAGGGGAAACGGGAATGGAGCATAAAGACCTAGCTTGTTCATTCATTATTCATTCAGCTGACCAACAAATATTTATGTGGTGCCTATTCTTTGGCAGATATAGTATTGAGTTCTGGGGATGCAGTGGCAAACATATTGATTCAAGAAGCATGACAGGGCCCTGTCTGAAATCGTGTGTGTGTGTGTGTGTGTGTAAATTTTTTGTAGAGACAGGATCTCACTTTGTTGTCCAGGCTGGTCTTGAACTCCTGGCTTCAAATGATCCTCCTGCCTTGGCCTCCCAAAGTGCTGGAATTACAGGCAGAAGCTACCGTGACCAGCCTAGGGCCTCAAGTTTTAACCTGTGTTAATGCCAAGATCAATTAGGTTGGTAGGAAGCAAGTAAGTGGAGAAGATGAAATTACCTTAAGGAACAAGTCAGTTTACTAGCTAATTTTGTTCATGGAATAAAAACATTTTGGCACTTAAATGGACTCAAGAGATTGTCGATTTTTGTTTTACAAATAAGTAATTTTAAACTCAGGGTGTTAAGTAACTAGCCTCTGATCATACAGTTAATTCAGGACAGAGGTTTAGAACCTACATGGCTATTTTATAATACTGTCTACATTCAAGTAAAAACCTTCTCAGCAGATTTTTCTTTTTATTCTAAGTTTCTAAAAGAAAATAGTCCCCCAGAAAGAGCCTTTGTAAAAGAAAAGGATCAACTTCTTCCCCTGTTGAGCTAATCCTAGTGTGAAATTAACTAGCAGCACCACTAGTCGATTCCACAAGTCAATTCCACACTGCTGCCCTGTAGGGAGAGAAATTACAAAAAAGGAGAGTAGGTCTTGGTCCATTTCCTCCCTAACTACAGTTGTTCTAAGGTCAAACACTCAGAACATTAAAGGAAATGGCGAGAAAGGACTATTGTGATATGAGGAGGGAGGATCTGAGATGGGAAGACCTAAAAATTAAACCAAAGAGAACAATTGTAATAAAGAATTCGTCGTACCTTCCCACACCATATTTGAGGTCTAATCTACAATATGGAAAGTGCATTCAGACATCTTCCTAGTGATAAGGGAAATGCATATCTACACCATAATGAGATTCTGTTTTATACCCATTTGTGTAGAAATTTTAAGAAATCTGCCAATATCAAGTGATGAGAGGATCTCTCATAAACGGCTGGTGGAAGCGTAAATTGGTATAGCCACTTTGGAAAGCTGTTTGGCTCATTCATATACTCTACAACCAAGTAATTCCAATGCTAGATATAAATCCTTGCTATGTGCATCTGGAGGCATTTGTAAACCTGTTCATGGCAGCATTGTTGTAATAGAAAACACCCCGGAGCAATCCCAATGTCCACTGACAGGAGAGTGGATGAAGAGTAGTATAGTCACACAATGGATACTATACAATAGTCAAAACAAATGAACTGCCACTATGTATGTATGATTTGGGTGAATCTCAGCAAAATAATGTTGAATAAATTAAAAAGGCCACAGAAAATTACGTCTATCATGAAACTTCACTTTAAACTTAAAACTAACAAACCACTATTAAATGACATATTTTAGGAATATATATATTATTAAATTATATTTTTGAAAAGCGATGGGAATGACAAATACAAAATTCAGGATAAAGATAACTTTAGTTTGGTAAGTAAGGGGAAAGGGATGGAGAAAGGTCACATAGATAGAAGTAAGCTATGATTAATATTCTAGTTCTTGTGTTAGTGGCAAGTTCACTTTATATATTAAATTATAAAAAGATTAATAGATAATTGTATCAGTAATTTACTGCAGCATAATAAGTTACCTAATTTAGCAACTTAAATATTTGTTATTTCACATAGTTTCTAGGGTCAGGACTCTGGGTGCTTTTGGCTTAGGGTCTCTCAGGAGGTAATCGTGAAGCTGTCAATCACAGATGCAGTCTCTGAAGGAGCTAGAGAATCCATTTTCAAGAAGGCTCATTCATGTGGCTGTTGGTATGAGGCTCAGTTCCTCACTACAGGGCTACTCCTGAGATGGTTTCCCTGCAGTGCAAGCAGAGAGAGAGAGAGAGAGAGAGAGAGAGAGAGAGAGAAAGAGAGCAAGAGAGAAAGAATGTGTAAAAAAATGCCCAAGATGTAAGCCACAATGTCTTTTATAAAGCTAATATCAGAAGTGACATGCCATCATTTCTGCTAGATGCTATTGATCACACAAACCAACCCTGGAACAATGTGGAAGGGGACTCAGGATGTGACTATCAGGAGGCAGGGATCATTGGGCACCATCTTGGAATCTGGCTACCACCATGATACAATCAAAAAGAACAATGCATGGACCAATGATGAAATTTTGTCAAGAAGCAATTATGTATACCTGAGGTTGGAAAATAAGTGAAAAAATAAACAAAGTGTATTTAGGTTTTTTGTTTTGTTTTGTTTTGTTTTGTTTGAGACAGAGTCTTGCTCTGTCGCCCAGGCTGGAGTGCAGTGGCACGATCTCAGCTCACTGCAAGCCCTGCCTCCCGGGTTCACGGCATTCTCCTGCCTCAGCCCCCAAGCAGCTGGGACCTGTAGTCACCCACCACCACGCCCGGCTAATTTTTTGTATTTTTAGTAGAGATGGAGTTTCACTGTGCTAGCCAGGATGGTCTCGATCTCCTGACCTCGTGATCTGCCCACCTTGGCCTCCCAAAGTGCTGGGATTACAGGTGTGATTCACTGTGCTCTGCCAAAGTGCATTTAGTTTTGAAGGCAACAGAATACAGGGGAATGAATGAGATGAGTTAGATTTAATTCTGGCTCTACCACTTTCCAGCTTTACGATTTGGGGCAAATCATCTGACTTATTTCCATTTGTAGAATAGTGATGAGGATATTTATTTGTCTTTTAAATTTTTTCATTATGAAAATATTCAAAACGCCGGGCGCGGTGGCTCAAGCCTGTAATCCCAGCACTTTGGGAGGCCGAGACGGCGGATCATGAGGTCAGGAGATCGAGACCATCCTGGCTAACACGCTGAAACCTCGTCTCTACTAAAAAATACAAAAAAGTAGCCGGGCGAGGTGGCGGGCGCCTGTAGTCCCAGCTACTCGGGAGGCTGAGGCAGGAGAATGGCAATAACCCGGGAGGCGGAGCTTGCAGTGAGCTGAGATCCGGCCACTGCATTCCAGCCTGGGCGACAGAGCGAGACTCCGTCTCAAAAAAAAAAAAAAAAGAAAATATTCAAAAATACACACAACAGAAAAGTATAATGAATACCATATGCCCATAATCTAGAACAACTTTTTAGATTTTAACATACTTCTTTCATCTATTTTTCCCTTCCTGAAGTGTCTTAAAGCAAATTCCTGGCACTGTTATTTTATCCCTATATACATTAGTATCCATCACTTTAAAATATGAACATTTTCTTATAGACTCACATGTAAATTAACAAGTCTTTTGCAATATTCAAATTTCTTTGAGTGTCTTGAAACTTACATTTAACAGTTAGTTAGAATGAGAATCCAAACAAGGTCTACACATTACACTTGGTTTGCTTTACCTCTTAAAATCTTTCAATCGGCCAGGTGCAGTGGCTTAAGCCTATAATCCCAGCATTTGGGGAGGTTGAGAAGGGCGGATCATGAGGTCAGGAGATCGAGACCATCCTGGCTAACACAGTGAAACCCTGTCTTTACTAAAAAAATACAAAAAACTAGCCAAGTGTGGTGGCAGGCACCTGTAGTCCCAGCTACTTGGGAGGCTGAGGCAGGAGAATGGCATAAACCCGGGAGGCGGAGCTTGCAGTGAGCTGAGATCCGGCCACTGCACTCCAGCCTGGGCGACAGAGCGAGACTCTGTCTCAAAAAAAAAAAAAAAAAATCTTTCAATCTAGGGGAGTCCCTTTACTCCCTTCTTCCTCCCTTGTCCTGTTGAAGAGACCCAGGCAGTTGGCTTGCAGACCATCCCACAGGCTGAATTTGTCCATTGGCTTCCTTGTGATGCCATTTTACTTATTTCTACCTCTCCTATGTTTCTGTTAGTCCTGAAGACTTGATGAGATTTAGATTCAACTGTTTAAGCTAAAATATTTCTTAGGTGGTGGTATGTACTTCATAAAGCACCACAGGAGGAGGCACATATGGGTGGACTCCCCACTCGTAGTGACACTGAGATTGGTTAATAGTTGCAGGTGGTGTTAGCCTGAGACCTTCATTGCAGGGTTCCCCATCAGCCTCACATTTTGATAATTGTTGCCTAAATCAACTAATTCATGAGGAATTGTAAAATGGTGATTTCCTGATTCTATCACTTCTCTTTTATTTGATGTAATTATTTTTATAAAGTAGAACTTTCCTTCATCGATCTTGGACATCTGGTTACCCCATTAGAAGTGGCTTTTTCCCAGTTTCACATCCTCTCAGCCCACCTTTTACTAAGGCCATTGATGCAGCAACCTGCTTCCTGCAGGTGTAACCTGAGAGCACCTCTCCTCATCTGCATCACATACATCTCATTTTCTGCCCCTGAGTTCCTCTGACACTACAAAGGAGGGACATTTGCCTAGCACTCACACATGACAGCTTAGAAGTATGAGGGGGCTCAGGCCCCAAGGAGGAAACTTGGACCAATGGGAGAAAGGAGCTGATAAATAACTGCTATCTTGCATCAAGCTGACAATTATGAAGTATATTCTACATGGCTCAAGGCCTCATTGCCCACAGTGATGACAAACTAGATAACACCCTTGTACTGACTCTCTCTGTTTCACTCTCCCTAGTCATCCACTTCTGCTTCCTGAGATCACTGTCCAAAACAAACTACCTAAAAGTAAGCCCTTGTCTCAGGTTCAACTTTCAAGGGGGTAAGCCAGGCTAAGACATCACAAAATATAATTCACACAGGAAAGGAAGGATAAATGCTCAGTTCTTTCTTGACATTGCAAATATTCAGAATGTTGTCCCAGTTATATGTAATAATAAACTCATCGATTTATATGTAATCAATGAATTCCAATCAGTTGTAGTTCTTACTTTTTTGGGTGCTCAGATTGTCCTCTTCTCAGCCAGTGGGAACTCCTTTATGCTGATCCCTTTGTGCCTTTGACCTGTCCCTTTGGACTTTAATAGCTTTCTTGACTTCTGGCACAAGATGTTCAAGGTTCATCATATACATGTCTTGCCCCAGACAAAAATCTGCCATTCCTCCAAAGAGCCTCATTTCTTTTCAAAGGAAATGATGTTTTTTGAAAGTAAAATGTGGCTGGGCGTGGTGGCTCACGCCTGTAATCCCAGCACTTTGGGAGGTTGAGGCAGGTGGATCACCTGAGCTCAGGAGTTCGAGACCAGTCTGGCCAACATAGCAAAATCCTGTCTCTACTAAAAATATAAAAAACTAGCTGGATGTGGTGGCATGCACCGGTAGTCCCAGCTACTCGGGCGGCTGAGGCATGAGAATCGCTTGAACTCAGGAGGTGGAGGTTGTGGTGAGCTGAAATTGCACCACTGCACTCCAGCCTGGGTGACAGAGCGAGACTCTGTTTCAAAAAAAAAAAAAAAAAGTGAATGCTAAAGGTGCTTATTATTACAAGATTGTCATTACTTCTAGGCCTTTCCAAGGGATACAGGAAGTAAAATGCTTCTTTTTTTCCCCTAACAATTCTTACTGGGATATAAGAAATACATTTTTTTTAAAGAAAAGAATCATAAGTTCATATTCTAATTCAACTTTAATATTACATCCATTCTACTTACTCTGAAAATCACTGTTCCTAAAAACTCTAGTATTCTTTTTACCTATAATATACAAGAATAGTTTGAAAGTACTATAATATTATCTGTATTTCAACTAGCAATAAGATTATTGACTAACGCTTAAGATATCCTTGTTGTTCTATTTATCCTGAGCATATATTCTATTATGATTGTACAGTGAAAACAATATTTTCTTTTTTTTTTTTTTTGAGACAGAGTCTTGCTCTGTCGCCCAGGCTGGAGTGCAGTGGCCAGATCTCAGTTCACTGCAAGCTCCGCCTCCCAGGTTCACGCCATTCTCCTGCCTCAGCCTCCCAAGTAGCTGGGACTACAGGCGCCCGCCACCACGCCCGGCTAGTGTTTTGTATTTTTTTTAGTAGAGATGGGGTTTCACTGTGTTAGCCAGGATGGTCTCGATCTCCTGACCTCGTGATCCACCCGTCTCGGCCTCCCAAAGTGCTGGGATTACAGGCTTGAGCCACTGTGCGTGGCCGAAAACAGTATTTTCTAAAGTAATTAAAGTGTTTACTTGGTATGGTTATGCCACCAACTTAATATACACTTAGCTTATTTGTTTTCAAATTTTAGGAATTGTAATTTTCTTTTGGATTTGAAATTATTTTGAAAATGTAAAACACATAAATGATTCTAAAATCAAAACCATAGAGCCAAGGTATATTCAGAGTAGTCTAGCTTCCATGCCTGTCTCCTCCACTTTTCCTCCTATTCCAAATAGATGCAAATATGCATTTGTAGCTTAGCTATCTTACAAAAAAAAAGCACATCTACTGTTCTGCACTTTGGGTTTTTTCTTTTTACACTAATATATATTCTGAAGATCATTTCACCTCGGTGTAAAGAAATGGCCCTCATTCTTTTTCACAATTGCATAGTTTCACTGTGTAGATTTACTCGAGTTTGTTCAACCAACTCTTACTTGGGGTTATCTGGATTGTTTCCAATCTTTTGGTATTACAAATAATACTGCAATGAATAAGCTTGTGCTTAAGTCATTTTATATTTTGGGATATTTTCCTAGAAGTGGGTTTCTAGGGCAGAGGGCAATATATATGTAATTTTGCTAGGGATTATCAAATTCCCTTCCATAGCTGCCACGTACCATTTTGCATTCTCAATGCACTATGTGGCATCTCCATAGCCTGCTAACCAAGTAGGTGGTCAAACTTTTGGATTTTTGCCTCCTTTTATCATCTTGGCCCAAGATACACCACAATGCTTTCATCTGCCTTTGGAAGAACTCTCAGGGTAAACAATAGGTGATTGTATTGAGGTTGACAGAAGGAGGGTGGCTGCAATATCTCTATCTATTTCCACTCACCTAATCGTGGAAATACCAACGCCCACAGCATCACTATCCTTGTTAAGACCTTGTATTTTCCAAGGTTGGCTTGCATTTCCAGCCAAATAAAAGGACATCAAATATGACCTTACTCTTTTTAAGGTCAGTAGAATGCAGAGTGGCCAGTAAGTGAGTTCTACTGGTATAAGCTTCAGAATCCTGAAAAACATAGAGGAGGAATTGTGATCATTTTTGGTCAGCTTGCTGTCTCCAAAACAACTCCGATGCCAAGGGGAAGTCCCTGAGTGTGGCTGAAAGTTTCCATAGATTGTGGAGTGACCACTCTGTAACCTGCAGGGCTACTCTCACCCAGGACTACCTCTTCTGCTGCTTTGTAGGAGTAAATGTCATGGATGGACACTGTTTTTTTCTTTCAGCATCTCCCATTTCCCAGTGGGCAATTCTGCACTCCAGGGGACAGACATTTGGTAATGTTTGGAGACATACCTGGTTGTCACAACTTGCAAAGGGGTGCTGCTAACATCTAGTAGGTAGAGGTCAGGAATGCTACTCAACACCGTACAATACTCAGGACTGCCCCCACTTCCCCCAACAAAGAATTATCTGGTCCAAAATGCCAATAATGTCAAGGCTGAGAAATCCTGCTGTATTCTTTCTTTATGCACACATTCACAGACATCCTTAAAATAACTATTATCAGTGGCAGAGGAAGGGCAGAATCACAGATACTCCCCCTCCCTGTTCCTCCAAAAGTCACTAGCAATTCAGAAATTTCTTTAATCATAAAGACTCTAAGGAATAACATATTTATCTGGGAGATTAAAGAACAAATACCATTTTAACCTTCTAAAAACTGATTATCATTAAGTATAATGCAATCTTTTAACTGTAAGTATAAAGGAAAGTGCTGATTATTTAAAGTAAATGGGACCCAGAGTCCCATGAATAATCAAAAACTTGGTTAATAGAGTATGACCAGAGAATAATGCACTTGGCTTCTGTGGAGAAATTAAAGTACATGCTGTGAATTGCTACTGAGGAAATTGCATGAAAAGTTACCCTTAAGGTACCATGAGGCTGAAGAAACAGCCTCAGGTGCACAATGTATCACATTAGTCTCTATCTCTCTTTGTATTTTCATGACTTCTTTCACCTTGGATAACCCAGAAGCTCTGGCCTTGGAACTTTTTGGAATGGTAAAGTATCTCACTCTCCATATTTATTTTCATCTCCGGGAATGGTAAAGTATCTCACTCTCCATATTTATTTTCATCTCCTAACAGACCTGAATTTTGTTGCCAAGAGTTTATCTCTTTCACAGGAATTATTTTCAAACTTCAGCTTACTTACTTTGAGGGCATATACTGTGTTTAATACTTATAATCACAATTCACGTTAAATAAAATGTGTCCCTGAAAAGTTATACCTAAACTGAATTTTTGTAAAAAAATAAAAAATTTAAATCATAAGGAAAACTTGCCGAAGGAAGAGTATGAAGCTAAATCTTTTGTAGAAAGAATCATCTTGTTTTGCAAAGTGAACAACTACTCTTTGTTTTTAAGTCCCAATTTTTATTTGTAGCTCAAGAGGCTGGTACAGTATTATGCATATGCTCATTTAAAAAATACTGACAGGGGGCCAGGCGCGGTGGCTCAAGCCTGTAATCCCAGCACTTTGGGAGGCCGAGACGGGCGGATCACGAAGTCAGGAGATCGAGACCATCCTGGCTAACCTGGTGAAACCCCGTCTCTACTAAAAATATACAAAAAACTAGCCGGGCGAGGTGGCGGGCGCCTGTAGTCCCAGCTACTCGGGAGGCTGAGGCAGGAGAATGGCGTAAACCCGGGAGGCAGAGCTTGCAGTGAGCTGAGATCTGGCCACTGCACTCCAGCCTGGGCGACAGAGCGAGACTCCGTCTCAAAAAAAAAAAAAAAAAAATACTGACAGGCCGGGCACGGTAGCTCACACCTGTAATCCCAGCACTTTGAGATGCCGAAGTGGGCGGATCACCCGAAGTCAGGAGTTTGAGACCAGCTTGGTCAACATGGTGAAACCCTGTCTCTACTAAAAATACAAAAGTTAGCCAGGCATGGTGGCGGGCGCCTGTAGTTCCAGCCACTTGGGAGGCTGAGACACAAGAATTGCTTGAACCTGGGAGGCAGATGTTGCAGTGAGCTGAGATCACGCCCCTGCACTCCAGCCTGGGCGACAGAGTTTTCAGACCCATCTCAAAAAACAAATAAAAAATAAAAATAAAATGCCATGAATTTGGAAGGATTTTGAAAGTTTTAGAGTTTTACAAACTATTTTTAAGAGTGGATAATATATCCTTTATTAAGAACGGTTAACACCTGTTTTAGGTGATAAGAAAGGAGGTAAGATCCTAGACACATTCGGGGGGGAAAAAAAAAGGCAGCATTACTGAAAAGATAATCACATTGGCTGTTTCCTCTCAGCAATAAGGAGAAAAGAGTGGATGGGAGCCTATTATTTAGACAGTGTAATCTTTTGGTTAGAATACGGATTCTGAAACCAGATTGTCTGGGCTCACATCCCTGTGTAGTGTGGTCTTAGGCAACTTACACGACTCCACTGCACCTTAGTTTCCTCATACAAAACACGGAGAATACTAATATTATCTACTTAATGAGGCTGTTCTGAGGATTAAATAAAGTAATACATTAACTAGTATGTGAAAAGCATTCCAGTCAGCGATAGTCTTGATTCCTGGAGTTGAGCTCAGGCTAGGCATAAAGGGGAAGATAAGAGGCAGGGAGCAGGCACCGTTTCATTCTTCCTCTCCGCACCCTCAGGAAGGAGGCACCGCTGTTTCTCCCAGGGCTCAGAGACGAGGCCGGTAATTCGAAGTTGGATGCGAGGACTTTCCTTGGGATCCCTTTCCGCCGCACCACGCCACTTTTCGTCTGGTTGGGCCGTGAGGGCAGGAGGGCTCAGCCCCACGCCCCAACTAGGCGTTCCACCACTGAGCCGTGGCCCCAGCTCCAGGAGGCAAGCAGCCCCAAGAGCCGCCTTCACGCCCGGCCACGGCCACTTCCAGGGGCTGGCGGCTATAGCGACGAAAGGCTTCCGGAAGGAACTGGTGCCTCCGCCCGACGCCCTTCCTTGCGGTCGAGCCAGGGTCTGACCCTTGTTCGTGACACCAATACTTATGCATGCGACTCAGTGCTGGGCGCCGGGGACTCTAATGAATCCAGACTCGGCCCACACGCTGTGTGCAGAGGGACCACTCGTCCCCCACAACTGATCCCTAACACCCGCGACCTTCGCTGGCCCAGAGCGGAGGGGTGGGAGGAGCCTCGCCTCGTCTCGCCTTCCCGGGTTCACCTCCAAAGCACCGCCCCTTCGGGGGCGTTATCGGGTACGCCGTAAAGTAGAGAGCATTCTTAACAACCCGCCTCCGTCTTTACGGCAGGCCGCATTCCATGCCTCCAATATGGTGTCCTCCGCATAGGCAGCGGCTGTGGTTTCTACCCCGGGTGGCCGGGGGCAGTGCTGAGCTGGGGCTGTTGTTTGCCCAGACTGGGCCGCAGAAAGCAGCAGTTAAAGTTCGTTTCTGGTCACTGCTCCAGGAAGCCACCCTCCTCTGAGGGTCAAGAATTGCCGCTTCCTTTTAGTTACTGCAAGTTCCTCCTCTGCCCCTGCGTTGTTTCCCGCGCCACCTCTGGATACCCCCAGGTCCCAGACCCTTCCAGACTCAAACCATGAACCTTCGGCAGCTGCTGTTGCACTTGCCCCGTTATCTCGGAGCCTCGGGTTCCCCGCGTCGCCTGTGGTGGTCCCCGTCCCTCGACACCATCTCCTCGGTGGGCTCTTGGCGTGGTCAGTCCTCCAAGTCCCCAGCCCACTGGAATCAGGTAGTGTCAGAGGCGGAGAAGATCGTGGGGTACCCCACGTCCTTCATGAGCCTTCGCTGCCTGCTGAGCGACGAGCTCAGCAACATCGCTATGCAGGTGCGGAAGCTGGTGGGCACTCAGCACCCTCTGCTTACCACAGCCAGGTGAGCTACCCCTCTCCCGCTGACACACTCGCACTCATTGGAATACTTTTTTTCTGGCAGGCACACGCATTCTACCTCTCTCAGACTGGCTCCTGGTTTATCTCTTTTTAGTCTTTCCTTTTTACTGAGTCCTCCTAGACATTCTATGTTGTCTCTTCTCTAGTCCACTTAACGTTATTGCTCAGCTGAGCGGATAAGTGGTTTTCTTTGAAACACTGTATGCTTTCCGCGATTTTGCTTCTTAATTGTTGAGGATGAAGATGCCTCAGCGATTTGTGGAGAAATCAAGCGGGGATGTATGTTTATTGAGTCACTTCCTAGAGATGGGGGTATTTTTAATTTTTTTTTTATTTTAATGGGCTAGATTAATTTTCTGTCCCGCACTGTTCAGGGGGTCACCTCCAGAAAGTAGGGAAGGAGAGAGAGAGAGAGGCTGAAGGTAGATAATTTATTTCCAACGAATGTCTTGGGGTTGAAGTAGGAATTTGTCCCGTTAGTAGTCATTATCTTCTTGGGATATTTATCACTTATGCTGTACTACTGCTGTGAAACCTGCCTTTAGGATTTATAAAGTTTTTTTTTTTGGTTGTTTTTGTTTTTTGTTTGTTTGTTTGTTTGTTTTGAGACGGAGTCTCGGTCTGTCACCCAGGTTGGAGTAGCTGGGACTACAGGTGCCCGCCACCATGCCCGGCTAATTTTGTTTTTGTGTTCTTAGTAGAGACGGGGTTTCTCGATCTCCTGACCTCGTGATCCACTGGCCTCGGCCTCCCAGAGTGCTGGGATTACAGGCGTGAGCCACCGTGCCCAGCCAAAAGTTTTTTTTTTTTCTTCCGCTTAAAAAAACCCCACAACTTCTGATATGTAATTAGTTTAAACGTACAGCGAAGTTACAGAAATAATACAGTTCAAAGAACACACTTGCATACTCTTTAATCAGATTCACCTACTATGTAGATATATATGTCTATATATGTCAATATATTCATTAAATGCATAAACACACATATATATACTATTCACGTGTATATATCTTTCTATATGTTTTTTTCTGAATCGTTTGGTGGTAGATTGCATACATCATGATCCTTTTCCCCTAAATACTTCAGTATGTATTTCCTAAGCATAGCGGTAATCTCCTACATAAGTACACTACAGTTACCAACTTAGGTATATTTAATATTGATACAATACTTTTATTTAATCTACCGTTTAATTTCAATTTTGTTAATTGGCCTAATAATGTTCTTTATAGCATTCTTTACCCTCCAGGACAGGATTCAGTCCAGAATCAAGTATTGCATTTAGTTGTTCTATCTCTTTCATCTTCTTCAATTAGGAACATTTTCATATCTCTTCTTGGCTTTTATGACTAGAGCACTGGTTCTCAACTGGGGCAATTTTCCCACCCTGGGGACATTTGGCATGTATGGAGACATTTTTGGTTGTCACAAATGGAGGCACATTACTAGCATTACTGGCATTTAGTGGATAGAGGCCAGGGATGCTACCCTTCAATTCCCAGGACAGACCCACAAGAAATAATTAGGTGCTGCAAAATGTCAATAATGCCAAGGTGGAGAAATCTAGGACTAAAAGGACCTGTTTCTGTTGTTGTTTTTTAAAAGTAAACTTCTATTTTGAAGTAGTTGTAGATTTACATGCAGTTCGAAGAAATAACACAAAGATATCTAATATACACCTAACCCTGTTTCTCCCAATGGTAACATCTTTTTAAACGATGGTGTAATAGCATAAGCAGGGTATTTATGTTGATACAGTTAAGATAAAGAACATTTTCAGCACTATAAGGATTCCTCATGTTGCTCTTTTTTAGCCACACTCACTTCCCTTACCCACCCCTTGCTTTAATTTTTTGAGGCACCTGTCATTTTCTTACTACAGAAGTTATCAAATAGTAATAATAAAGTGATTTTATTCCTTGGCATTGTTCCTAGTTATCAGGAACATCACCTTATGACTAGCTGGAATGTTAGTTTTCCAGAGATTCTAGATGATACACACTCAAAACACATACACACACAAGTATGTTTAAAGCTTAATGAAACAAATAAGCCTACTATTACCCAACTTAAGAACTATAACTTTACCAGTCCTGTTGAAGCTAAATGTGTACTCCTCAGTCCATCTCCCTGACTCCCACTAAACTGTTTTTAAACATTGTTCCTTTTCAAAATTACCATGGGTCCTGGTGTGGTGGCTCATGTCTGTGATCCCAGCACTTTGGGAGGCAAAGTAGAAAGATCGCTTGAGCCCAGGAGTTCGAGACCAGCCTGGGCAGCATAGCAAAACCCTATCTCTACAAAAAATAAAATAAATTAGTTGGGCGTGGGGGTGCACATCTGTAGTCCCAGCTACTTGGGAGAATTGCGATTGCTTGAGCTGGGAGGTCAAGGCTGTTGTGAGCCGTGATTGTGCCACTGCACTCCTGTTTGGGCAAGAGACCCTGTCTCAAAATGAAATAAATAAAATTACATTGTTATTTTTCTAAATAATAATGTTTCATTTTACTGGTTTCTTTGCAGTGTACAAATATGGTAGTTTATTACATATGGCCTTATGCGACTTCCTTTTTAAAATTCATGGTTTCTGAGATTCATCTGTGTGATGTGTTTGACTGTAGTTCATTAGATTTTCACTGGTGTATGAAATTCTGTTGTGTGAATATACCACAGTCATCTTTTATTTGTTTATTTATTTATTTTGAGACAGAGTTTCACTCTTGTTGCCCAGACTAGAGTGCAATGGCACAGTCTTGGCTCACTGCAACTTTGCCTCCCAGGTTCAAGCGATTCTCCTGCCTCAGCCTCCCAAGTAGCTCTCAAAAATTAGTCAGGCGCCTGCCATCATGCCTGGCTAATTTTTGTATTTTTAGTAGAGACAGGGTTTCACCATGTTGGCCAGGCTAGTCTCGAACTCCTGACCTCGTGATCCGCCCACCTCAGCCTCCCAAAGTGCTGGGATTATAGGCGTGAGCCACTGCGCTGGGCCTCACAGTCATCTTGTAATTAACATTTGGGTTGTTGCATTTCTTGGTATTATGAAAAATGCTGTTATAAATATGTTTGCCTATCCTTTGGTGTTCATGTCATGAGGATATAAAAACAGGAGTGTAATTGTTGAATGTGCACATGTTTATCTTTAGAATGCTTTCTAAAGTGAATGTACCAGTTTATACTCTCATAAACAACTTCTGAGTTCAGGTTACTCCTAGTTCTCATAACACGAGAACTAAGAGATTTCTTAATTTTTTTTTTTTTGAGACGGAGTCTTGCTCTATTGCCAGTCTGGAGTGCAGTGGCGTGATCTCGGCTCACTGCAACCTCTGGCTCCCTGGTTTAAGTGATTCTCCTGCCTCAGCCTCCCGAGTAGCTGGGATTGCAGGCACACGCCACCACACCCTAACTAAATTTTTGTATTTTTAGTAGAGAAGGAGTTTCACCATGTTGGCCACAATGGTCTCGAGCTCTTGACCTCATGATCTGCTCACCTCGCCCTCCCAAAGTGTTGGAATTACAGGTGTGAGCCACTGCGCCTGGCCCAGGTTTCTTAGTTTTTGGTAATCCAGTAGGAGGTTTCTTTGTGTTTGATGGGAATGATAGTGTAAATGATAGGGGCTGTAGTATTGCATTGTGAGTATTGTAGTCCATAATAAAGCACAGAACTGAAAAGGGTGGAGCTAAAAAGAGCCTTATTAATGTGTATATTATGAGAACTGTAGTTCATCTACATAGTTGCAAGAACATCAGATGAGGGTTTGGAGAAGATCTCTTCAGAGGCCACCAGAGGCACCCTAGATGAAAGTTTGTGAGACTAATGGTTCTAAAACTTTCCTAATTGTTGCCTAAGCTGCCTTGTAGTACTATAGTACAGCGACAAAATTGGAAAGGCACAGAATAAGTAAGTTTTTGCAAAGTTGTCGTAGTAGGTATGAATTGCTATATTTTGTAAGAAAAGAAAGAGCTAATCTGCATATAATTTTGTTCGATTTACCTACGATAATGTGTTGCACATTATTTAAACAGCCTAAAGTCATAGTCAGCCAATAAAGAAACTTTTGGGGTGTGGATCTATATCTGTATATATATGTGTATACACTGTACACAGGTATTTCAGCAAAGGAGCAGGCATTTGATCCAGAGGTTAAGAAGGTAATGATTATTGTAAATTATAACTAAAATCATGGATTAAGCAGCGTATTTTTTTGTTTTTTATTTTTATTTTTTTGAGGCAGAGTCTTGCTTTGTTTCCCAGGCTGGAACCATTTATTTTTCAAATAAAGCTACATGGTATGTTAGGGGTGAATCATGTCTATCAGCCCTAAAATTTAGATGAATGGTGACTTTGTTAGCAAAAGCAGGAAAAAAAACGGAAACCACTGTAATTTGCTCTTCACTGATCTCTTTACCTAAGACATCTTGTCAAGAAAAGGGAAAAACAGCTTAGATGTGACATATACTCTTTAATTTAACACTAAATGAGAAATGAGATTAAAAATCCTGAGGTTTGGTGAGATAATGATTCTGTTACTAGGAATAGAGGAGCATTTAGCTCATTTTTACTCTTGTTCATCTAGATTTCCTAGGATCTCTCTGTTGTAATCTATAATTAGATAATCACCAATTAATTTACTAAATGTTTATTGAAACCTACGAAGTGATATAAAGAAGTCTAGACCAGCTGTGGTGGTTCATGCCTGCAATCCCAGAACTTTGGGAGGTCAAAGTGGGCAGATTGCTTGAGCTCAGGAGTTTGAGACCAACCTGAGCAACATGGCGAAACCCCATCTCTACAAAAAATACAAATAATTATCCAGGTGTGCTGGTGCATGCCTGTGGTCTTAGCTACTTGGGAGGCTGAGCTGAGAGGATCCCTTAAGCCCAAGAGGTCGAGGCTGCAGTGAGCTGTGGTCATGCCACTGCACTCCATCCTGGGCAACGGAGTGATAGCCTATCTCAAAAAAAAAAAAGAAAAGAAAAAAAAAAGGAAGTCTAAAACATGGACCCTGTCCCTTGGTGAGTTGACACAAAAGATATTTACAAATATCTAACAGAAGGAAACAAGTGACTTGTGGTTAATGAGCTACTACATAGAGAGATGGCTTGGAATAGTAGAGAACTTTTCATGGAGAAATTGGGACTCCATTGAAGAAAGAATGGATAAAAATTACATGAGTAATGTTTTAGGGTAGTAGTTGTATAATATTATTTTTTTCCTTCATGATTCTTTTTTCGCCTTTCTTCTCCAGGCTGCCATACCTCTACTAGGTACGGGGAAGACCTTAAAAGCAAGGATAAGCAGTGCAATAAAGTGAGCAGCATGAGTAGAGCTAGAATAGTAAAAACTAGAACATTTTGGAATAGCTAAAATGTTGGAAAAAGAAAACATGGGTGAGGAATCATTCCACCTACTGTTAAATCTTACTATATAGCTGCATCAATCAAAACACTGTGGTATTAGCAGAGGAACAGACAGATCAATGGAACAGAATAGAGGACCCAGAAATAGATCAACACAAATATGCCCAGTTGATTTTTAACAAAAGTGCAAAAACAATTCAATGGAGGGAGGATAGTTTTTTTTTTTTTTTTTTTTCTTCCTTATCCAAAAATAGGGCTGGAACAATTGAACATCATAGGCAAAAAAATGAACCTTGACCTAACCTCATAACAATATTTTTTAAAAGTCAATGTAAAACGGATTATTTGTGAAATAAATGTCCACTTAAAATGGATTTAAATGTGAAATGTTAAACTATAAAACTTTCAGAAGAAAACATAGGATAATATCACAGCTGGGTGGGGTGGCTGACGCCTGTATTCCCAGCACTTTGGGAGGCTAAGGTGGGTGGATCACCTTAGGTCAGGAGTTTGAGACAAGAATCGCTTGAGCCCAGGAGGCGGAGGTTGCAGCGAGCCGAGACTATGCCACTGCGTTCCAGCCTGGGTGACAGAGCAAGACTCAGTCTCAAAAAAAAAAAAAAAGAAAACACATCTTCAGGACCTAGGGCTAGGTAAGCAGTTTTTAGACATGACACCAAAAACTCAATTCGTTAAAAGAAAACAATAATTGGACTCCATAAAAGTTCAAGACTGGCCGGGCGTGGTGGTTCACACCTGTAATTCCAGCACTCTGGGAGGCCGAGGCAGGCGGATCACAAGGTCAGGAGTTCGATACTGGCCTGACCAACATGGTGAAACCCTGTCTCTACTAAAAATATAAAAATTAGCTGGGTGTGGTGGTGTGCGCCTGTAATCCCAGCTAGTCAGGAGGCTGAGGCAGGAGAATCGCTTGAACTTAGGAGGCTGAGATTGCAGTGAACTGAGATCATGCCACTGCAAGCCAGCCTGGGCAACAGACTGAGACTCCATCTCGAGAAAAAAAGAAAAAAGTTTGATACTTAGCTCTGTGAAAGACCCTGTAAAGAGGGTGAAAAGTTTAGCCATAGACTGGTAGAAAATATTTGCAAATCACATATTCAAAGAAGGACTTGTATCCAGATTCTGTAAAGAACTCTCTCAACTCAAGAGGCCGGGTGTGGTGGCTCACGCCTGTAATCCCAGAACTTTGGGAGGCCGAGGCAGGTGGATCACCTGAGGCCAGGAGTTTGAGTCCAGCCTGGCTAACATGGTGAAACCCTGTCTCTACTAAAAATACAAATATTAGCCAGGTGTGGTGGCGGGCGCCTGTAGTCCCATCTACTCTGGAGGCTTAGGCAGGAGAATCACTTGAATCTGGGAGGTGGAGGTTGCAGTGAGATCATGGCACTGCACTCCAGCCTGGGCGACAGAGTGATACTCCGTCACAAAAACCAAACAAACCAAAAAAACAAAAAACAAACTCTAAACTCAAGAAAGCAAACAATACAATTAGAAAATGGGGAAAAAAGCTTGTGTGGTGGTTCATGCCTGTAATCCCAGCTACTAGGGAAACAGAGGCAGGAGGCTTCCTTGAACCCAAGACTTTGACTTCAAGTCTGCAGTGAACTATGATTGTACCACTGCACTCTAGCCTCGGCAACAGAGCAAGACTTTGTCACTTAATAAACAAAAAGAGAAGAAGAAGAAAGAAAAGAAAATGGGCTAAAAGAAAAACCTATAAAGATAGCAAGTAAGCTTATGAAAAGATGTTCAACATTACTAGCCATTTGGGAAATGCAAATTAAAATCATGATGGGATGTTGGGGTGATCAGGCCCAACACCAGGCTGTGGGGGCTACAAAGTCCGGTGGGGTCAAAGGAATGAGAAAAGACAAGTTAAGAGTGCATGAAGTGGGTCCAGGGGGCCAGTGCTAGATTGGAAGCTGCAAAGGCCCCGAGCTCTGGGAGCCCACCCTATTTATTGGTGAACAAACAAAGAAGCAGGTGGTGAGGACATGAGGGTTAACAGGTGAGGGCATGGGGACATGGGGATAGAAAGGTAGTGGTGCATTAAGTGTAGCTGTGATGGTTTAGCATTTCCTTTGACGCATATAGAATATGCTCTGCTGCTTGAGATAATGGAGGACATGTTTACAAGAAAGAAGCAAGGAACCAACAAGTCTGTGCACATTCCAGAGGCTATGAGGGGTTTTATGCCCTGAGCCCTGGGTTCCATCCAAGCCACAAGGGGTTTATGCCCTGGGCTTAGATTTGTGGTGCAGCAGTGCAGCCTTCCACCCTTTGGCACGGAGCTTGGTATTCCAAAGGCCACGAGGGGTTTTAGACCCTGGACATCTTCCAAGACTCTTTTACATTATGACAGACAAGCCAGTCCTGCCTCAGCTCTTCTACCAACAATGGGATACTACTATGTACCAATTAGAATGGCTAAAATAAAAAATATAATATGTAATTCTTGTAACAATGCAGAGAAACTAGATTTCTCATACATTGCTGATGGGAATGTAAAATGGTTCGGCCCCTCTGGAAAACAGCGTAGCAATTTCTTATAAAATTAAACATACGACTGGGCACAGTGGCTCACACCTGTAATCCCAGCACTTTGGGAAGCTGAGGCAGGCAGATGACTTGAGTCCAGGAGTTCAAGACCAGCCTGGGCAATGTGGCAAAATGCTGTCTCTACAAAATATATTAAAAAATTAGTTGGGTGTGGTGGTGCATGCCTGTGGTCCCAGCTACTTGGGAGGTTGAGGTAAGAGGATCACTTGAGCACGGAAGTTAGAGGCTACAGTGAGCTGTGGTTGTACCACTGCACTTCAGTGTGGGTGACAGAGTCAGACCCTGTCTCAATTAGTCAATCGCTTGATTGATCAATCAGTTTAAACATACACTTACCATATAGCCCAGCAATCAGACTCCTGAGCATTTATCCCAGAGAAATAAAAACTTATGTCCATACCAAAACCTATACACAAATGTTTGTGGCAGCTTTATTTGTAATAGGCTGCCATAACCTATAGAATTGTAGGTAGAAAATCCTGCATATATATATTTCTCCTTTGCAGTTAAGTTTCTTGTATTGATGCCATTTTCATTCCATAGCTTGGATAGGATTGTGTTCTTTCTAGAGGAAAAATCCTTTCTTTAGAATGATGTTCCAAAATTTCACCTTGATGGTTTTTGGAGTGAAGAATGAGGACCTTCTTAACTTAATCCTATATCCTTTATTTTGGGATGATTTTATGTGTTATTTCTTCAGTATCATGGTTCCCACCATTTTCTCTCTCATGTTGGAATTTCGTAGTTGGTCATTGTGAATTGATTCCTTAACATTCTTTCCCTTACATTCAAAGTCTTCCTTTCTTTAATTTATCCTCTACATATATACTGTTTGTTATACTGTTTTAATTTTGTCTTTAATTATTTCCCAACTGGAAACAGCCCAAATGTCCTAGTGAGTGGTTGAACAAACTGTGGTACATACAAAACAATGAAATGCTGCGCAACAATAAAAAGAAATGAACCATTGATACACACAACAACTTGGGTGAATCTCAGAGGAATTATTCTGAGTGAAAAAAGTCGATCTCATTCATCAAAAAATTAAAAATAGAATTACCATATGATCCAGCAATTCTGCTTCTGGGTCTGTTTCCAAAAGAATTGAAAGCAGCGTCTCAAAGAGATATTTGTATACCCATGTTCATAGCAGCAGTATTCACAGTAGCCAAGAGGTAGAAGCAACCCAGTTGTCCATTGATGGTTGAATGGATTAACAAAATGTGGTATATATTACTATGGAATATTATTCAGCCTTAAAAAAGAAGGAGGGTGCAGGCACAGTGGCTCATGCCTGTAATCCCAACACTTTGGGAAGCTGAGGTGGGAGGATCACTTGAGGCCAGGAGTCTGAGACCAGCTTGGGCAACATAGTGAGATCTCATCTCTATAAAAAAATAAATTAACTAGACATGGTGGCTCCTAAAAATAAATTAGCTAGACAGCTGCTCTAGAGGCTGAAGTGGGAAGATTGTTTGAGCCCATGTGTTTTAAGTTGCACATGTGTCATAATATGGATGAACCTGGAGGACATTATGCTAAGTGAAATATGGAGGGCATTATGCTAGGTGAAATAAGCCAGTCCCAAAAGGACAAATACTGTATGATTCCACTTATATAAAGTGTCTAGAATAGTCACATTTAGAGAAACTGTGTGTAGAAACAGACTGGTCTCCAGGGACTGGAAGAAGGGGGAAATGGAGAGTTGTTTAGTAGTTATAGGATTTCAGTTTTGCAAGATAAGAAATTCTGGAGATTGCTTGTACAGCACTGTGAATATACTTAATGCTACTGAGCTGTACACTTAAAAATGGTTAAGATGGTAAATTTTATGTAAATTTTACCCAATTTTAAAAAATGTCTTATCTCAAAAGTTTATATATTGTCTGATTCCATTTATATAACATTTATATCATTTTCAAAATGACAGAACTGGAGATGGAGAACAGTAAGTGTTTTCTGGAGTCTGGGACAATGTGGGGAATAGGGAGGAGTGTAAATACAAAGAGGAATATTGTGGTAGAACAGTTGGGAGTCTTGTGGTGGTGGGTGCGTGAATTTATACATGGGATAAAGTTGCTGATATGGTTTGGCTGTGTCCCCACCCAAATCTCCTCTTGAATTGTAATCCCCATAATCCCCACATGGGAGGGACTCAGTGGGTGGGTAATCAAATCATGGGGGCAATTTCCCCCAGGCTGTTTTCATGATAGTGAATGACTTCTCACAAAAGCTGATGGTTTTATAAGCATCTGGCATTTCCCCTGCTGGCACTCATTCTCTCTCCTGGCGCCCTGTGAAGAGAGGTGCCTTCTGCCATGATGCGGAACTCAGGATCAATAAATCTCTTTTCTTTGTAAGTTACCCAGTTTGGGGCATCTCCATTCTCACATAGAGCAATGTGAGAACAGACTAATACTGTAAGTTGGTACCACAGAGAGTGGGGTGCTGCTGTAAAGATACCTGAAAACGTGGAAGCGACTTTGCAGCTGGGTAACAGGCAGAGGTTGGAACGGCTTGGAGAGCTCAGAAGAAGACGTGTGAAAGTTTGGAACTTCCTAGAGACTTGTTGAATGGCTTTGACAAAATGCCAATAGTGATATGGACAATGAAATCCAGGCTGAGGTTGTCTTAGATGGAAATAAGAAACTTTTTGGGAACTGGAGTAAAGGTCGTTCTTGCTATGCTTTAGCAAAGAGACTGGTGGCTTTTTGCCCTTGCCCTAGAGATCTGTGGAACTTTGAACTTGAGAGAGGTGATTTAGGGTATCTAGTGGAAGAAATTTTTAAGCAGCAAAGCATTCAAGAGGTGACAGAACATAAAAGTTTAGAAAATTTGCAACCCTGATGTTGCAATAGAAAAGAAAATCTCATTTTCTGAGGAGAAATTCAAGCAGGCTGCAGAAATTTGCATAACTAGTGAGGAGCCAAATGCTAATTGCCAAGACAATGGGGAAAATGTCTTCAGGATATGTCAGAGACCTTCTTGGCAGCTCCTCCCATCATAGGCCTGGAGGCCTGAGAGAGAAAAATTGTTTCCTGGGCCAGGTCCAGTCCCCCCTGCTGTATGCAGCCTCTGGACTTGGTGCCCTGCATCTCAGCAGCTTCAGCCATGGCTAAAAGGGGCCAAGGTACAGCTCAGGCTGTTGCTTCAGAGGGTGCAAGCCCCAAGCCTTGGCAGCTTCCATGTGGTGTTGAGCTTGCGGTGTGTAGAAGATAATAATTGAGGTTTGGAAATCTCTGCCGAGATTTCAGAGAATGTATGAAAATTCCTGGATATCTAGGCAAAAGTCTGCTGCAGGGGTGGAGCCCTCATGGAGAACCTCTATTAGGGCAGTGCAGAAGGGAAATGTAGGGTTGGAACCCCCACACAGAGTTCCCACTGGGGTACTGCCTAGTGGAGCTGTGAAAAGAGAGCCAACGTCCTTCAGACCCCAGAATGGTAGATCCACCTACAGCTTACACCATGTGCCTGGAAAAGCCTCAGACACTCAATGCCAGCTGTGAAAGCAGCCAGGAGAGGGGCTGTTCCTCGCAAAGCCACAGGGGCAGAGTTTCCCAAGACTGTGGGAGCCCACCTCTTGTGTCAGCGTGACATGAATGTGAGACATGGAATCAAAGGAGATCATTTTGGAACTTTAAGGTTTAATGACTGCCCTATTGGATTCTGGACTTGCATGGGGCCTGTAGCCCCTTTGTTTTGGCCAATTTATACCATTTGGAACAGATGTATTTACCCAGTGCCTGTAGCCCCAGAGAGATGTGTCTAGGTAGTAACTCACTTGCTTTTGATTTTATAGGCTTATAGGCAGAAGAGACTTGCCTTGTCTCACATGAAACTTTGGACTTGGAGTTTTAGGTTAATGCTGGAATGAGTTAAGACTTTGGGGGACTGTTGGAAGGGCATGATTACATTTTGAAATGTGAGCACATGAGATTTGGGAGGGGCCAGGGTCAGAATGTCCTCACCTAAATCTCATCTTGAATTGTAATCCCCATAATTCCCATGTGTCATGGGAGGGAACTGGTGGGAGATAATTTAATCATTGGGGCTGTTCTCATGATAGTGAGTGAGCTCTCATGAGATCTGATGGTTTTATAAACATCTGGCATTTCCCCTACTGGCACTCATTCTCTCTTCTGCTGCCCTGTAAAGAGGTGCTTTTGGCCATGATTGTAAGTTTCCTGAGGCCTCCCCAGCCATGTGGAACTGTGAATCAATTAAGCCTCTTTATGATTACCCAGTCTTGGGTATGTCCTTATAGCAATGTGAGAAGAGACTAATACAGTTGCAAAGAACTCTGTACACCTACACAAAGAATAAACGCAGGTTAAAAGATGCTGAAAATGGAATAAGGTCTGTAGTTAACAATCTATCAATATCAATTTTTTGGTTTTAGTGTTCTATAGCTATTACACGATTTCACCATTGAGTGAAGGGTATGAAGGACTCTGTAGTGTTTTTGCAACTTTGTGTTTGTATGTAATTATTTCTTTTTTTTTTTTCTCAGACAGAGTCTTGCTTCGTTGCCAGGCTGGAGTGCAGTGGCGCAATCTTGGCTCACTGCAACCTCCACCTCCCAGGTTCAAGCAATTCTCCTGCCTCAGCCTCCCTAGTAGCTGGGATTACAGGTGTGCACCACCACGCCCAGCTAATTTTTATATTTTTAGTAGAGGCGGGGTTTTACCATGTTGGTTTTGATCTCTTGACCTCGTGATCCACCCACCTCAGCCTCTCAAAGTGCTGGGATTATAGGCATGAGCCACCGCACCTGGCCAATTATTTCTTATTTTGAAAAGCCTTAAAAAAAGCACTTCAAATCCAGAGAGAGACACACACACACACAAACAGACAGACAGACAGACAGAGAGAGAAAGAGAAAGAAGATCTGGGAGACAGAGATGTGTGTGTTGTAGTTTCATCTCTGTCAGTACTTAACTGTGTTATCCCCAGGCAAGACATTTTATCTCTTTGGGCTTTAGTTTCCTAAGCAATGAAGTAAGGAGTTTGACTAGATGATTTCTAGTAATGTTGCCAATTGCAGACTAGTCTGGAAATTAATGTTGTATCTGAATGTGGCGGTTAAGGGAGCCGTTGTCAGTTCTCAAGCAGAGAATAAGCCAGGTTGAATGCAATGTAATAGTATAAGTCTGTAATCCTTTTTCCACAATTTAAAAATCTGAAAAGCTCAGAAAACAGAATTTTTTTTAGACTTATGAATCTGACCTGAACTGATGTGAGGCTATTTATAATCTTTGTTTATCCCATTTAATATGAATATTTTTGCATTTGATGCAGAAATATTAAGGCTTTTGATTACAGGGTGCTGCCCAGTTCCTGCTGCAGTGTTGGGTAAAATGCACCTTCCTAAAATCAGAAAAATTTTGGATTCTTAAAGACATTTGGTTTAGTTTCAAGGACTTTGGATGAGGGATAGTGGACTTGTCCAAGCTGAACAGTGATATGTGGGATGGCCCAGATATGTGACATAGATTGGTAGAATGGGAGAAACTGAAGGTAACAACATGCATCAACTGTCCCATTCCTCTCAACACAACTTCTACCCAATGGTTTTATTACTGTTTCCCTAACTAAATGTAATTATCCACTTGTGGAATATATATATAATATATGATTTATAAAAAGTTATATATAAATTTTAATTACTTAAATTTCTGTATAAATCACTAAAATTTAAGTACTTTTAGTTGTTTCACAGGCAATGACCAATACTTTTCTAATAGAGAATTGGTTAGACTTTTGTTGTTTCTAGAACATAGCTGATACTTTGAGTAATAAGGCTTTATTTATTTTCATTGATTACTCTTGACAGATTTGGCTTTTAGGATTAAATTTTTGTTTAAATACTCTGTCTTTATGCTTTTGCCTTCAAAACACTGTGCTCTCAATTTCAGATTTAAATGGATAGGATTAATTTAGTATGTAGTTATTGGAGACAAATTATGACATTTAGTCTCTTCTCTTAGGGTGTGTTGATTCCTTTGTAGGGACTTTATGTTCCTCAGTTCACTACAGTTACTTGGCTACCTAAAAAACCTTATTAGCCCTTTCTGCATGGTAAAATTCTTCAGAGCTCTTTGAATTTATTATTAGAAATTTAATTTTAGTCTTTTCCATGTTTATGAAAGACCCTTTCTAGATTCAGTTCTGTAATTACTGACTGAAAACCTACATTACTTATGAAGAACTTTTTCTTGGATGACTAGGAGAAAATTATAAATTTTAATTCATTCCACAAATATTTGAGGTGCTCTGGGGATGGGTGTACAAACAAGAATAAGACCCAATTGCTGCCGTCCAGGAATTTATGAGAGACAGTATAGTAAGCATGAGCTCTGGAATCAGACTGTTTGGGTTCACATCCTGCCTCTACCACTGGCAAACGATGAGATCTTAGGCAATTTACTTAACTTCTCTGTGCCTTAGTTTCTTCATCTGTAAATCAAGGATAAAAATAGAACCTGGTGGCTAGGTACAGTGGCTCAAACCTGTAATGCCAGCACTTTGGGAGGCTAAGGTGGAAGGATTGCTGAAGCTCAGGAGTTCAAGACCTGCCTGGGCAACACAGTAGGATCCCATCTATTAAAAAAAAAAAAATTAAAAATGAGCTAGGTGTGGTGGTGTATGCCTGTGGTCCCAGCTACTTGGAAGGCTGAAGCGAGAGGATCACTTGAGCCTGGGAGTTGAGACTGCAGTGAGCCGTAGTTGTGCCACTACACTCCAGCCTGGGTGACAG
This sequence comes from Macaca thibetana thibetana, assembly GCF_024542745.1. NCBI lineage: Eukaryota > Metazoa > Chordata > Mammalia > Primates > Cercopithecidae > Macaca > Macaca thibetana. The sequence continues at coordinate 104,608,037 of NC_065581.1, read as the reverse complement.
AGTGAGATCTTATCTCAAAAATAAATAAATAATAGTAGCTGTGTCGTAGAGTTTTATGAAGATTAATGATTTAATATAGGTAAAGTGCTTAGAACAGTACCTGGCACGTAGCAAGTACCCAAATATTAGCAATTATCATTATTATTAGAAATTCATTTTCGTGGGGAGACATACACAGAGTACCTTGAGATAAATGCTGTAGTGAACAATATGCTGTAGAAACATAGAGGGAGAAAAAGATCTCTCTCCCTAGAGAAAATGGAAGACTACCAGAGATGAAGTAGGATATGAGTCAGGTCAGGTGGGATGAAAAAGAGATGACTGAGGCAGGAAAAGAAATTAAGACATAATAAATTGCTCGGCAAAGTCTAGGAAAAATTGTAGTGTGGTGTAGACTGCACCACACAGTAGTGGGATGGGATGAGGCAAAAGAGATAGGCTGGAAGTATCTGCTTCTGCCATGATAGAGTATCTGATGCTTAACTTGCCCTTCCACTGTAAACAAATAGAAAACTGGACAAGATACAGGAACCAACTATATATATTTTTTTATTGCTGAAAGATATTCCATTGAATGGATATAGAGCAATTTGTTTATTCAGTGTAAATGAATATATAGGTTGGTTCTATTTTTGGCTACTGTAAATAAAGCTTCTATGAATGAAATAAAGTTTATTTAAAAAGCAAAAGAAAGGTTGTGGCCAGATTTTGAGTTTTGTATGTCATGTTAAGATGATCTAATTTTATCCTGAGGTCAGTGGAGACCATAAAGGTTAAGTAGTAGAGAGACCTAAGCAGATGTGCCTTTTTGAAAGCTGACTTTGGCAGCTGTGGTGGTTGCGAATTGCAGAAAAGAAAAGCTAGAGGCAGGAAAGCCTGGCAGAAGACTGCTATGGTTTATTCATTTCTTCTTTCAGCAGCTAGTTAAGTGTGTTCTCTAATGGCCAAGTACTATGCTTGTTAGTCGGGTAAAACAACACCAGACACTGACCTATACCCCCCCCCCCCCCCCCCCCCCCCCCCCCCCCCCCCCCCCCCCCCCCCGCTCCTTTCCCTTCCCCAGGATTTATATTCAAATAAGGGCAATAGACATGTAAAACACAAAGTGCAATAAATTGTTACATATGTTAGGATAAAATGTTTCCAAATAAAATGAAGACATAAAGAATAGAGTGGCAAAAGGTCTCAATGAGATGATCTGAACATTGAAAATTGCGATGTTATTGCAGATAGAGGAATGGTGATGGTGAGTTATAAACTTAGGCAGTAGTGATGGAGATGAAGTGGAAAGACTGGATTCAAGCTACATTTGTGAAGTGAGGTTGGTAATTGCAGACTTGATAATTGTGAGAGTGAAAGAACAGAAGAGTAAGCTGAGCAATTGAGTATGTTGAGATACTAGCAGAAGTATGTTGGGTGCAGAGTGTAGGGGGAAATTTTGTAGACCTGTTGAACGTGAAGTGTTTGCAACAAGTGGAAATGTCCAAACTGAAGTTAGGAATGGGTTAGGTCCTCCTACGGGAGGTAGACACTAAGGCTAGAATTGAAAGTACTCAATATAGGTGAGATTTAAAGCCATAGGGGTTTCTGAGGAAAGTTTTCCTCCCATAGGGAAGAAGTATGGAATTATCTCAGCATTGTTTAGTTGCAAGCAAAGAAATTGCTTTTTTGGGGGTTTTGTTTTGTTTTGTTTTTGAGATGGAGTCTTGCTCTGTTGCCCAGGCTGGAGTGCAGTGGTGTGATCTCAGCTCAGTGCAACCTCTGCCTCCCGGGTTCAAGCGATTCTCCTGCCTCTGCCTCCTGAGTAGCTGGGATTACAGGCATGCGCCATCATGCCTGGCTAATTTTTGTATTTTTAGTAGAGATAGGGTCTTACCATGTTGGTCAGGCTGGTCTTGAACTCCTGATCTCGGGTGACCTGCCTGCTTTGGCCTCCCAAAGTGTTCGGATTACAGACATGAGCCACCATGCCTAGCCAAGAAATTGATTTTGGATTACTTAAGCAAGGAGGAGCTAATCAGGCTGTAGGAAGAATGAGAACTGGGGAAACTCTAGGGCAGTCAGTAGCAGGAATTTACAGACAGTTTCTCTAGACTACATCGCTGCTGTCAGGAAGTTTTGGCTCAGGCTGCCTTTTATCCTTGGATGGCTCCTCAAGATTCAAAGTCCTGTGAGAGGGGGTCTCTTTTGCCTTTCTTGCCAAATAGATCATTTCCTTCATGGGTGAATGGTGTACTAGGTTTGAGCATGCTTGGGTGTTGGCCACCCCTGTGGTCGATTGGGAAATAAGCTACTGTATTTCGTGCCTGCTTAGACTTCACAGAATAAGGGAAAAGAATTTCCCTAATTGAAAAGTGAAATATGTTACAGGCCGAAAGGGGAATGGATTCTGAGCAGGGCACCCTGACCTTGAATTTACTGCCTTCTGCCCCCTTTCTTACTATATGGATAATTTAAAATAATTTCCACCTTAAATGAGGAAATTAGTCATTCTGACTACGTCCACAAAAAAGATAACTTCTTGTTGTGTCTAGGACCTCTGAGTTGTGTTCAGTCTTCTCATTTTGTGATCTAATTCTTACATTCTTCAACCTGTGGGCTAAATGGTAAATTTACCCACTACCATCACACTTACATGTAGTTCAGAGGAAATAATGAGGTAGAGGAAACGCCAAAAACCACGGACACGCTATGGCAGAGACTGGCGGCGGCCTTTCTCAATTTTCATCTTCCCTTTCCACTTTGGTGAGAGAACCCTGAATTTATTCAGGTATACATTTCTTAGCCTCTCTTACTGCTGGGTGTGACTGTGACGAATTTCTGGCCAAAAGAAATGTTGGTAGAAGCATTTGAATTTCTAGAAAGCCTCCTCAAAGAGAGGGGCCTACCCTTCATTCTCCCTTCTTTTATCTTGCTGCTTTGAGTGCTGATGTAGTGGCTGGAGCTCTAGAAGCCATTTTTGAGTGCCACATTTTACGGATGGTGAGCTGGAGAATAGGAAAGAACATAATATCCTTGTGGAACTTCCAACACAGTTTTGTATTGCCCATTTCCAGACTTCTTTTTACATGAGAAAGGAATACACTTCTTACTGCTTAAAATGTTATTTTGATTTTCATGTCACAATCAGTAATACTGGATCCTAGCTAATATACCCACCAAATAAAGAATTTAGATTATGGCCGTGACTTCAACTGGGTGGGGTCCTTTTGCCTGATGGGTTGTCATACCTTCTTCATTCTAAGCCATTGGCGGCCCAGCTTAGATAGACTTGAAATAGTCTTTCATTGTAGTTTATTATGATGCACTCCAGAGCATTTCTTACATTCCACCTGTACTCATTCTGGTTACCCCTGTATACAGTATTCAGATACTATCTTCGTAGCTGATATATCCCTCTATTTAAGCCTCTCATTTGCTTTTTCTGACATGATGAGCCAGGTAGCAATCTCAGCTTCCAGCTCAGAGGCATCATTTTTACATCTCCTGGTGGAAGCATTCTTTCCCTGGGCACAAAACCTTTAGTAGCTCCCAGTCTTAGGGAAGGGAACAACTTTGAGAGGTCATTAGCTGGAGTTGTGAGAAGTGCCATGTCCAGTACCCAGCTGGAAAAGTGCTGGTTTGGCTCATAAGCTGTGTTCTATAGCAATAGATCCTAGCTGGAACCTTGTCTATGTTGTCATAGGCTATTTCACCATTGTGTGAGCCTGCTGCCTCCGAAAGATGCAAAGAGTACATGTTAAGATCAAAGAAGCCCTTGGTTACCAGCCAATTGCCTTACTTTTGTTGGGAAGTGATTTTATTCATCAGTGGCACTAAGTGGAATATCACAGTAGCACGCAGGTAAGTCCACAGATGGTAGTGTTGGTAGCAGCATGACAGGTAAATCACATCCAGATACAGAATAAATATCTCTTCTGAGAAGGACAAATTACTGACCTCTCTAGGATGAAAAGGATCACTGGAATCCATCCCTTATGAGGGAGATGGCTCAACTGGAGGAGTGTACCATATGGGGACACTTAGCAGTGAGACCACCAGCTCAGCTTTGGTGGGAGGAAATCCCTGTTGTTGAGCACACATATAGCCACCGTCCCTGTCACCACTACCACTTAGCCAAGTACTGAATTGACTAGGCAAGGAAAACGGCTCACCTCTTTCAATAACAGTCACCTTGTCCATATACTTATTAGTATCCTCTTCTTGGTTCTTATGTTCTTCAACCTGTGGGCTAAATGGTAAATTTAGCTGAGCAGTCACATGGAGCACAGATGTTCTCAGGTGCTAGTCCCATTCCCAGAAATGTATCTAAATATCCCTTTCCCAAACTACCTTGTCACTAGTTATCCAAATATGCTCCTCCCCAGTCCTGATCATTCAGCCAGTCTATTGGACCTGCCAGAAATTACCATGTAGATACTGACCTCAGGCCACCTATTTTCAAGTAAAGTGAACAATGATATGTACCACTCTTAAGTACTTCTCACAGGGAGACTCTCTTCTCACAGCTCATTCTCAGAATCACCCCTGAATGGAGTCGTTATGCAGCAGTGGTACACTTGCAACTGTAACATAATGTTCAGGTCTTTCTTTAACCAGGGAGAGGCATTTTCCCCCCTGCAAGCTTGCTGGTCATAGGGCACTCCTCATGAACCATAGGTGCAGTTTGAGGGAGAGGTGGCATGTAGCAGGAATATGGTTGTAAGGAATGTAAGGGATCTGATATGCAATTTAATTGTGCCTTCACAACCCATTTTGGGCTTGCTGGAATTTAGAATTAAATGCATCCAATAACAACTCATGATGGGCAGCTAGGTTGCATGGTCACTTAATGTTCTATACTGTTTTCACTGGAGTCTAGTAGCAAGCCAGGAGCTGTTTTTCAGAAAGAAATAGTTACTTCAGTTGCTTGCTGAAATTGCCATGGCCTTGTTTCAATACCTGTATTCATTGCAGCTTTTCCAGGTTAAATACAACATCATTTTAAGTGGACACATCTTTTCAATTCTCTGTACAGGAAGAAAGTGGAGGGAGGAGGGCTGTATGCCTACTTGCAGTATATCTTTGTCTTATAATAACATTTCACTATTCCTTTACAAATTTTAGAAAACCTCCCCCTTAGAAATGCAATAATTTTCATAAGGAAAGGGAATTTGATCATCTTCCACTTCATACCTCTTACCATAATAGTCCTTCCTTCTAAACCAGGGAGTCATTGTGGGCAGTATTTGGTACATCTGAAAACTAGATGTGTTTGGGCTTTGTCATGATGACTGCTGTGAGAAGAGGTTGAATTAGAATTTCATCTCCTATACATGAGCCTCATAAATTGTCAATCCAACTGATGAACCTGTGGTATTCTTAATTCCTAAGAATTAATGTTAGCTCAAAGCCAGTATGTAATAATCCTGGAGAGGTTTGGGTATTTCCCTTTTGCCAGCTCATGATTACCTGGGTAAATGGCCAGAGATCCACTGAGGGGAAATAAAACCTTCCAAAAGGGATTTGGCCTCCCCTTCATTCAAGGAACTGTGGGTCTTGAATTTGGGTGAGAGTTCCTGACTATACTGTAGTGGCTCAGATAGGTTCACTAGACCTGGAGTTATTTGTTCATTTTTGGTTATTTAAATCAAAACAGGCCGGGCATGGTGGCTCACGCCTAAAATCCCAGCACTTTTGGAGGCCGAGGCGGGTGGATTGCTTCAGATAAAGAGTTCGAGACTAGCCCGGCCTACATGCGAAACCTTGTCTCTACTAAAAATACAAAGAAAAAAAATAAAAATTAGCCAGGCATGGTGACACTTGCTTGTAATCCCAGCTACTCGGGAGGTTGAAGCAGGAGAATCACTTGAACCCTGGAGGTGTAAGTTTCGGTAAGCTGAGATCATGCCATTGCACTCCAGCCTGGGTGACAGAGCGAGACTCCATCTCAAAAAATAAAAATAGAAAAATAAAAACAGATCTAAGTGGGTTGCTGTTGATTTGAGTTATTGAGTCTATTAAATATAGACAGGGATTTCTGCCTATCACAACAAAGCTTGAGATGACCTAATATTCCATATCCACCTTGCTGCCTGTTAGGATCACCATGCCCACTTCATTTCTGTCAGTTAACTACTACCACCTAGACTTGACCTTTCCCTGGGTGCCTCTCATTGCTTTCTGAGTTCAAGGAGTCCATTTCAGTAGCAGTCCTTCTCATGGAAATCCTTAGCCCTAGAAACTAGAGCCAGTAAAGTGATTAGTAATGATTGTAGTGTGCTTTTCACCAACCTGTTTCCTGTGTCGAGAGTGAAAGAATCTTCTGGCCTCTATCAGGAGATATAAGAGCAGTATGTTACATGAATAACAATTCCATATAATGTTGACCTTTGAACAAAATGGGTTCGAACTGTGCAGATCTACTTATACACAGATTTTTTTCAACCAGAGGTAGGGTATAGGGGAATGTGAAGCTCGTGTGCAGGGAGAGCCAACTTTTCGTAATACACAGGCTCCCACAGGGCTGATTTTGGGTCTTCAGTATGCATAAATTTTGGTATATGTAGAAATGAGGAGGTCCTAGAACCAATCCTCCGCGTATAACAAGGCATGACTATACATTTTTTTTTTTTTTTTTTTTTTTTTTTTTTTTTTGAGACAGGGTCTCACTCTGTCTCCTAGGCTGGAGTGCAGTGGTGCAATCTTGGCTCACTATAGCCTCTGCCTCTCAGGCTCAAGCAATTCTTATACCTCAGCCTCCCGATTAGCTGGGACTACAGGTGTGCACCACCTTGCCCGGTTAATTTTTGTATTTTTAGTAGAGACAGGGTTTCGCCATGTTGGCCAGGCTGCTGGTCTTAGACTCCTGGCCTCAAGTGATCTGCCCACTTTGGCCTCCAAAAGTGCTGGGATTACAGGTGTGAGCCACCGCGTCTGGCCTCACAACTTTAATTTGAATAGAGAAAAGTGGTGAGAGAATGCATTTTCATGATAGTCTTCCCTTATTTCAAAGAATTACCAGTGTGATGGCACACACCTATAATCTCAACTGCTCAGGAGGCTGAGGTGGGAGGATGGCTTGAGGCCAGGAGTTCAAGGGTGCAGTGAGCTTTGAGCATGCCACTGCATTCCTCCAGCCTGAGTGACAGAGCAAGACTGTCTCAAAAGAAAGAAAAAAAAAGCCTACAATGAGGCAGTCAGCACCAATTTCATATTGGGAGTAGCAATTTAGTATCAGTCAAGTACCATCATCTGTCATAGTAAATTAATGCCAATTTGAATAAATTTTGTTTTCAATTTGTACTTTATTTTTTAAATTGACAAATAATAACTGTACATATTCATGGGGTACATAGTGATGTTTTGATACAAATAATGTATGATGATCAGATCAGTGTAATTAGCATGTCTGTCATTTCAAACATTTATCACTTCTTTGTGTTGGGAACATTCTTACCTTCCTAGCTATTTGAAACTGTGTAATACATTATTGGTAACTACAGTCATCCTACAGTGCTAAAGAACACTAGAATTTACTCCTCCCATCTAACTGAAATTTTGTATCCTTTAACAAACCTCTCCTTTTAGTTACATAAGAACTATAACCAAATAGAGTTTATCACTTTTACAAGTGTGCATATTTAAATAATATTTTAATAAAATTATTTAAGGCAGTACTCAATAACTGAATTTTTACCTTTAAAAAGAGTATGTATATTATTTAAGGTTGAAGAATTCTAACTGGTCTGTATTCTTCATTTTGAGCCCAATTAATGAGGATACATTGGTTGTAGGTTTTTAAGTACTATAATAATTTCTTTGGTTTAGATAATAACAATTTTGGATTCAGATAATTTCTCTTCTCATGTTGCTCATTACTACTGTATTGTCAACTGCTTTTCATCAGTCCTGTATTCTATAATTGTCCCTTCTTTATTCTCTAGGACCAAGATTTGTCTCCATTTTCTAAAAACACCTTACAGGCCATTAGTTACCAAAAAAATCCATCTGTGTTTGTGGTTTGAAGAAGAGTTTAATGAATGTTTTCCCAAAAGTAGCTATCCTAGAGTAGATTTTAAAAATGGGTACTAATTGTTAACCCTTCAGATAGTTTTCTCTGATTTAATATTTCTTGGAAGTGCTAAATATAAATCTGTAGTTTATGGAGTGCAGCTGGATTTGCTTTTCTTCCTATGACTCACCAAAGGCTCTTCAAAACCTTTTAACTTTTTTTTCTATTTTTGTATTCTGTAGCTTTGTTTCAACAAATGTTTTAAAATAACTTTTAAAAAGTATTGTTCTCCTGGAGTCTGCTTGGAATATTATTTCATTTGCTCCAAAGATTTTTTTTTTAGCAAATTAAAAATATTTTATTTCTAGTATTGTGAGGCTAGAGATAGGTCCAATGAATACCCTAAAAACTTAGCAGTCATGTTTTGAATTTTCGAAACAGTGATAATTTGCATGAACAAGCTGTTGATAGTGTTCAGTAATTACAGGGGCTTTATGACAGGAGATTTCTGTCTGTTAAATTGCTGATATTACCAAATAAATGAAATTTATCTTCAGAACATTAATACCTTCACAAATCTACCTTCTTTAACATCTCTCTCTAACTTTAGGCTATTTCTTTTAGGCCTCTGTGTTTTTAAAAGGAATGCATTTAGTTTCACAGGACTACTACTCTAGTATATATAAAGCTTTCGCTGAAAGCATTTTTGATTATTTTAAAATATTTATTTTCTCACATACTTTTTATTCTGTAGTGACCGTGATTAAAATCAAGTGTGACTATATGACAATAGAGTGTGCGTGGTACAATTTTATGAGTACACAAAAAGGAGCTCATTTTAATCGTGTGTGTGTGTTTTGAGGCAGTATATTGCTCTGCCACGTAGGCTGCAGTATGGTGGCATGATCATAGCTTACTGCAGTATTGAACTCCTGTTCTCAAGTGATCCTCCCACCTCAGCCTCCTGTGTAGCTAGGACTACAGATGTATAACACCACACTCGGCTAATAGTTTAATTTTTTTTTTTTTAGAGGTGGGATCTTGCTGTGTTGCTCAGGCTGGTCTTGAACTCCTACCCTCAACTGATCCTCCTGCCTTGGCTTCTCATAGTACTGAGATTACAGACATGAGCCACTGTGCCCAGCCCTAATCAAACTGACTTTTCGTTTGTCTTTTACTCTTGAGCTTTAAAAAATTGTTTTATAAGTACATAGTAGGTATATATATTTATGGAGTATATATGGAGGTGTATACACACACACACGCACACATACACGTATATATATATGGAGGTATTTTGATACATGCATACATTGCCTAGTAATCACATCAGGGTAAATGGGGTATGTGTTACCTCAAGCATATATTATTTCTTCGTGTTACATACATTCCAGTTTTATACTCTTTTATACTCTTTTAATTATACTCTTTTAATTATTTTAAAATGTACAGTAAACATTTGTTAAATGTAATCTCACTGTTGTGCTATCAAATACTAGATTTTATTCATTCTAACTATGTTTTTGTACTCATTAACCATCCCCACTACCCACCTGCCACTATGCTTCCCAGCCTCTGGTAACCATCATTCTACTCTGTTTCCATGAGTTCAATTGTTTTAATTTTTAGCTCCCACAAGTGAGTAAGAATATGTGAAGTTTGTCTTTCTGTGCCTGGTTTATTTCACTTAACATCATGTCCTCCAGTTCCATTTATGTTATTGCAAATGACAGGATCTCATTCTATTTTCTGACTGAATAATACTCCATTGTGTATATGTACCACATTTTCTTTATGCACTCATCTGTTGATAGACACTTAGGTTGCTTCCACATCTTGGCTATTGTGAATAGTGCTGCAGTAAACATGGGAGTACAGCTATCTCTTCAATATACTGATTTCCTTTCTCTTGGGCATATACCCAGCAGGGGGATTGCTGGATCACAAAGTAGCTCTATTTTTAGTTTTTGAGGAACCTGCATACTGTTTTCCATAATGGTTGTACTAATTTACATGCCCACTAATCGTGTATGAGAGTTCTCTTTTCACTAGATCCATACCAGCATTCATTATTGCATCTTTTGGATGAAAGCCATTTTAACTGGGGTGAGATGGTATCTCATTGTAGTTTTGATTTGCATTTATTTCTCTGATGATCAGTGATGTTGAGCACCTTTTCATATACCTGTTTGCCATTTGTATGTCTTCTTTTGCCCACTTTAAGATCAAATTATTCGATTCTTTTTCAAGTTGTTTGAGCCCCTTATATATTCTTGTTATTAATCATTTGCCAGATGGATAGAGTTTGCAAATATTTTCTACCATTCTGTGGGTTGTCTTTTCACTTTGTTGATTATTTCCTTTTCTTTGCAAAAGCTTTTTCATTTGATGGGATCCCATTTGTCCAGTTCTACTTTGGTTGCCTGTACTTTCGGGGGCATTATTTAAGAAGTCTTTGCCCAGGCAAGTGTCCTGGAGAGTATGCCCAATGTTTTCTTTTAGTAGTTGCATAATTTGAAATCTTAGATTTAAGCCTTTAATCCATTTTTATTTGATTTTTGTGTATAGTGAGAGATAAAGGTCTGGTTTCATTCTTCTGCATATGGATGTCCAGTTTTCCCAGCACTACTTATTAAAGAGACTGTCCTTTCCCCAGTGCATGTTCTTGGCACCTTTGTTGAACAGTGAGTTCATTGTAGATGTATGAATTTGTTTCTGGGTTCTCTATTTTGTTCCATTGGTTAATGTGTCTGTTTTTATGCGAGTACCATGCTGTTTTGGTTACAATAACTCTGTAGTATAATTTGAAGCCAGTAATGTGATTCCTCCTGTTTTGTCCTTTTGATCAGGATGGCTTTGGCTATTCGGGTCTTTTCTGGTTCCATATAAATTTTAGGATTTTTGTTTGTTTGTTTGTTTCTGTGAAGAACATTGCATTGAATCTATAGGTTGCTTTTGGGTAGTATGGACGTTTTAACATAACTTTAAAAGTACTGATGATGAATATGAGTATACCTGGTCAACACAGGAAAAAACTGGGGTGGACCTTTTCCATCCTGAATGATTTTTACTATTTCATAAGATGAGTTAAAAAAATAATGTTTTTCCTGGAGGACATTATGTTGTGAAATAAGTCAGAACGGAAAGGTAAATACCACATGTCCTCACTTATATGTGGGAGCTAAGGAAAAAACTGAGCTCAAAGAATTAGAATTGTGGTTATTTGGGGGGTAGGGAAAGGTAGAGAGGAGGGAAGGATAGGGAGAGATTACAACTAGATGGGAAGAATAAGTTCTAGCGTCTGTGGCACTGTAGGGTGAATATGGTTAACAGTAATTTAGTGTATATTTTCAAAAAGCTAGAAGAGAGGATTTTTGTTTGTTTATTTGAGACAGTGTCTCCCTTAGTCGCCCAGGCTGGAGTGCAATGGCACAATCCTGGCTCACTGCAACCTCCACCTCCTGGGTTCAAGAGATTCTCTTGCCTCAGCCCCAGGTGTGCACCACCACGCCCGGCTAATTTTTGTATTTTTGTATTTTGTCGGCTAGGCTGTTCTCAAACTCCTGGCCTCAAGTGATCCGCCCCGCCTTGGCCTCCCAAAGTGCTTGGATTGCAGGCATGAGCCATCGCACCTGGCAAAAGAGGATTTTGTATGTTCACTACCCAAAGAAAATGCTTAAGGTGATGGTTATGCTAATTACCCTGAATTGATCATTGCATATTGTATGCATGTATTGAGAAATATCAATCTGTATCCCATAAATTATGCATCAACTAAAAATAAAAGGAAAAATAGAATGTTTTTGCTTTTGAATGTGTGTTTGAATAGGGGGCTCATTTGTTAAATGATCAGGGTAATGTCACTTGATTCGAAGGGGATAATCCTGAGATCTTGATGGTTTACTTTTCCCCAAATTATATTGTGTTTTTGATTATCCATGTGTTGATTACCTGGTGAAAAATTTCTTTTAAATTCTTGCTAAATATTATCCTGCCACCTGTTTGCTGCTTCCACCACTTTCATTCAGTAGTGGGTTTGGAAATCAGACTGACAGTAATTTCAGTTCACAATTCTAACTAATTTTAGTTTAACTTAATTATAGTAAATGCATAATATTCTATAAAGAGCACTGCATTTTAGGGAGGCAGTTCTGTGTGATGCTATAGATAAGAACATAGATTTGTGAGCCTACCAGTACCTGAATTTTAATTCCAATACTGCCGTTTCCTAGCTACGTGAGCTCCAGAATTCCTTAAGCCTCGTTATCTCATCTGTAAAAGAGATGATAGTGTTGTCATTGTTGTCTCACAGGATTGTAATAAGGATTACATGAGACAACAGGTTGTAAAATGTTTAGTTTAAGTGTTCAATCAATATAGCTACTGTTATTAACTATTATTTGTGCTTAGTAATCATTTCTCTGTAATCTTAGGCTAGCCATCTTTTTTTTTTCTTTGCCTAAGTTTTCTTGAAAAATAGTTTTAGGAACCCACAGAAATATTATAGATGAAAATGATTTGAAAGTTATGCTGTACTGTACAAATATAAGGTAGAAATGCAGTATTATGATTATTAGAAATAATAACAGTGGGCCGGGTGTGGTGGCTCACGCCTGTAATCCCAGCACTTTGAGAGTCCAAAGCAGCAGGTTCGCATGAGCCCAGAGTTCAAAATCAGCCTGGGAAATGTGGCAAGACCTTGTCTTACTAAAAATACAAAATTAGCCGGGCATGGTGGCATGCACCTGTGGTCCCAACTCAGGAGGCTGAGATGGGAGGATAACTTAAGCCTGGAAAGTGGAGGCTGTAGTGAGCCATGATTGTGCTACTGCACTGTAGCCTAGACAACAGAGTGAGACCCTGTCTCAAGAAAAAAAGAAAAGAAAAAGGTGACAGTTAAAGCTATTTGGAATAGTGGGAAGAAGATAGTTGTAGAAGCTGTGGCTTCCAAAGAGATCTGGCTTTAGCCCAGACGTATGTCATTTACTACCTGCTATTTGAGCAAGTTAACTACTCAGAACTTCAGTTTTCTCATTAGTGAAAAGGGGAATAATAATACCCTATCTTGTTGTGAGACTCACTGAGTGAAGGGCTTAGGTGACCAACATGATTTTCTTTCCTCCTTCCTACCTGGAGAATAGCAGATTTCCTTGGCAAAACTAATCATCCTTTCTGGAGCAAAATATCGATTAATTTTTTATTAGAGCTTATTATGTTTTCCTCAATGAATTACAGTAAAATAAGATTGACTAATGGGTTAGGAGGATTAGGAAGATGAAGAAATTACTGGTGCTGGTTAACATGTGGCCCTGAATTAGATTTTAGAACCTTTTTTTGTTTGTTTGTTTTTGAGACGGAGTTTCACTCTTATCTCCCAAGCTGCAGTGCAATGGCACAGTCTCTGCTCACTGCAACCTCTGCCTCCCAGATTCAAGCAATTCTCCAACCTCAGCCTCCTGAGTAGCTGGGATTACAGGCATCTGCTACCATGCTCAACTAATTTTTGTATTTTTAGTAGAGATGGGGTTTCACCATGTTGGCCCGGCTGGTCTCGAGCTCCTGACCTCAGGTGATCCACTTGCTTTGGCCACCCGAAGTGCTGGGATTATAGATGTGAGCCACCATGCCCAGCCCTTTTAAAATTTTTTTTTTATTTTTATTTTTTTTGAGATAGCATCTTGCTCTGTCGCCCAGGCTGGAGTGCAGGGCATGATCTTGGCTCAGTGCAACCTCTGCCTCCCCGGTTTGAGTGATTATTGTGCCTCAGCCTCCTGAGTAGCTGAGATTACAGATGCAAGCTACCACCCCCGGCTACTTTTTGTATTTTTAGTAGAGACAGAGTTTCTCCATGTTCGCCAGGCTGGTCTTGACCTCTTGGCTTGGAGTGATCCACCTGCCTTGGCCTCCCAAAGTGTTGGGATTACAGGCCTGAGCCACTGTGCCCCACCTAGCTTTTAGAACTTTTGAAGTTAAAGTGGTTTAATATATAAAAAAGAGTTCAAAATATGAATACAATTGGCTACAGTGGATGTGTGAGTTATAAATCCCCACAAAATAGAAAATAGGGAGCTGAAGGTGTCTTAGGTGGGTGAGAATAATATATGTCGACAAAGAGGTCTCATATATGCTAAGTCATTTTAGCAATGAAGAAGGTATTACCCTTGCCAAGAGTAAAGGAGAGACATTTGGAGATGATAGATCTCCCAAAATCTTTCTTTCTGGGTTTGGTATATTCCTTTTTTTTGAGATGGAGTTTTGCTCTTGTTGCCCAGGCTGGAGTGCAATGGGGCGATCTTGGCTCACTGCAACCTCCGCCTCCCAATTTCATGCTATTCTCCTGCCTCAGCCTCCCAAGTAGCTGGGATTACAGGCACGCGCCACCACGCCCGGCTCATTCAGTATTTTTAGTAGAGACAGGTTTCTCCATGTTGGTCAGGCTAGTCTCAAACTCCCGACCTCAGGTGATCCTCCCGCCTTGGACTCCCAAAGTGCTGGGATTACAGGTGTGAGCCACCGCGCCCAGCCTGGGTTTAGTGTATTCTTCTTCATGGCCGCTATGTGTTTATGTAGCCACTGCTGCTACTGGAACCATACAGGCATTTAGATTTAGTTAGAGGCCAAAGAGTGTTTAGATACAGTAACGTCCAGTCTAGCTTTATGAAAAGCAAGATACCTGCCTCTTTATATGTGTACCAAACCTTGAAATCTCACTGTGTGGGAGTTTGGTAGAGTTTTCTGCAGACAGATATATTCTGCTTTTGTATATTATATTATAGAGTAACTTCTTCAGTGGATTCTCGTGTTCTGTGCAGAGTTTAGCTTTGCATGGCTTCTTTCCTCTCTAGTTGCTTATCTTGCCACTCCCCACTTTCCGCCCTAAGCTGTAGCCACAGGAAATAAGCCATCTGCATTCACACCTAGTATGCTCTGCGTAACCTTTATAGAGCTCTATTCAAAGGTTAGCTCTTTTGCTAAGCATTCCCTGATTTCTCTAGGTTAAATGTTCATTCCTCAATGTTTCTGTCTTCTCAGAAAATCGGAAGCTGATACCACCGAGCTTGAATTCTCCCATAGCATGGGAGTGCTGGTGTCAGGTTGTGGCTGCATCCTTTAGACTGGGCATATGTTCTCCATTCCACAATTTGGCATGCTTCAGTTGTAGTTGCTACTTCATGGATGAACTGGCCTGGACCTGTAATTTAGGTATAAGTGTTTCCATGACTGTGAACTTTTTGAAAGACATGATTTTCTATTTACTTAATTATGAATGAATGAATGACAGGAATCTCACTCTGTTGCCCCGGTTGGAGTACAGTAGCATAGTCACAGCTCACTATAGCCTCAGACTCCTCAGCTCAACCAGTACTCCCACCTCAGCCTCTGGAGTAGCTGGGACTATAGGCGTACACTACTATACCCAGATAATTTTTAAAAAAAATCTTTTTGTAAAGACTGGGGAGTTTCACTATATTGCCAAGGATGGTCTTGAACTCCTGGCTTCAAGTGATCCTCCTGCCTCAGCCTCCCAAAGTGCTGGGATTACAGGTATGAGCCACTGCATCTGGTCTGATTTTCTCTTTTATGTTTCTGTTGCCCAGCATATACTTGATACAGAAAGCCTTCAATAAGTACTTATAAAATTGAAAGGAGTGGAGTAAAACTTTGCCTAATCAGAGAGTTTTGCCCTGTCCTGACCTTTGCCTTAGTCTTGGCATTCATCTTGCATATCATTCTTCATAACATAGAACATCATGGTTGAAAATAGTGATCAACTTTTTCTAAAAACAGAGCACCAAAGAATACAATTAAATTGTAGCAGTGCTGGTTAAAAATAAGTGGGGAAGCTTTTCCAAGCTATACCAGTTGTTAGAAATGGATTACTACAAAATGCTGTTGCATCCTTTTATTTTGAAATCTTCCATAGGATTGGCTTGCACCTTAAAGACAGTGAAGGACAATATAAAATTCCTTATGAGTCTCTGCAGTGTACTAGTGAGTAATTGGAATAGTTCAGAAAATGTTGACTGTATCTTATATACACCATGAAAATATATTAATTTTAAACATTATAGATGTAGATAGAATTTCAGAACAAATTCTAATCAGTAGACGCACAACCTCTGTAAAAAATGTGAAATTTGTCATTCCAAAATTTATTCCTCTCTCAAAAACAGCTGTCTCTAAATAGGGCCTCATATTGTTGGAAAATTCATTATAAATGCAGGAAGCAACTCCAGTTTGATATGGTTGGAATTTGTAGAAATAAGGTAGATGTAGGCTATCCACAAACCATTTTTTTAAAGTAACAATGCAATCTAAACACTCATATGCATTACAAATGAGTGTCATAAGCTTAAATTCTGGGACCTCCAAAAATATAAGAAACCTCTGGAAATATAAGAAAGGGCTCATTTAGGATGGAATGGCAAACAATAGGGAGAGTTCTCATTTTGGTTTCTGCCCGCCTGCTCCCACCCCTTAACCAAAAACCAAAACAAAATATCTGGAATTATTTAGGTAATATAACTATTCTTAAAAGAATGGATTTCTAATTATAAAACTCTTTTCTGGTACTTAAATGTCCTTTTGGATAGATAGAATTCATAATTGATAAATATATGTTTGATTTCATAAAGGCTCTCTCAAATCATGAGTGCAATTTTGGGAGTATCAGGGACAAGACTATATTAGTCAATTTTCACGCTGCTGATAAAGACATATCTGAGACTGGTAAGAAAAAATGGTGTAATGGACTTACAGTTCCACATGATTAGGGAGGCCTCATGATCATCGTGTTAGACAGGGAGAAGCAAGTCACAAAAAATTGGTTTGTGGATAGCCTACATGGATGGCAGCAGGCAAAAAGAGATTGTGCAGGGAAACTCCCGTTTTTAAAACCATCAGATCTCATGAGACTCATTCACTATCACAAGAAGAGCACAGGAAAGACCCATCCCCATAATTCAATCACCTCCCATTGGGTTCCTCCCACAACACATGGGAATTATGGGAGTTAGCATTCACGATGAGATTAGGGTGGAGACACAGCCAAACCATATCATTCTGCCCCTGGTCCCTCACAAATCTCATGTCCTCACATTTCAAAACCAATTATGCCTTTCCAGCAGTCCCACAAAATCTTAACTCATTTCAGCATTAACTCAAAAGCCCACAGTCCAATAACTCATCTCAAGTCACTTCCACCTATGAACCTGTAAAATCAAAAGAAAGTTACTTCCTAGATACAAT
Source organism: Macaca thibetana thibetana (assembly GCF_024542745.1). NCBI lineage: Eukaryota > Metazoa > Chordata > Mammalia > Primates > Cercopithecidae > Macaca > Macaca thibetana. Next base: position 104,590,795 of record NC_065581.1, on the reverse strand, counting down.
GTGGGTACAGGCATTGGGCAAATACAGCTGTTCCAAATGGGAGAAATTGGCCAAAACAAAGGGGCTACAGGCCTCATGCAAGTCTGAAATCCTGCAGGGCAGTCAAATCATAAAGCTCCAAAATGATCTCCTTTGACTCCATGTCTTGCATTCAGGTCACACTGATGCAAAGGGTGGGCTCCCATGGTCTTGGGCAGCTCTGCCCCTGTGGTTTTGCAGGGTACAGCCACCCTCTTGGCTGCTTTCATGGGCTGGTGTTGAGTGGCTGCAGCTTTTCCAGGCGCATGGTACAAGCTGTCAGTGGATCTACCATTCTGGGGTCTGGAGAACAGTGGCCCTCTTCTCACAGCTCCACTAAGCGGTGCCCCAATAGGACTCTTTGTGGAGGCTCCAACCCTACATTTCCCTTTTGCAGTGCCCTAGCAGAGGTTCTCCATGAGGGCCCCCGCACCTACAGTAAACTTCTGCCTAGACATCCAGGCATTTCCTTACATCCTCTGAAATCTAGGCAGAGGTTCCCAAACCCCAATTCTTGACTTCTGTGTACTCACAGGCTCAACACCATGTGGAAGCTGCCAAAACTTGGGGCTTGCACCCTCTGAAGCCATGGCTTGAGCTTTACGTTGGCCCCTTTCAGCTATGGCTGGAGTGGCTGGGATGCAGGGCACCAGGTCCCTAGACTACACAGCAGAGGGACCCTGGGCCTGGTCCACAAAATCATTTTTTCCTCCTAAACCTCCAGGCCTGTCATGGGAGGGGCTGCAGGAAAGGTCTCTGATATGCCCTGGAGACATTTTTTCCAGGGCATATCAGATTAACATTTGGCTCCTTGTTACATATGCAAATTTCTGCACCTTGAATTTCTCCTCAGAAAATGGGATTTTCTTTTCGATTGCATTGTCAGGCTGCAAATTTTCTAAACTTTTATGCCATTTCCCTTTTAAAACGGAATCCCTTTAACAGCACCCAAGTCATCCCTTGAATGCTTTGCTGCTTAGAAATTCCTTTTGCAAGATACCCTAAATCATCTCTCTGTAGTTCACAGTTCCACAAGTCTTTAGTCTCTTTGCTAAAACATAACAAGAATTACCTTTGCTGTAGTTCCCGACAAGTTCCTCATCTCCATCTGAGACCACCTCAGCCTGGATCTTATTGTTCATATCACTATCAGCATTTTTGTCAAAGCCCTTCAACAAGTCTCTAGGAAGTTCCAAACTTTCTCACATTTTCTTGTCTTCTTAGCCCTCCGAACTGTTCCGGCCTCTGCCTGTTACCCAGTTCCAAAGTTACTTTCACATTTTCAGGTATCCATTCAGCAATGCCCCACTCTACTGGTGCCAATTTACTGTATGTCTGTTTTTACACTGCTGACAAAACATACCCAAGCCTGGGAAGAAAAAGAGGTTTAATGGACTTACAGTTCTACATGGCTGGGGAGGACTCACGAGAGCTCGTACAAGGAAACTCCCTTTTTTAAAACCATCAGATCTCATGAGACTTATTCACTATCACAAAAACTGTGCAGGAAAGACCCACCCCCATGATTCAATCACCTCCCACTTGGTTCCTCCCACGACACATGGGAATTATGGGAATTACAATTCAAGATGAAATTTGGGTGGAGACACAGCCAAACAATATTGAAAACTGATGGAGTTATTCATATCCTTTGAGAAGGAATCAGTTCATTAATCCATGAGTATTATTCCCTTGGATTTTCCCTTAGCATATTCTCCAGTGAGGTCTCTAATTTCTTGTTAGATGATGGTCGTTTCACTTTGAAAGATGTATACCAAAGGTATACATTTCATTTTATTCTTTTTTCACATTTTAAATAACTTCTGCTGCAGGAAGACAAAGAGAAAGCAATGCCCTTCACAGCCTCTATCTTCAGCCTCTCCTTTGTAGTTTTGTCCTTGTAAGTAAGACAAAGGATAGGTAGGAGAAGTAATAGCTAAGTGTTGAAAAAAACATTAGTATCAAAGAGTGGAACTGAAAGGTATACTTGTGTTGTAGCTGATCAACAAATGTTTATTGACTCACTACTGTGTATTAAAGCACAATAAGGGATATGTTGAGGTAAAAAAGGTTCCTGTAATAGAACTTAGAGTATTCTTGAGGAAACTAGATGTAAATAATGATGCAGTTTAAATAATGATACAAGGCCCGGTGTGGTCGCTTATGCCTGAATACCAGCACTTTGGGAGACTCAGGCGGGAGGATCACTTGAGCCCAGGAGTTTGATACCAGCCTGGGCAACATAGGGAGATCCCATCTCTACAAAAATAAAAAGTTAAAGAAATTAGCCGGATGTGGTAGTGCTCGCTCATGGTCCCAGTTACTTGGGAGGCTGTCATGGGAGGATCAGTTGGGCCCAGGAGGTCAAGCCTGCAGTGAGCCATGATTGTGCCACTGTACTCCAGCCTGGGTGACAGAGTGAGACCCTGTCTCAAAAAAATAAAAAAATAAAAAAATAAAAATAAAAAATAATGATGGAAGATAAAAATGATAGTAATTGTTAGTCATTGCTAAATGAAGAGTTTAGTTAAGTGCTACAGGACTTCAGGGTAGATCACTGTGGGCTGGTTAAACCAAAGGCTTTATGGAAGAAGAAAAATTGTAAGAAGCTGCTGGAAATGGGTAGAATTGTATAGATGGAAAATAGGAAGAAGTTGTTTCTGCTCTTCCTTTTACCTGGCATGCCAAGTGTGGAAGTCAGGAAGAGGAGAGGTAGTATTATGTTACTTTTGAGTCAAAATCAGCAGTTAATATTGTGGGAGAATTTTAACTTAATGAGCCTAAGAAAACCTCTTGATGATTTTAGCTTATTGTTAAGTCCTCTTAATTCAGGTCTGTAAAACAAAAACAAAAAACTTCTTTAAATGCTGGAAGGGCTTAGGGAAAGTGATATAATCCAGGAAATTCACTATGAGAGCAACAATATTTTATTATTAAACTTGGACATTTCAAGTATTTGACTGAGGGAAATAACAGACAAAGAAGCCATGTGTCTCTGCTGGGAAAACTTTATTTTCCAACTGAACAATAAAACCTTGCTTACCACAGACCATCAGATAAGCTTTCAGAGATTCTGATCTTGATACAAGTTACCAATGTAAAGAGAAATTATTTCCTATATGCTGTTCTTCTTCCTTATCCTCAGAACTGAAATTATTCTATTTTTCCCAAGATCACATTAAGGAAGGTATTGTTATCATTCTTGTCATTTTGTTCTCTTTTCCCTTTTTGCTGTCCAGCTTTCTTTTATGACATATGGAGAGTACCCTTGTCAGTATGTTATTAATAAATTAACAATTTACTAATACCCAAAACAATGCTCATTGTCATTTACAACTAGATATAACAGAGATGCAGAGATTATCAACTTCATGATGAGAGGGCATACATAGTCCTTGGGTTGCATGGATTTTTTCTTTAAAGCCACTCTAGTCAGGCTTTTTTTGTTTGTTTTGTTTGTTTTTAAACTAAAAATGAATGATATCTTTTCAGGAACGTGGAGTCATAAAGAAAAAGCAGATGTTACTGTATCAGGCAGGGTAGTTTTATTTTTTCTATTGAAGTAAAAAAAATCATGTAGTGCCTTTAGCATCGTAGTATATGAAATCTCCAGTTAAAAGAACCCTCATGGCCGGGCGCGGTGGCTCAAGCCTGTAATCCCAGCACTTTGGGAGGCCGAGGCGGGTGGATCACGAGGTCAGGAGATCGAGACTATCCTGGCTAACATGGTGAAACCCCGTCTCTACTAAAAAATACAAAAAACTAGCCGGGCGTGGTGGCGGGCGCCTGTAGTCTCAGCTACTTGGGAGGCTGAGGCGGGAGAATGGCGTGAACCCGGGAGGCGGAGCTTGCAGTGAGCCGAGATCACGCCACTGCACTCCAGCCTGGGAGACACAGCGAGACTCCGTCTCAAAAAAAAAAAAAAAAAAAAAAGAACCCTCATTAGCTTAGTATGTATTGTTTAATTTAAAAATTGAAAATTAATTTTATTTTTTTATAAAACATGCTTCTGTCGGACAATACAGAAATGTATAAAGAAAAGGTACTCTAATCTTATTACTCAGAGATACCTAGTGTTAATATTTTGGTGTATAACCTGCATGGCCATAAAAATAGCTTTATCACATGTGTATATTTTTGTTACTTTTCTCTCTTAGCAGTATATAGAAAATTGCTTTTAAAATTAATAAACATAATTTTAACGACTACATATTTCATTATAATGAATATTCCATAATACAGTTAATTATCCTCCTTTTTTTGAAAGGTTTTCTCCTAAATTCTTCACTATTATAGATAGTACTGTGATGGAATTTGCATGTATGCCATTGCACACTTGTTTGATTATTTCCTTAGGATACCTTCCTAAATACTGACTTTTTGGGATTAAGGGTATGAATATCTTCTCTTGGAAATATTTTCGTACATTAATTTCTGTCCATGGTATGTGGGAGTGCCTGTTTTTCCTTGTTCTTCCTAACCTTGGATATTGATAATTTTTACCAACTTGAGAGATGTTATAAAAGTCTTCTTGTATGTTAAATATTAATACTAACATTAGTATTTGAATACTAATGAGATTGAGTCTTTTTTGTTATGTTTTTGGCCAATTTTACTTCTTTGTTGAGTTGCCTAGTTATACTCTTTCCTTATTTTTAGCTGCACTATCTCCTATTGACATAGAAGAGCTCTTCATATATTAAGGGTCTTTTTGTCAAATGTTTTAAGTTTTTTTTTTTTTACTTTTAAAATTTTATAAGTTTTTGCTGACAAGTTTTTTTTTAACCTTTTTCTTTTGAAATAATTATAGACTTACAGGAAGTTATAAAAAGTGTACAGAGAGGTCCTTTTAGCCATCATCCAGCTTTACCCAGTGGTAACATCTTGCGTAAATAGAGAACATTATTTAAACCAGGAAATTGGCATTGGTACAGTACTGCCAACTAAATTACAAACCTTATTTGGATTTCACTCATTTTTACATGCATTCATTTGTGTGTGTGTGTGTGTGTGTTTTCTGTGAAATTTTATCACGTATATAGATTTTTGTAACTACCATCATCAAGATATAGGATTGTTCTATCACTAGGAATTTTCCTCCTTTCCTAACCTTGAGCATTCTCTGATCTGTTCATCTTTATGTTTTTGTCTTTTGAAATGTTATAGAAATGGAGTCATATTATGTAACCTTTTGAGATCGACAGTTTTCACTCAGCGTAATGTCCTTGTGATCCACCTAAGTTGTGTATACCAGTAGTTTGTTCCCTTTTAATATTTGATTATATTTAATAATATAATGCTAATTAATATTTCATTGTATGAATGTACCATAGTTTATATATCCATTTACCATAAACAACATTTGCGTTGTTTCTGGTTTGGGCTGTTACAAATAAAGCTGCTCTGAACATTCATGTATAGGTTATTATGTGAACATGTTTTTGTTTCTTTAAGATAAAAGCTTGGGAGTATGATTGTTGGGTTGTATGGTAAGTGTATGTTCCATTTCATAAGAAATTGCCAAATTGTTTTCCAGAGTAGCTGTACTATTTTACATTTCCACTGGCAAGGTATGAGAAATCTAGTTTCTCCATATCCTTTGTTAGCATTTGGTATTGTCAGTATTTTTTATTTTAGCTATTCTAATGGACGTGTAGTAATATCTCATCTTGGCTATAATTTCCTTAATGACTAAATGATGTCAAACATCTTTACATGTGCTGATTTGCCATCCTTATATCCTCATTGGTAAGACAACTATTCAAGTCTTTTTGCCTATTTCCAAATAGATTGCTTGTTTCCTTACTGTGGAGTTTAGAGAATTCTTTACATGTTCTGGATAGACGTCCTTTGGATATGAAATTTGCAAATATTTTCTTCTAGTATGTGGCTCATCTTTTTATCTTGTTAATGGAGATTTTTCGCAGAGTAAAAGTTTTAAATTTTGATGACATCCAGTTATTGGTATTTTTTTTTAATAGATTGGGTTTTTGATATGATGTCTGAGAACTCTTTTCTTAGCCCTAGATCCCACAGATGTTCTCCTATGTTCTCTTCTAAAAGTTTTATGGTTCTGTGGTTCACATTTTACATAAATCCATGATCCTTTTTGCATTGATCTTTGTATGTGGTGTGAGTTTTAAGTCAGGCTTCTATTTTATTTTTTGTTTTTGCCCATGGATGTCCAGTTGTTCCAGCATGATTTGTTGAAAAGACTATTTTCCCTTCATTGAACTACTTTCATACCTCTGTGAAAAATCAGTTGGTGTATTTGTATTTATCCACTTCTGGATTCTCTGTTCCACTGGTCTCTTTGTCTTTTCTTCTGCCAATACTGTACTGTCTTGATTATGATAGCAATGTAGTGAGACAACATCAGGCAGAGGGATTCTTCCTATTTTTCTTCTTTTGCAAATTGTTTTAGAATAAGCTTGTCTGTATCTGTCATAGTTGTGGTAGTTGCAGCAAAAGACTAGCACCTCTCCAACTTGTCTTTGTGGGACTAGTTCTGGCTGAGGCTAGAAGAAGGTGACAGTACTTTGTTGGAATGAGCTTCTGAACATTCAGTTGAGCAGAGGGTGGGAAGGAGAATTTTTAGGGAATAGGAAGTGATTCCTAAAGACATACATCATTTAAAACTTTTTTGTATAAAATTTTCCTTTAGTGCTATCAGTTTAAGTATAAATGATATCAATAGAGCATTTAGGATGACTTTGCTTGAAAGCAGAAAAGTAGATGGGTAAGTTCTCAAGGACCCTTCTGTTGTTGTTTTCGTTTTATCCACTGTTGTCAGGGACTTCGGTTTAGGTTTCTACAGCAACCAGTCTGGACTACATAATACCAATACTTTGTGTGCATGTGGTGTTAACTCTGATGCCTTATACACTACATGTGGCAGAGTTACAGTTGCTATGGAGATCAATCTTTGGACACACTTGGTTGATAACGATGTTTTTCATATGTGGATTCTGCTGCTGAAAGAATATGAGGTGATGCTAAGTTAACCAAGAGATGCATAAGACTGTCAGTAGTTTCTCTATAGCTTAGAATCTCACATTTGAAAACTTTAAGTTATACATTTGCTCACAAACATACTGAAGTAAGAGTGTGTGTGTGTGTGTGTGTGTGTGTGTGTGTGTGTTTAAGTTTGATACCTGGAAAATACAGTGGAGGGAAAATGTGACTCTAAAGAACACATTATCAGAGAATCTGACAGATTCCTTCTCTTGGCTACTCTATACCATTTCTAAAACATACTGTAAAAATTCGAAGACTAAATATCTTACATAATTTTAGTAGTATCATAATAAGGTCAGTTGTCAGTAGGTAAGCAAAGGAAACACAATTCTCGTATATTGCTCTGATTTGAATGTAGATCCTAATAAGGACCTTTTTCTTGGAGCACTATATCTCTGAAGTCTTTTAAATGTCACAAGTAAAAAACACAGAAGAAGTAGAATAAAGAATTTTATTTTTTCTCTTCCTTTGACAAAGTCAGTTAAACTGGGATGCAACTCTCAGTGCTAAATTTAAGCTAATGTAGACTATCACTGAGTGTTTTCATTTGCAGCATTTTTTAGACAAATGTGGTTTTAGATTGATATCCATTTCTGCTTTGGCCTAGGGAAACTTGTCATTTATGAATTGCTATACTAGAGCAGTGGTTCTCCACCCTGACTGCACATTAGTATGTGGGTTAAAAAAAAAAAAAAACTCGCTGATATTTGAGCCTAACAAAAAAATCAAAATCTCTGGAGACGGGAGAAGGCATGACATTTGCATTTGTACTCTTTTTGTTTTTTTTTTTTAAGCTAACTACTTGATGCTAATATACAACTAGAGTTGAGAACCACTGAAGCAAAATATGTTTTCATCTAGACTTAAATTTTAACTAATTTTTAAAATTAGCATACAACAATAGAATTGATATGAAATATTACAGAAAGTTTAGAAAGGTCAGTCTCACCATCTATATTAGTTTCCTATTGCTGCTGTAACAAATGATCACGAATCTAGTGGCTAAAAACAACACACCTTTATTTTTATTTTGTTGTTTGTTTGTTTTTGAGACAGTCTTGCTGTGTTGCCCAGGTTGGAGTGCAGTGGCGCAATCTCGGCTTACTGCGACCACCTCCTCCCAGGTTCAAGCGATTCTCCTGCCTCAGCCTCCCGAGTAGCTGGGACTACAGGTGCCCGCCACCACATCTGGCTAATTTTTTTTGTATTTTTAGTAGAGGCGGGGTATCACCATGTTGGCCAGGATGGTCTCGAACTCCTGACCTCAAATGATCCACCTGCCTTGGCCTCCCAAAGTGCTGAGATTATAGGCGTGAGCCACCGCACAACCAAAACAACACAACTTCATTACAAGTTTATTAACTTGTGTTCTGGAGGTCAGAAATCTGAAATGGTCTTATGGGTCTAAAATAAGGCTGCGGGCAGAGCTGTGTTCCTTCTGGAGGTTCTAGGTGGAATCTATTCCTTGCCTTTTTCAACCACTAGATTCTGCCTACATCCTTTGACTTGTACCTCATCACTCTTTCCTCTGCTTCTGTCCTCACATCTCCTCTCAATCTGACACCCCTGCCTTCCTCTTTTGAGGACCCCTGTGGTTATGTTGGGTTCATCCTGGATAATCCTCCCATCTTGAGATCTTTAACTTAATCATACCTGCAAAGTTCCTCTTATCACGTAAAGTAACATGCACTGGTTCTGGGGTTGAGGATGGGGATATCTTTGAAGGCCAATTATTCAGCCTGCCATACTACCCTAACACAATGATTGTCACTTTGATATTTTCCTTCCTAGTCTATTTTGATAGGTATATTTTTATTTAAATATAATCATGGTAAATATGATTTTCTATCCTTTTCCACTCAATCTTCTTAACTGTCACTTTAAATTGCTATATAATGTTGTATCTATGATTATATATTTTATTGTTTTGTATTACACATACCTTTACCCTGTTGAATATTTGTGTTGTTTTGGATTCTTATTATTGATAGATCCAGCTGTGATACATATATATGTGTGTGTGTGTGTGTGTGTGTGTGTGTGTGTATTTTTTTTTTAAGATAGGGTCTCACTGTGTTGCCCAGGCTGGAGTGCAATAGCATAATCTCAGCTCAACCGCAACCTCTGCCTCCTGGGTTCAAGCGATTCTCCTGCTTCAGCCTCCCGAGTAGCTGGGACTACAGGCTGCACCACCATGCCCAGCTAATTTTTTGTATTTTTAGTAGAGATGGGGTTTCACCATGTTGGCTAGGCTGATCTCAAACTCCTCACCTCAAGTGATCCACCTGCCTCGGCCTCCCCAAGTGCTGGGATTACAGGCATGAGCCACCGTACCTGGCCATTATTTTTGTTTATTAGATAGATTCCATGATGTGGATGTACTGAGCTAAAATTATAAACATTTTTTAGTGTTTAAATTCACTGCCAGATTGCATTTTTGAGGAGTTCTAACCAATTTGCAACGTTATCAGCATGTATGAAAGTAGCAGTATGACTATATCTTTGCCAGTATTTGTCATTATCATTTTTAAAAGATTTTTGCTAATCAGTTGAAAAAAGTTACCCTGAGTTACATGTAATTTATTTGAACATTATGTTTCTATTTATTTATCTTTGTCTTGTTTACATATGTCTCGTGGTCTTAGTTGTTTCTTATTAATCCTTAGGAGACATTATATAGTGAAATTATTGTCTTATATGCTGTAAGTGCTTTTTAAAAAAATGTTTATTTTTTATAAAAATTAAATAGAGATGGGGGTCTTGCTGTGTTGCCAGGCTGGCCTCAAACTTCTGGGCTCAAGCAATTCCCCCGCCTCCACCTCCCAAAGTGCTAGGAATACTAGCTCACTTATCTGGGTGAGCCACTGCACCCGCCCAGATAAGTGGTTTTTGAAATCCAATTTTTAAATTTACATGTTGACATCTTTTTTTTTTTTTTTGTAGTTCTTCTATTTTCTCTACAGTTAAGTTTTTTCTACCTAATAAAGGTCTGTGGTAGATACCCAGTTCTGTTTTATTTCTTTAATGGTTTAGTCTCTGCCTTTAGCAAATTGCTAGCAAGCCAAAAAGTGTAGGGACTTGTGAGTCTAGATCTAGTTCTGTGACTTACTCGACCAAAGCAAGTGCCAAATTAATTTGTTCTATTTACATACTTTATCAAAATTGGAAACAGGTTTTTTTAAAGGGCTGGAGAAGAAATCTAGCAATTTTAGCACAGTCCTAAGATGTTTGTTGCCCTTTGCCAGAAGGTTTACTTACCATGCTGTCATGTTGTGTGTTCATGCAGATAATTGAGAATTATAGTAAGCTATCTTAGTCAATGATAAACAGGCAGAATACACTTTAATTACATTCTAATTTATTATCTGGTGAAAGTACCTTGCTAACAAATCAACCCGGATATGACTTATTGGATAGCCTTTGCACTTAGAGGAATAATCAGCCTGTAATCATAAACAACATGAACTGTTCATCTTCTGGATTGCTATCATATTTATTACCCTCAAGTGTCTGTGCCGAGTCTCTTTCCTGTTTGTTTCCCATCTTCTCTGGCTCATGGGTCCCCATCGTGCCTGCTGTAAGTTGGAATACTGTGCTTACAAATTTTTTTCCTTGAAAAAAGGATTAGACACATGCCTGGGAACAGAGTTCTGTCATTTTACCATAGGAATAAAATACGTTTTCCCTGAATAACAGTAAATAGAATAAAGTTTCAGCAAAATGTACTAATACATAATTTGATCCCTGCTACCCTGGTAAGAACTAGCACAATTCTAATTCTATAAAGAAATATAAACATTGCCCTCAGGAATAGCTATCACATCCTTTAATATCCTCTGTTACTTTCCTCTGGTTGTAGAAAGAAGGTATGTAAATTAAACTAAGAAACCAGCTAGCCAACCCCTGTTCCTTTCTTCTGAAACAAGCTCCTGCAGAGAATTGATACCTGGGAGTACATTTTACTAAGTGAATGCAGTTCTCTGATACAGTACCTTTTCATAATTCCACCACTTAAGACTGATAGCAGAATGAACAACCTGTGGCACTGGTTCCACAGAGTAATTTGGAAGTTGGAAGCATTACATTTTCCCAGTTGATGCAAATCTTTTTGAATATGACTTCAGGTGGACATTGGAGTGGAGCTAAGGTGTAGGTGTAGGGACACAAAACCTTAGAACAACTTAAATATATAACCAACCTTCTAGATGGAGCCATAATAAATGAGTTGTTAATTGCCATCTGTATTTCAGACACCCTTTTTTCCTTCTCCTCTACCTCGTTTTCAATGATTTTAGTTGAATCTACTAATTCTGCTTAGTGTCATAGCAACCAAAGGAAACAGTAATCCTGATCTGAGAGTATCTGTGTTTTATGAACAAGGATCTTACACCTAGAAGAGGCCTTACTAGTACTTTTGGTATAATGCTGTCTCAATAAATGTGCCTATAATCGTGTATCTGGTAAGTAGTAGAAGGGACCTGGAACTTCTGCATTTTAGTGCTATGATTAACCAAAAAAAAATTTTTTTTTGTTCCAAATTGTGTTAAAATGGGAGTTAAAAAGATATTGGTCTGTTTCACTATTTTTCCACATTGGAAATTGGTTTGGTTATGCACATCAGCTTAAGGGGGCTTAGGAGTTCTTTCTGTCCTAAAGAATTCTGAAGGAACTAAAACTAAAAACAAATTTTAATCTATCCTGTTAATTACTTCCATTGGAGATTCCTAGTTTTATTTCATTCAAATAAGAGTGGTAAAATTGTGAATATAATAATATCACCTTTCTAATTCTCTGAACTAGATTACATCTAAGCCTCACTCATTGAGTTGAGATTCTATGATTATGCCCCTTGAGTGCCATGCCCCATTGCCTGTGATTCTCTACCTTCGCACAGTCCCAGGTTTCTGGAATTTCCAATGGGACATTCTCCTTTTAGTATGTTCAGCCCCAGTTTGGCTCAGATCAATGTATTGTCACTACTTTAATTGATGCCTCTGTTTCCTAACCCCTCTTGCTGTCTCTTTTGGCTAAATGCTCTGTGTTATCCTTTTTGTGAATGTTAACAAGGATTAGGGGATACCTTGAGTACCTTTACTTTCCTACTGGGGAAGCCCATATGCTTCTGTTGGTACTATCTCAAAAGAGAAACCACAATTAGGATTTCGAATTCAGATTGAGAGAAGGAGAAAAGGGTATCTTGATGAGATGCAGAAGGAAGTATTTCTGAGCAGCTAGAGCCTTATTTTGGCATCAAGTTTAGGCAGCCACCTATTTTATCTGGCTCTCTGGCTGTGCTTAAGAATGTATGTATACTTGCATGGGCTAATGCCAAGCCAAATTCTTTTCTGAAGTTATAGCCTAGTTTGCTTTGGAGAAAATATACTTCATGTTTGCCACTCCCTTGGCTGTCTAGCTGTTACTTCCTAGTCTAGTTCCTGATATTTCCTTGTATTGGCAGTATTTTCTGGATCTGTGCATTCTTTGTGTGAATTATTCAAGAACCTCCTTCTGAGAGTGTGTTTGAACTCCATTTTAGGAATAATTACTATACAGTTATACTCTGAAATTAGTGGCATTTTGACCTTTGGGAAGACCCTTTTAGAAACAAATTAGAGCCAGATAGCCCTTTTTGGCCATGCTGGAATGTAAGTCCCACTTTGGCTTCCATCATGTTGTGGCTTCCAGCCACATAATTCTCCCAAAATAGATCTTACTAAGATCACTAATGACTTCCATATCACTAAACCTAATGGATTTATTTTAGTCTTCATCTTAATTGTATTGTTGACAGTTTCTTTTTTCTTAAAAAATACTTTTCTTTTTGTTTTCTTTCTAACTTTCTAGCAATTCATTTTCTGCCTCTGTGGCAGGCCTATCCAGGTGATTAAATGTTGAATCGCTCTCTTCACTCTATTCTCTCTCCAGTTTATCCCATACATATTCTTCAGTTCCCACAGTCTGCCCTAGCCTAACCTCATCTACCTATCTTCTTTTCAGTCCACTCTTTACATTACTGAAGAATACAAAAGTAGACGTGAATGTATAGAAAAACATACCATGTTCTTTGTTTTTTTTTTTTTTTTTTTTTTTTTTGAGACGGAGTCTAGCTCTGTCGCCCAGGCTGGAGTGCAGTGGCCGGATCTCAGCTCACTGCAAGCTCCGCCTCCCGGGTTCACGCCATTCTCCTGCCTCAGCCTCCCGAGTAGCTGGGACTACAGGCACCCGCCACCTCGCCCGGCTAGTTTTTTGTATTTTTTAGTAGAGACGGGTTTCACCGTGTTAACCAGGATGGTCTCGATTTCCTGACCTCATGATCCGCCCGTCTCGGCCTCCCAAAGTGCTGGGATTACAGGCTTGAGCCACCGCGCCCGGCCGTTGTTCTTTGTTTTTCTTTAGAGAGAGGATCTAGCTGTGTCACCCAGGTAAAGTACAGTGGCATAATCATGGCTCATTGCAGCCCTGATCTCCCGAGCTTAAGAATTTCTCCCTCCTCAGCCTCCCAAGTAGCTGGGACTACAGGCATGTACCACCACGCCTGGCTAAATTTTTTATTTTTTGTAGAGTCTTGCTGTGTTGCTCAGGCTGGTACCGAACTTCTGATGTCAACAATCCTCTTGCCTTGGTCTCCCAAAAGTGCTGGGATTACAGGTGTGAGCCACCACACCTGGCCCTCATACCATGTTTTTAATTGGGAAATTGAGACTCATCATAATTTACAAATTGAAGTGATCCTAATAAAAAATACTAAAAAACTATAATAAACTAAATTCTGAAAAACTTTGAAAGAGAAGAAGTCTGAAAAATCTTGAAAGAAAAATGAAGACTAGACCTTCCTGATATTAAAACATAAGATAAAGCTTCAATTAAAGTAAGGTATTTGGTGCATGAATAGACAGAATAATAGGGCAGAAATTAAAATTCAGAAATAGATTAGAAAATATAACAACCTAGGATATGGTAAAAAGCAGTATCTCATATCAGTGGGAGTAAGGATGGACTCTAATAAATGGTATTGGTACAACTTTGAAGCCACCTGGAAAAAGAGAACATTAGGTCCTTTATATTGTATACTCAGATACATTTTACATGGGTCAGAGATTTAAATATAAAAAAATGAAACCAGAGGAGAATTTAATTATAATCTTAGAATTATAAAGCCTTTCTAAAATTATGACTCAAAATCTGGAAGTCAAAAGATCGGTAAATTTGCATTTAAAAATCTTTGTGATCAAAAACTGCCATAAGGAAAATCAAAAGAGAAGCACAGATTTTAAAACAATTTACACTTATATTGCTGACAGATATATAAATGGAGAGAGAGTGAGCACATGCTCATGAAAACATTATAGAAAAATGGGCAAAGGGCTGGGCACAGTGTTTCACACCTGTAATCCCAGCACTTCAGGAGGCTGAGGTGGGTGGATCACCTGAGGTCAAAAGTTCAAGACCAGCCTGGCCAACATGATGAAACCTCCTCTCTACTAAAAATACAAAAAATTAGCTGGGCATGGTGGTGGGTGCCTGTACTCCCAGCTACTCGGGAGGCTGAGGCAGGAGAATCGCTTGAACCCAGAGGTGGAGATTGCAGTGAGCCGAGATCACACCACTGCGCTGCAGCCTAGGTGACAGAGTGAGTCTCCGTCTCAAAAACAAAAACAAACAAAAAAACAGGAGCAAAGGACGTGAGCAGATAGTTTGACAGAAAAGAAAGTGGCGGCCGGGCGCGGTGGCTCAAGCCTGTAATCCCAGCACTTTGGGAGGCCGAGATGGGCGGATCACGAGGTCAGGAGATCGAGAGACGATCCTGGCTAACACGGTGAAACCCCGTCTCTACTAAAAAATACAAAAAACTAGCCGGGCGAGGTGGCGGGCGCCTGTAGTCCCAGCTACTCGGGAGGCTGAGGCAGGAGAATGGCGTAAACCCGGGAGGCGGAGCTTGCAGTGAGCTGAGATCCGGCCACTGCACTCCAGCCTGGGTGACAGAGCAAGACTCCGTCTCAAAAAAAAAAAAAAAAAAAAAAAAAAAAAGAAAAGAAAGTGGCTCACGCCTGTAATCCCAGCACTTTGGGAGGTTGAGGCAGGTAGATCACCTGAAGTCAGGAGTTTGAGACCAGCCTGCTAACATGGTGAAACCCCATTTCTACTAAAAATACAAAAAAAAAAATAGCCAGGCATGGTGTCATGTGCCTGTAATCCTAGCTACTCGGGAGGCTGAGGCAGGAGAATCACTTGAACCTGGGAGGCGGAGGTTGCAGTGAGCCGAGATGGCTCCAGCTTGAGCAACAAGAGCGAAACTCCATCTCAAAAAAAAAAAGAAAGAAAAAGAAGTACAGTTATTCCTCAGTGTCAGTGAGGGATTGGTTCTAGAAACCCCCCACCCCCCAGTACTAACAAACATAGATGCTAAATTCCCTTATGTAAAATGAAGTAGTATTTGTATATAACCTTTGCACATCCTCCTGTGTACGTGAAATTATCTCCAAGATTACCTATAATAACTAATACAGTGTAAGTGCTATTTAAATCGTTGTAAAACTGTATTGTTTAGGGAATAATGACAAGAAAGAAATCTGTACATATCCAGTACTGACACAACCATCTATTTTTTTTCTGGATATTTTTGATCTGTGGTTGGTTGAATCCATGGATGCAGAACCCACAAATATGGAGGGCCAATTGTATAGATGGCTCTTAAACATGTCATGGGATGTGTAACCTTACCTAAAATAAAAAAGAAATGCAAATTAAAACTACAGTAAGATAGTTTTCTACCTGTCACATTGGTAAAAACTCAAAAGTTTGGTAACTCATTTGGTTGTCCAGTTTTCATAAATGATGTCATACATTGTTGGTAGGAGTGCAGAATCTAGCCATGTCTGTCAAAAGTACAAATGCATTTACCATTTGACCCAGCAACCTCGCTTACAAGATTGTCTGTAATAGCAAAATCCAGTAGCAGTTGGGTAGACTTTTTCTTCTCATCCACGAGACTTGTTAAATAACCCGTGGTAGGCCGGGTGCAGTGGCTCACGCCTGTAATCCCAGCACTTTGGGAGGCCAAGGTGGGCGGATCACTTGAGATCAGGAGTTCAAGACCAGCCTGGCCAACATAGCAAAACCCTGTCTCTACTAAAAAATAAAAAAATTAGCCAGGCGTGGTGGCATATGCCTGTAATCCCAGATACTCGGGAGGCTGAGGCAGGAGAATTGCTTAAACCCAGGGGGCGGAGGTTGCAGTGAGCCGAGATCATGCTACTGCACTCTAGCCTGGGCAGCGTAAGACTCTGTCTCAAAATAATAATAATAATAATAAAAAAATAACCCATGGTAGATACATCAAACCGTGGAATGCTGTGCAATTGGAAACAAAGAATAGATATACTAAGTGAAAAAAACCAGGGTAGATGCCCAGGCATTAGTGCCTGTAATCCCAGCACTTTGGGAGGCTGAGGCAGGTGGATCACCTGAGGTCAGGAGCTTGAGACCAGCCTGGCCAACATGGTGAAGCCCAATGTTTACTAAAAATATAAAAATTAGCTGGACGTGGTGGCACGTGCCTGTAATCCCAGCTATTTGGGAGGCCGAAGCAGGAGAATCACCTGAACCTGGGAGGCAGAGGTTGCAGTGGGCTGAGGTTGTGCCACTGCATTCCAGCCTAGGCAACAGAGTGAGACTCTGTCTCAAAAAAAACAGGCTAGAGGACACTACATATAACATGCTATCTTTTGTGTAAGAAAGGAGGAAAGTGTGTGTGTGTGTGTGTGTGTGTGCGCGTGTGTGCGTCCGCGCGCACTTGCACCTGTGGATTCATACCAGGATAAAGATACTATGTAAGACTAAGATTGATTACCAGTGGGGGCAGAGAAAATCAGATAGATATTGACATGGTAGGAGTGAGACGATAGACAGTACCTTCTTTTACGTTCTTTCGATTTAAAAAATGCATTAAAATGCCCATAATTCCGATCATCCTCTTCCCGTTTTTCCAACTTCAGCACATTCTGTTGCTCTTGGAGACTTTTAATGTGAATGGCTTGGAGACTTTTAATGTAGATGGTGAAGCCCTGGATGGCCTATTCGTTCAGCATGCTTCCTCTTATTCTCCCTGTGTTGGCCACATTTGCTTTTTCTGTCGCTAACTCAAACTCCATCACAAGACCTTCTCTCATACTCTTCTCTCTGCCTGGAGAAAACTTGCTTTGCCTAGTTTTCTTTGCCTAGTTAAAACTTGCTTATCCTTTGATCTGTATAGAATGTTATTTCCACAGAGATACCTCCCCGGGTAAGGTCATATTTTCCTTTCACGTACATTGGTAGCACCTGTTCATCTCCTTTCTAACTGTGGTCATAAATGCAGTGGTACATTCTTTATTGAGAATGTTTAATGTCTGCCTCTCCCATTAGAAAATAGCCTTCTGAGGGCAGGAACCATGTCTACTTTGCAGATAGAAGTACCTATTTCGTAGGATAATGAGGATTACATGAGTTTAGCTCAGTGTCTAGCACATAAGCACGTAATGTTAGTTAAATCCTGCTACATATTGTTTTGGTTTTAGTAGAAGGAGATTATATTGATGGTGAATATGTTAACTGGGTTAAGTTTGAGTAAGAATTCTGACTGTCCTTGTCCAGAAATAGATCACCTTTGGAGGGAAGTAGCTAGTCTTTTTGTGACAAGGGAAAAAGAAAAATAGCTTCTCTACTGTTCTTGACTTCTGTATCTAAGTCAAACTGTAAGAAAGCAGCTTTTTGCCAAAATATTTTCTCCTCTTTTCCCGTAATATTTCCCTAATTAAAAAAAAAATCAAGTAGGTAGGCGGTTTCAAACAGAGATTTTTGATTGGAATTTGGGAAATTAATATATAGAATTACAGATGCATATCTGTTATATCAACCAAAGTTATACATATCAAAAGGATGGGATCCAAGATGATTCAACAGACATTTCATATCATGGCATAGGGCACAGGTTTGTTGTGAATCATGTGATTTTTAGGGTGGCTTCAAAGAGTTTTAAAAATTATATTCTTGCTGTTTAATATTTTCTTCCAGTGTTCTGCAGTTACCGTGGACTCATCTGAGTTCCTGACATTTTGAAAGTTGGTAGGTTATTTTAACATGTACTTTTTAAGTGTCAGGTTTTAACTTTTTGTGTGTTAAGTAGATATTAAGAAAATTGCCTTTTCAGTTTATGCCTTTGACTTATTTATTTTATGTGATTTGAATGCCACCTGCTGCCTTGCTCTCAGGTAATTGGAGTCCTTAGATCCAAAATGATATATGGATAACTAGGAAGTATTGTTTCCTGTCATTTTCCTTCGTAGCTTGGAGTGTGCATGGAGCAAAAAGCACAGACCGGAGGCTTGTAGAGTATTTAGGGTTCTCTGATTCATTTTGCTCAGCTTTTAGAGTTTGTTGAAAAATCTGAATTTCTAGCCTCTTTTGAAAATTCAGAAGGCATGGTAACAATGAAAAAATAGCATTCCCACATGGCAGCAATTGACAGTGCTTCTGTAGGTGCGGCAGAAGCATTCCAGGTTGCCACAGCTTTCATTTTTTGCTTGCCAGATTTGTTCCTATTGCTTCATTCATTTATATTCCTTGTCTGGCTCTGGCTTCTTTAGGCATTTGAGATTGTTACCCCTGGCATAGACGGGTAGGGAGCTGATGCAGTTAGAGTCTCAGAGGACTCCAATCCCTATGGCATGTCCTTGGGACACCAAAGGGAGTCCTTGTTTTCTCTCCAGATAAATTAGATTTTTTTGAATAGCAATGGATGTCTTGTAGAAATAAGTATAGGATTGTTAAATAACCATTTAATAAGAACTGCTAGTGAGGCCAGGTGTGGTGGCTCACGCCTGTCATCCCAGCACTTTGGGAGGCTGAGGTGAGTGGATCACTTGGGGTCAGGCGTTCGAGACCAGCCTGGCCAACATGGTGAAACCTTCTCTCTACTAAAAATACAAAAATTAGCTGGGCATGGTGGCACACATCTGTAATCCCAGCTACTTGGGAGGCTGAGGCAAGAGAATCATTTGAACCCAGGAGACAGGTTGCAGTGAGCCAAGATCATGCCACTGCACTCCAGCCTGGGCAACAGAGCAAGACTCCATCTCAAAAAAAAAAAAAAAGAGACCTGCTAGTAATAAGTGCTACCCAGTCAGGATTTGTTTTACCTCCAGGACTGTTTTCTGGAGCTTCCTATAATTCTTCTAAAATTATAAAAATACGTCACCTGTGGTAAAGTAGTTGACTTTATATTTTTCTTAAGAAGAGTTTTTAAGGAAAAATAACCCATTGCTAACAAGTTGGTAAGTGGCATAGAAAACAAATTCCTCACACCTCCAAAACTCTGGTTTTTGGGTTTTTTTTGCATTTAAAAAGTTGTGGTAAAATATACATAACATGAAATTCACCATGTTAACCATGTTTATTTGTACGGTTCACTGGCATTAAGTACATTCACATTGTTTTGCAACCATCACCACTATTAATTTTCAGAACTTTTTTATGATCACAAATAGAAACAGTAACTCCTCATAGGCTCCTCTCCCTGTACCTGGTAACCTCTATTCTATTTCTGTCTCTATGAATTTGTCTGTTCTATATACCACATGTAAGCAGAATCATACAATGTTTGTTCTTTGTTTCTGACTTACTTCACTTAGCATAATGTTTTCAAGGTTCATCCATGTTGTAGCATGTATCAGAATTTCATTCCTTTGTATTGCTGAATAATGTTGCATTGTATGGCTATACCACATTTTATCTGTTCATCTCTTGATGGACCAAAACCCTGACCTTTTGACTGCACTACACTCCCCAACCCCCAGTCAGTGGCTAAATAGGAGAGCAGAGCAAATTCATTGTCCTCACTGAGTTCTTGTTGTTCTTCCTCTCTAATCTCCCCTGGAGATTTACATGTCAGCATGACTTTTGATATCTGTGAACCCAAAGCAATTCTGCTTCCTTTAAACATTAGTGAAGCTGTTTATGAATATTATTCTACCCACCTCACCTGCTTAACTTTAAGAGTATAGTGATTTCCAGTTTGGTTCTATCTCACTTATGGTTCTTCTCTTGTGAGTTAGACCTTCTTGATATAGCTAGCTAGATAGCTGAAGGGCTTAGTTAGCTTTCTGGTCTCAGCTATGTCATTCGCTAACTAGCTCTGTGACTTTAAGCTGTATCACTAGTCTCAGTTATGAAAGGAAGAGTTTGGAGTAGATGATATTTTGGATTTCATCTAACTCCCATATTCTACCATCCAAAACATACTTTTTATCATCAGGTTGGTAGTAGAAGCAAAAATGGATGAAAATACATTTAGAATTTGTGATTAAATAAGATTGTGTATCAGCAAGTGTTTGATAAAGATGATCTTACTATGATTAAGACTATAAAAAGGCTTCCCTACAAAGCTATTGGAAACAGTTAACTTAATTCCGTACCACTCAGGTAAGTGAGCTGTAGAGTAAGGAAGGAATGGGTTTAGGACTAGTTAACTAGGTCTAAAACAGTAAGAAAATTGTGTCTTTTTTGATCGTCTAAAAAAGTTAAATAATAACATTTGGAAACAATTTCAATACATTTTATAATTTTTGATATAGCCATAAAAGTTACTTTTATTACTTGCATTTGGGTGTGTTTAGGTAGGATACCTGACTGATTGCTTATACCTGACTATATTATTAATAGAAGAGAGGTGGGAAAGTCAAAGGCAGATTCTGATAAATTGGTAAAGCTGAGATAGATCAATAGTTTGCTGATTTTATTTTATTAAATTTTTAAAATTTTATATTAATGTAGGAGGTACAGATACAGTTTTGATACATGGATATATTGCATAGTGCTAAAGTCTAGGTTTTTGGTATAACTATCACCTGTAAAGCTTATATTGTACCCATTTCTAGTAAGGTGAATTTTTGTCAGCAGCATATAATTGGTTCAGGTTGTTTTATCTATTACACCATTCTATATCTTTTAAGTGGAGCATTTAATGCACTTACATTCAAGGTTAATATTGATATGTGAGGTTCTTTTCCTGTCATGATATTGATTGTTATCTAGTTGCTTTGTAGATCCTTTGTTTCTCTTTTTTTCTGTTTGTGGTTTTGTTTTCTGTTGTGTTCCTATTTAATTTCTTTCTCTTCCTCGTTTTTGTAATTGTTTTGTAAGACCTGTGAGTTTCATACTTACATGTGTTTTTATGATGGCAAGTATCAACCTTTCGTTTCCATGTTTAGGACTTCTTTAAGCATTTCTTATACTACCAGTCTAGTGGTGATGAATTCCTACCTACAGCATTTGCTTGTCTAGGAAAGACTTTATTTCTCCTTCACTTATGAAATTTATTCCTGCAGGATATAAAATTTGTAGTTGACAGTTTTTTGTTTTTTCTTTAAGCATTTTGAAATTAGAATCCTAATCTCTTCTGCCTTGTAACGTTTCTGCTCAGAAGTTTGCTGTTACTCTGATGGGGTTTTCTTTATAAGTGACTAGATACTTTCTTTTGCTGATTTTAGGATTTTCGTCTTCACATTGATTTTAGACAGTCTGATGACTGTGTTGAAGTGAGGTCCTTCTTGCAATGTATTTGCTTGGAATTTGTTGAGCCTCTTATATCTGGATGTCTGAATCTCTTTTAGAATAGGGAAGTTTTCATGAATTATTTCTTTAAAAAGGTTTTCCAGACTTTTTTTTTTTTTCTCTCCCTCGGGAATATCTATGTAATATGGTTTGGCTGTGTCCCTACCCAAATCTCATCTTGAACTGTAGTTCCCATAATCCCCACATGTCATAGGAGGGACCCAGTGGGAAGGTAATTGAATCATGGGGGGCGGTTACCTCCATGCTGTTCTCATGATAGTGAGTGAGTTTTCACAAGATCTGATGGTTTTATAAATGGCAGTTCCCCTGTACGTGCTGTCTTGCCTGCCACTATGTAAGACGTGCCTTTGCTCCTTGTTTGCTTTCTGCCATGATTGTGAGTCCTTCCCAGCCAAGTGGAACTGAGAGTCTGTTCAACCTCGTTTTTCTTTTTTTTTTTTTTTTTTTTTTTTTTTTTTTTTGAGACGGAGTCTCGCTCTGTCACCCAGGCTGGAGTGCAGTGGCCGGATTTCAGCTCACTGCAAGCTCCGCCTCCCGGGTTCACGCCATTCTCCTGCCTCAGCCTCCGGAGTAGCTGGGACTACAGGCGCCCGCCACCTCGCCCGGCTAGTTTTTTGTATTTTTTAGTAGAGACGGGGTTTCACCGGGTTAGCCAGGATGGTCTCGATCTCCTGAACTTGTGATCCGCCCGTCTCGGCCTCCCAAAGTGCTGGGATTACAGGCTTGAGCCACCGCGCCCGGCCCTCGTTTTTCTTTATAAATTATCCAGTCTCAGATATGTCTTTACTAGCAGTGTGAGAACGGACTAATACAGTGAATTGGTACTGGGTAGAAGGAGGGACTGCTGTAAAGATATCCGAAAATGTGGAAGCGACTTTAGAACTGGGTAATAGGCAGAGATTAGAACAGCTTGGAGGGCTCAGAAGAAGACAAGAAGTTGTGGGAAGATTTGGAACTTCCTAGAGGCTTGTTGAATAGCTTTGACCAAAATGCTGATAGTGATATGGACAGTAAAGTCCACTCTGAGATGGTCTCAGATGGAGATGAGGAACTTGTTGGGAACTGGACCAAAGGTGACTTTTGTTGTGCTTTAGCAAAGAGACTGCTATTTTGCGCTGCCCTAGAGATGTATGGAACTTTGAACTTGAGAGAGATGATTTAGGGTATCTGGTGGAAGAAATTTCTAAGCAGCAAAGCATTCAAGAGGAAGCAGAGCATAAAAGTTTGAAAAAAGTGCAGCCTGATAATGCTGTAGAAAATCCCATTTTCTGAGGAGAAATTCAAGCCCACAGCAGAAATTTGGATAAGTAATGAGGAGCCAAATGCTAATTGCCAAAACAATGGGGAAAATGTCTCCAGGGCATATCAGAAACCTTCTGGAGAGTGCCTCCCATCACAGGCCTATGGCCTAGGAGGGAAAGATGGTTTCCTGAGCCTGGCCCAGGGCTCCCCGCTGTGTGCAGCCGCTGGACTTTGTGGAGCTGGTGCCCTGCATCCCAGCCACTCCAGCCATGGCTAAAAGGGGCCAAGGTACAGCTCAGGCTGTGGCTTCAGAGGGTGCAGGCCCCAAGTCTTGGCAGCTTCCATGTGGTGTTGGTCATGTGGGTGTGCAGAAAACAAGAACTGAGATTTGGGACTATCTGCCTAGATTTCAGAGGATGTATGGAAACAGCTGGATGTCCAGACAAATTTGCTGCAGAAGAAGGGAAATGTGGGGTCAGAGCCACCACCCAAAGTCCCCACTGGGGCACTGCCTAATGGAGCTGTGAGAAGAGGGTCACCATCCTCTAGACCCCAGAATGGTAGATCCACCAACAGCTTGCACCATGTGCCTGGAAAAGCCACAGACACTCAGTGCCAGCTGAGCAACTGGGAGGGAGGCTGTACTCTGCAAAGCCATAGGGGCTGAGTTGCCCAAGACTGTGGGAGCCCACCTCTTGTATCAGCATGACCTGGATATGAGACATGGAGTCAAAGAGGTCATTTTTGGAACTTTAAGGTTTAATTACTGCCTTGTTGGATTTTGGACTTGCATGGGGCCTGTAGCCTCTTTGTTTTGGCCAATTTCTCACATATGGAACGGGTGTATTTACCCAATGCCTATACCCCCATTGTGTCTAGGGAGTAACCAACTTGCTTTTGACTTTATAGGCTCATAAGCGGAAGGGACTTGCCTTATCTTGGATGAAACTTTGGACTTGGACTTTTTGTTTAATGCTGGAATGAGCTAAGTCTTTGGGGGACTGTTGGAAAGGCATGACTGTGTTTTTAAATATGAGGACATGAGATTTGGGAGGAGCCAGGAGTGGAATGATATGGTTTGGCTGTGTCTCCACCCAAATCTCATCTTGAACTGTAGTTCCCATAATCTCCACATGTCATGGGAGGTACCTGGTGGGGGGATAATTGAATCATGGGGGCAGTTACCTTCATGCTGTTCTCTTGGTAGTGAGTGGGTTCTAGTTCTAGTTTATAGTTTTAGTTTTATAAACTGCTTTTTATAAAACCATCTAGATCTGATGGTTTTATAAAAGGCTGTTTCCCTGCACATGTTGTCTTGCCTGCTGCCATGTAAGACATGCCTTTGCCTTCTGCCATGATTGTGAGGCCTCTCCAGCCATGTTGAACTGTGAATCCATTAAACCTCATATGTGTATATATATATAAATATTACCCAGTCTCTGGTATATCTTTATTGTGAGAACAGACCAATACACTATGATTTGTAAATTTGATTGTTTTACGTAGTCCCATACTTCTTGAAGGCTTTGTCCATTCTTTTTTTTTTTTTTTTTTTTTTTTTTTTTGAGACTGAATCTTGCTCTTTTGCCAGGCTGGAGTGCAACGGTGCAATCTCTGGTCACTGCAACCTCCACCTCCCGGGTTTAAGCAATTCCTCTGCCTCAGCCTCCTGAGTAGCCACACCCAGCTAATTTTTTGTATTTTTAGTAGACATGGGGTTTCACCATGTTGGCCGGACTGGTCTCGAACTCCTGACCTCAGGCAATCCGCCCATCTAGGCCTCCCAAAGTGCTGGGATTACAGGTGTGAGCCACTGCGCCAGGCCTAATTTTTGTATTTTTAATAGGGACAGGGTTTCACCATGTTGGCCAGGATAGTCGCAATCTCCTGACCTCTTGATCAGCCTGCCTTGCCTCCCAAAGTGCTGGAATTAGAGGCGTGAGCCCCCGCGCTCAGCTGTTCATTCCTTTTTTTTTTTTTTTAATTTTTATCTGACTGGATTAGTTCAAAAGACCTGTCTTCAAGTTTTTAAATTCTTTCACCTGCTTATTCTATTCTGTTGTTGAAGCTTTCAACTGTATTTTATAATTCCTTGAACAAGTTTTTCATTTCTAGAAGTTCTGTTTCTTGTTCATATCCTGAATTGATTTTCTGATTTCTTTGTATTGGTTTTCAGATTTCTCTTTTATCTTGTTGAGCTTCTTTAAAATGAGTATTTTTAATTTTTTACCTGGCATTTCAAAGATTTCTTTTTGGTTAGGATCCATTGCTAGAGATTTACTGTGCTCCTTTGAGGATCTCATAGCACCTTATTTTTTCATATTTTCAATGTTATGCTGATTCCTTCACATCTGGGGTAACAGTTACTTCTTTTTATTTTTAAATTTACTTTTATTGGAGTAGGACTTTTTTTTTTTCTCTTGAGGATGTGTCTATGATGATGTCTAGTAGAGTTATCTAGCTTTACTTTTGAGTGCATTCACTGATATAGACACTGTATAATTTCCTTGGTTATAAAAAGGCTTAATGCAGTAGCTTTCTCAAATGTCAGTTGTAGTAGTAATGTACCAGGAGGGAGAGTAGGCTTAAGGTCTCCTGAGTAGCTGGGGTTGTGTGGGTAATAATAGTAAAGGTCACACAAAACTTGTCTCCTTCCTGAGCGCTGTGCAGTTGTGTCAGCAGATACTGTAATGGGCTTTGCATGTTGACCTCCTGGCCAGTAATTGGTGCTTGCAGGTGAGAGCCTGCTGTGATTGTTGCAGTAGTGTTTATACTTGACCTTTGTTAACCAGGAGAAGTACTTGGATGTCCCATGCAGTGGGCTGGGCTATGTATTAGTTCAAAAGACTTGTCTTCAGGTTCTGAAGTTCAGCCCATTATAGTATCTGCTGACACAATTGCACAGTGCTCGAGAAGGAGACAAAGTTTGTACAACCTCTGCTATTACCATTACCTGTGGTCTGTCTCTGAGGCAGTTGGGGCAGGGCAGAGCTGGGTAGAGCTGGGCCAGGCAAGTCTGTGCTCAGGCCCTCCAATGGCAGGTGCAAACACCAGCCCTGACAAGGGTCAGAAGGCTGTTTTCAGGCCCCTGGGGCAACACTCCAGGGAACAGTAGGACAACCATTGCCATGCTAGAGAGCCAGTATGGGGAAAGAGGGACTGCTTGAGCTCCACAGCTTAGCACATGGTAGTAGGGGCCTGCATTGCTCCCATGGTCTTGACCTAGCAAGACTTTCTCTTGCAGACCACCACTTGCAGCAAGCTGAGACAGCTAGCCAAGTCACAGTCTGTCCTCAGGTTGCAAAACCACCCCAGTCTGCCAAACTCCCTGCCTAGGACAAAAACTGCGGCTCCCAGGCCACACTCCTCCAAGTCCAGCCCCACAAAGAGGGGATTTGGGGCCTAACTCCTGCACCTGCAGCTGGAGCTCACACCACATTTACCTCTTGGTTCTGACTGTGGGGTGCCCTCCCTGCTTGAGACTAGATCACGAATGCCAGTCCAGAGATTCTCCAAATCAGTGACTGCTGCTTTTGCTGGCTGGTAGGTATCCATGCGTCCCCCAATTAATTAGGACCAGAAATAACCTTCTGTTGGCCCCAAGGTCTGGGAGTGTGCATGGAGCACTTCCCCCTGCTGCTCCTTCTCACAGTCTCTCCACTGCTCCCTGAGACTAATCAGCACGTGATAGGGTCAGAAAGCTCCCCATGACCTGGATTGCCTGGCTCCCCAGTAGGAATGTGTATTGTGGAGACACTCCCCCCATTCACACACTGGGAATTCTGCAAGTTTTCTGCTTGACCTGCAGCATAAGCTGCTGCCCCCTCTCTTTTTCAAAGTATCTGAAGTTTCTTTCACTTTTGTGTTAAGCTCCTGTGTTCCTTCTTGTATAAAAGTTGACAGTATTAATCTCTACACATTATTTTGTTATTTCCAAGTGGGTGAGGTTGCTAACAAAGCCTCTAATCTCCCATTTTTGGGGGAAAAAAACATTGCTGATATAAAAATTTCCTAGATTAGTAAATTTGCAGACCAGCTAACTTTGGAAATCATTATAGTATTGTTAATGTTTTAGTTCACTAAGAAAAAAATATAAAATGAACTATTATCTATTATCATTTTTTCATAAAAGGAGAAACAAAATCATTCTAACAGATGTAGGAATTATCTCAGAATAAAAGACAGGTTTTTAAAAATGAATAGCATGTTACTATTTTTCTCTTTTTTATATGCACCATTATAAACTTGGTTGGGAATCAGTGTTTGGGGATTACTGGTATAGACATAATTGTATCTGAAACTTAGAGGAAGATAGGATCATAATTGCCCAGATTGGCCGAGGGTGGGAAGGATGCGAAAGAATTGGTGGCAGTTTAGGAAAGAGGTTTCAGGGGAGTGAAGAAGATGCACTGGTTTTATGTATGCTGAACATCCAGGTTGAAGTTTAGCCAGCAGTTGGACAGGTTAGACTTGGAGATCAAGATTTTGTGACTTCAGGTGAGAGCCGCAACTCTGAAAATGGGCTGTTTCCTGGGGGAAAATGTGTGGTAGATAATGCCAAGGTTAGGTCCCTTGTAGAGGCTAAGGGTCTGTACTCTGAAACAACTGCCTGGGCTTGAATCCTGGCTTCACTGCCAACTAGCCAGCTGTGTGACTTAGTGAGGACAGTAATATTATCTACCTTATTATGTTGACTTGAGAATTAAATGAGTTACTATTATATACAATGCTGAGAAGATTGGCAGGTGGTATATGTGCTAGCTATTGTTATTTTTTAGTGGGTTAAAAGACTTCTTCCCTTGGATAATATATGGTAGGCAGTGACAGACCATTGTAGTTCCTGTGTAGAATATGAATACATTCTAAAAATCTTATTTTTAAAGCTATTAGGGAGCTGTGGAAGAAAAGAGGAGATACACTGAAAGTCTAGAGAGGGAAGACCCCTTTTCATGTGAACTGAGATGGCCAATTGGTTTCTCCTGAGAACAGTTTCCAAGTGTGGGCATGTTTCTAGATTAGGTTTGGTCCAGGTGGGGGAGCCCACTGAGGAAAAGAGAAGTCAAATGACCTTTTAATGTTGTATGGGCTGGTTTGACAGATGGAAACCTAAGGGAGCCCAAAATTTGCACTTATTTTTCTCCACTAGATATTTGCTAAATGCTGTGGCAGTGTGGGAGGCCGAGGGCCAGGCTAGAAAAGCCAAGTCGAATCTCTTATAGTCTCATGGTGCTTAGGAGACTTGCTAGGTTCTCAAACTTTTTGATTTCAAGACCCTATTCCAATCCTAAAAATTGTTGAAGACCCCAAGGATATTTTGCTTCTGTGGCTTATATCTGTTGATATTTACTATATCAGAAATTAGAAGATTTTAAAATATTTATTAATTTTAAAACAATAATAGACCCATTACATGTGAACATTAATAAACATTTTTTGGAAAAAGGATTACACTTTTAAAAACAAAAAGATATTACTAAGGAGTAGGATTGTTTTATATTTTGTAACACTTTACTGTCTGCTTTAATAGGAGACAGCTGAATTTTCTTACCTGCTTCTGCTTTCACTTTGTTGCAGTGTGTTATTTTGGTTGAAATAAATGAAGAAAATGGAGCCTCCCACAGATAAGCAGGTGGGAAAAGGAAGAGTAATGTAATCACTTTTTCAGATAATTGTGAATATTCTTTTTTGATCTTATCCCCGAACTTGACAGGTGGTAGTTTCTTAAAGGTTAGTTGCAGTGTGGAATCTGAAACCATGTCAGTGCACTTTTTGAACTTTATTACATTAAAATGTGTTATTCTGTTTTGTATTTTGAATGGGTTTTTTTTACCCGTCCATAATTTTGTACCATGCATTGGTCATTTGGAAATGTTGATTTACTGAGGTATACTTCTCTTCCAAACATTGATGTTTTATTATGTAATATTTAAAAATACCACATTTATTAGTATCACCACTGATCTCATTAGAAAAAGTCATTATGGGTTGAAAAGCTGTCAAGGTTATAGTGGCTGATACAAGTTTTCCACAATTCTAATTTCTGCCTGAAAGCTCGAATTTTATTTTTGGCAACAAATACTGTTATTTTTCTTACTGCATATATTTTAGAGGAAACACCTACTAAATATTCAAGTTGAAAGACCATAATTTGTCTATTCATTGTTCTTTCAAGTAAAAATGGTGTTTCATGGAAAACAAAACCAAACCAGCTAGTTCAGTTTGCAACTCAAAAGAATCACACAAGCGCTTTTCCTTGAGACAAGGACTGTATTTTGGTATACGGCAGAAATGCTTTATATATACTTCTCATTTTGTAATTTGAATTATAAAAAAGACGTGTACTCACAGGTCAAAAGTTAATAAATTTCACCATTTGTACTGGTTCATCAAGGACATTAAGTAAAATTGGTATTTTTTCTTACTGTGGGTGTATGGCACTGAAAACTATAAATGTATGTTTGGTGCCACTGCCTTGATTCATGCTAAGCCTCCAACAGTTTTGCCTTCCATTACTTTTGCACCATTAGTGCTAGTGTTAACACAGAAGAGCAAATAATATGTTAGTATTATTATATTACAGTTTTTATTTCATGCTCCCCGCCCTCCGCCCCCGAAAAAAAAAAAAAATCTCCGGACCCCTGGGGATCCATAGACCATACTTTGAGAACTACTAATCTAGAGGAAGGAGCCTGCACAGGCAACTGACAGTTTCACCCCTGAGATATTTGAAAAGAGAAGTGAGCAGAATCTAACTACAGCTTCATTCCAGTCCCATCCTAGCTCAGTTCCTTTCTGCCTAACAGAGGAAAGGGCCAGGATAGGCTCAGTGGCTCACACCTTTAAGTAACCCCAACACTTTGAGAGACTAAGGTGGGAGGATCACTTGAGCTTGGAGTTCAGGACCAGCCTAGGTAACATCTTGAGACTCTGTCTCTATTAAAATAAAAATAAAAAATTAGCCACGCCTGTTGGTATGTGCTGTAATGTTAGCTACTCAGGAGTCTGAGATGAGAGAATTCCTTGAGCCCAGGAGTTTGCGGTTGTAGTGAGCTATGATTGCACCACTGCACTCCAGCCTGGGTAACAGAGCAAGACCCTGTCCCTGTCTCAAAAGAAAGAAAAAAGAAGAGGAAAAAAAGAAAGGACAAATCCTCTGTGGCAAATAACATCAACTATAGTCTCTACAGTTATTTTATATATAGCATTTGACACACAATCAAATATTATGAGAAAGGACTTTGCTTTTAGCTATGAGGAAATACAGGATCTAGAATTGCCATTTCTCTGTAAACAACTGAAAAACTGGGCAATATACCTGAAACAACTGTCTTCATATATGGGACAACATGTAACATAACGCTGGGATTCCTGAGAGAAAGGAAACAAAAAAGATAACTATGATTGTCTTGGCTTTCTGCCTGGAGGCAACTTCCAGATCTTGGTGCAGGGAAGGGAAATCCAAACAGCACCTGTGGTATTGCTGAATGGTGTGAGACATAGATTAAAGGATGGGCAAGTCTTGGTAACTAGGATGTGCAAGGTGATGTACCAGACAGGAGGGAGCTATGGGGGAAAAAAAAGTTCTAGATAATCTGTTTAGGAGTCCCTTTGAGTCCTACGAATGGGTAAGGTGAAATTCCATGGAGTTGTGCAAAAATCACTTCTAAGGAAAAGTTATTGAGGAGCTGAACAATTCCCAGAGCACATACAGGACCAGGAATCATTTGAGTTCCCATTAGCCAGAGTGAAAAACACTCACAGAATACGTGGGTTCTTTTGGGGAGATATTAGAAGGGTCACACCTCTGTAGTGGGAATAAATTCGTTCTAGAATAAAGACTATTCTAGATCCCTCATAAACAGAAACTCCACAAAGATCAAATTGGTTCAGATGTAATTTAACTGTCTGTTAGAACAAAGTCTAATCCTCTTTAAACAAACGTAGCAGAATCTAACACTCAGCAACATAAAATCAACTACTTGGCATACAGTAAAAAAATTAATAGACATGTCAAGAGACAGAGAAACATAACTCAAAAATCAAAATTGAAACCAATCAATACAAACAGACCCCAAAACAGAAATAATAGAATCAGCAGACAGACAAGAATGTTGAAATAGCTATAATAAATGTATTCAATATGTTCAAGTAATTAAAGCAAAACATCAACATAAGTAGAGAATTGGAAAATATAAAGAGCCAAGTGGAACTTATAAAGATGAAATATAAAGTATATTTAATGAATTTCACTTATATAAATTACAGACAAGTTAGATACTGCAGAAGAAAAGATCAATTATATTAAAATTACTATGCAGAATATGAAGCATAGAGAGAAGACTGAAAAAATTTACAGAGCTTCATTAATATTTAGGCCAATATCAAATGGTTTAAAATATGAGTAATTGGAACACCAGAAGGTGGGTGCAGAAAAATAAAGTAATAATGTTCTAAAAATTTTCATATGTGATGGAAAGCATAAACTTCCAGATCTAAGAAGCTCAGTAGGCCACAAACAGGATAACCATAAAGAAAACCAACACCAGGATACATCATAATCAAATTGCTGAAAATAGCTGATAAAGAGAAAAATCTTAAGTTCAGGTAGATTAAAAAATAGGCCTATTAAATAAAGAGGAATAAAGGTATGCTTATCAAGACATATCAGAAACTATAAAAGTCAAAAGATAATAGAATGACATCTTTAAAGTGTTGAGAGGGGAAAAAAAGCTGTCAACTTAGGTTACTATATCCATTAAAAATATCTTTCATAAATAGAGGCGAAATACTTTTTTGACAAATCAAAGCTGAGAGAGTCATCGCTAGCAGATCACCAGTATGAGAAATGTTAAACATTGTTCTTCAGAAAGAAGGGAAATGATACCTAATGGAAACCGAGCTACACAGAAGAATGAAGCATTTTGGAAATGCTCAGTATGTGAGTAAATATAACAGAGTTCTTGTTCCTCATTTAAAAATTTAAGGATAATTAACTATTTAAAACAAAAAAACCCAGCAACGTATTGTGGGGCATATAACATATGAGGTAGTAAAATGTATGAAAGCAAGATAAAGGGTAGGAGAGGAATAATGAATGTATATTGTTGAAAGGTTAGTACATTTTACAGAAAAGGTTGTACTATAATTTGAAAGTAGACCTTGATAAGTGATGTGATTTGGATCTGTGTCCCCACCCAAATCCCATGTTGAATTGTAATCCTCAGTGCTGGAGATGTGACTTGGTAGGAGGTGACTGGATCATGGGGTTGGTTTATCTTGAATGGGTGGGTTATCTTGATCTCAGTACTGTCCTCATGGTAGTGAGTTCTTATGAGAGCTGGTTATTTAAAATTGTATGGCACCTCTTCCCTCCCCTGCTGCTGCTTTTGCCATGTGATGAACAAGCTCCTGCTTCGCCTTCTGCCATGATTGTAAGCTTCCAGAGCCCTCTCCGGAGGCAGATGCTAGTGTTATGTTTCCTGTACAGTCTGCAGAACCACGAGCCAGTTAAACCACTTTTCTTATAAATTACCCAGTCCCAGGTATTTCTTCATAGCAACTCAGGGAATGGACTAATACAGTAAGTAAAAGATGTATTCTTCAAATCCTAGAAGAACCACTTTAAAAATAACCAAATAGAGAAGATAACATGGAATACTAAAAAATAGTCCAGAAGAAGCCAGGAAATGAGAAAAAAAAGAAGAGAGAACAAATAGAAAACAAATAGTAAGATAGTAGATTTAAACCCAGTCTCATCAGTAATTAAGTTAACTCTTTTTTTTTTTTTTTTTTTTTTTTTTTTGAGACGGAGTCTCGCTCTGCCGCCCAGGCTGGAGTGCAGTGGCCGGATCTCAGCTCACTGCAGGCTCCGCCTCCCGGGTTCACGCCATTCTCCTGCCTCAGCCTCCCCAGTAGCTGGGACTACAGGCGCCCGCCACCTCGCCCGGCTAGTTTTTTGTATTTTTTAGTAGAGACGGGGTTTCACCGTGTTAGCCAGGATGGTCTCGATCTCCTGACCTCGTGATCCGCCCGCCTCGGCCTCCCAAAGTGCTGGGATTACAGGCTTGAGCCACCGCGCCCGGCCAAGTTAACTCTTAAGTGGTCTAAATATTCCAGATAAAAAGGAAAGATTTTCAGGCTACATATGAAAGCAAGAAACTCTCGGCTGTCTATAAGAAACTTGCTTTAAACATAAAGACCAAAGAGATAGAAAAATATGTATCAAACAAATAGCAAGAAAGCTGAAATAGCTATATTAATCTCAAATCAGACTTCAGAGCAAAGAATATTACAAGGGTTAAAAAGGAACATGCATTATGTTGGTGCAAAAGAAATTGCAGCTTTTGCCATTACTTTCAATCGCAAAAACTGCAGTTACTTTTGCACCACCCTAATAAAAATGATGAAAGAGTCAATTCATCAAGAAGATATAAGCTTTATTAATGTGCACAGATGTACATAATAACAGCTTTGAAGTACATGGAGCAAAAACTGACAACTGAAATAGACAAATCCATAGTTATAGTAGGAGATTTTAATACTCCTCTCTTAACAATTGATAGAACAGGTATACATAAAATTCATAGGGATTTGGAAGACTGAACAGCACTATCAACCAAATTGACCTAATTGACATTTATGGAACATGCCTCCAAACAAGTACAGAGAAAACATTCTTTTTTTGAAGTGCACATAGAACTTCACTTAGATTGACCATATGCTGGGTGATTTTTTTTAAAGTCTCAATAATTAAGTTTTGAAATCACGGAATATATTCCGTGACTGAAAACAGAATTAAATTAGGATTCACTATAACAGATACCTGGAAAATTCCCAAATATGTAGAAATTAAACAGCAGTCTTCTAAATAACTCATAGGTAAAATAAGAAATTTTATGGAAAATTAGAAAATATTGTGAATGAAAATGAAAAAACAACATGTCAATTTGTAGGATGCAGATAAAGCAATACTAGAGGAAAATTAATTGCTTTACAATAATAATCTAAGCTTCTACCTGAATAAGCGTGAAAAGAAGAGCAAATTAAACCTAATGTAAAGGTAGGCAGTAATATAGAGCAGAATCAGTGAAATAAAAGACAAAATATAGAGAAAAATGAATAAACCCAAGTGCTGTTTTTTAAAAAGATCAGTAGACCCATCAATATCATAAATAATATTGAGAAGGATAGGTAGAGGCATGGGCAGTCCCCAGTTCAGTATAAAGGACACTGTATTGGAAATGAGACAATAAGAGAGGAATCAAAACAGGCTAAGTTTCAAGAAGGTGAGTGCCAAGCTTGAAGTCTGGGTATAACTGTTCTGGGGTCAATCCAAAGTTTGCCTTTGCTTCTGACACTAGAGTAAATTGAAGGGAACGTTGAAGGAGGCCAGGATGGAATTCAGGGGGCCCAACAAGTCATCTATATCGATACTGATGAAGTGAGACTAAAAGGAAGAGGAGGAAATTACCTACCAGTTAGAAGAGAGTAATGTTTGCTCTTTCCTTATGAAAAATTATTTGACATTGTTTCTGCATTAAAAGTTCAGATGCTGTGAAATTCTTATGTGTAGTCATTTTTCTCTGTCAGATTTAAGCCAATGAGTCACACTCAAGTTACTTTAAAATTGTATCTAATAAGAAAATAACTGAAAAAAAATTTTTTAAGAATTTTAAAGATGAACATGGAACTAAAGATCAAGAAAAACATGCAACTTGTTGTATACCCCCTTTTAAAGAATGTTCTTAAAAAATTTTTAAAGCTGTTACCGTTCACTGCTGCAAGCAGTATCTGATCGTTTTATTTTCTATGGGCTAAGTCAAAATAGGCAGCCAATTGAAATCTACTTCAGTATACAGGCAGAGCTGCTGCCCAATTAGCTTCTTTACATACAAGCAAAGTTTACTTGGCCGATGTTAAAGCATGTATACCTGTGTTTATTTTCATCTAGGGTCCACTTTTAATTAGAGAAAGGTTCTATTAGGTATGTTTCCGGTGAAGCATTATTGGCCTGAATTCTCAGGTCATTTTTAATAATAGAAGAGTCTAGGATTAATATTGTTATAAACGTCAAGCTTAATAGTTTTTTTTAAATAAAGAAATGTTTCCCATTAGTAATATTGCTAAAATCCTATTTATAAAATATTTATTAATGTGCCTGGCAAAGAGAGATGTCTAGATTGTTTTTCACTAAGTGTTAAATTCTAGGTAGGAGGTCGTAGGGTGATTTTTCCCCCTTTTATTTTTGTACTTGTTTGACTTGCTTGAATCTTAAAATAATGAGCATGTATCATTTTTTTCCAAAATCTATGAAGCATTCAAAAAGTGCTGACACATAAGAAACATAAAGTAGGTATTTATTTAATACATGAATGAATGAAATGGATTTTGTAGGCAAACTAAGGGTGATAGGTTGAGTTATAATATGTGTTGATACATTAGAGATACTGCAAAGTAACTTTGGCAGTAATTCTAGTTTGCTGCCCTCTACAAAGGAAATATAATACATATTTATACCATTTTAGTATACTAGAAGTACCTATAACTTCCTAAAACATTTGCCCTCCTCATACAGCTATTGAATGGGGTAAAGCATCAAGAAAAATCTTTGCTTTCAAATGATTTCTGTACCTGCTTTGTAATCCCCCCATCCCCTGCTTGGAATAGAAACTATTTCTGGCAGCAGGAGCTCTCTAAGGACATTATTAGTCCTTATACCTACAGTAGACAAGAGTTATACAAAGAGTTAATTTAAAAATATTATCTATTTCTTACTAGTCAGGATAGAAGGAGGTTAGTCAGTTTTCACTGCCTTTCTTTATTCCCTCTTATCATTACATGTGGTATTTTAAAAAAACTCTTTTTTTCTTATCTCTCATGAGCTGTAGATACAGTGTTGTGGGCCTCCTGGTTCACCACTGATCTTGAGTTAGATGGGGTTTCTTTTCCAATAGCCATGTTGTTATCTCTTCCATAAGAATAAAATACTTAGGCCCTAAATACAAAAGTTGAGCAAAAAGGTAGTTCTAAGTATTAAAAAGTCTTTTAATCACAAATCATCTTCTGCATTTTTCCCTCCCGCCCCCCATCAGTTCAAGGAACCTTATTTGAAGCATTATTTTGTATTTTATGGAGCTAGAAATTCCAAAAAAAGTTAAAAAAAGATACCTATGATAGAATCCAGTTGGATTTTTCATTTATTACTAAATCACACAAACTCAATTATTCTCTAGATTGTTAACACTTAAAGGATATTAAGAGCAAAAGTAGACTTGGGTCATACATCAGATGAGCATAATGTCATGGTGTTTCCAGGATGGTTCTGGCTTATATCTATTTTCTTGGCACATATTTAATATACTTTTTTATTTGGAATAATGTTAGATTTATGGAAAAGTTGCAAAGATATTATGGAGAGTTCCTTTATACCCTATACCCTCACCTAGTTTCCCCTATTAACATCTTATATAATCAGGTTACATTTGTCAAAACTAAAAAATCAACATTGGTACATTACTATTAATTAAACTCCAGACTTTATTCAGATCTTACCAACTTTTCCATTAATGTCCTTTTTCTATTCCAGGATCCAATCCAGTATACCACGTTATGTTTAGATGTCATATTTCTTTAGTTTCCCCTTTTCTGTGACAGTTTATCAGTCTTTCTTTCTTTTTCATGACTTTAACAGTTTTGAGGAGTATTGGTCAACTATTTTGTGGAGCGTCCCTTAGTTTGGGTTTGCCTGATGTTTTCTTGTGTAGACTGGAGTTACGGTTTTTCAGAATGATACTTACTACAGAGATGAATTGCCCTTCTTTTCACATCATTTCAGGACTACATTTTACATTATGACTTATCACTGTTGATGTTAATCTTGATCATCTGGCAGATTTCTCTACTGTACTGTAATGTTACCCCATACCT
This sequence comes from Macaca thibetana thibetana, assembly GCF_024542745.1. Lineage (NCBI taxonomy): Eukaryota > Metazoa > Chordata > Mammalia > Primates > Cercopithecidae > Macaca > Macaca thibetana. The sequence continues at coordinate 104,553,982 of NC_065581.1, read as the reverse complement.
CATCCTCTGTTCTTTGGAAGTGAGTCACTAAGTCTAGCCCACACTCAAAGGGGTAAGTTAAGCTCTTGGAGGGTATCTATATAAATTAATTGGAATTTTTCTGCAAGGAATATCTGTCTTTTCTCCCCATTTATCTGTATCAATATGGACTCATGGACGTTTATTTATACTTTGAGTTATAATCCATTAACATGTTATTTTGTTGCTCAAATGGTTCCGCACTTTGGCCATTGGAAGCTCTTTCACTTTGACATAACCCCATCCTTTTGTTGAACACGTCCTTATTTTCTAGTACTACAAGATACTCTGGGTCATCTTGTATTTTCCCAACCCTATCATAGAAATAGCCATTTCTCCAAGGAGCTATGGTTTTTTGTGTGTTTGTTTTTGTTTATAATTGACTAATGGTATTTAGAAACCAATATCTGGGTTGTGGATATGATCATTGCTTCTGGACATTCCTATTTCTAGGCCCTCTCAACAGACAGAGTAAGGAAATGTATGTATACTAATTCATGTATACACATGTTTCTCTAATTATTTGTGTATCTACATTAAGTTAAACATGAATTCATATTGATAATTCTGTCTGCAATCCAATACCACAAGATTCCTTCTAGCCTTCCCCCTTAGTTTATCTGTAACTTTCCAACAGTGAGCAATCTGGCTTCTATGATATAGCATCTATTTACCTGTTTGTTCGACTATAGTATATGTGTAAAGCAGTTTCAGAAATGTTAACTCATACCCCCATGAGAAACAACTTTACCAAGTAGGAAAGAGTATTCATGTACAAGTTCATTTGCCTCTAGCCTTACTGTTTACAGTCAAAATGTTATTTTCCAAAGTTATTTAGATCCGCTCCTTTTCTTTTTTTCCTGTACCACCTCAGAGACATTGTCATACATTTATAATAGAATTAGGTTCTTTTTCACAATCTACATTCCATCCTGGGAATGCCAACCTCTTGGCTGATTTTTTAAACTTTTTATACATTAAAGTTCATGTTTTATGTTGTAAAGTTCTTTGAGTTTTGCCAAATACCCAATGTCATATATTCACTACCCCAGTACTATACAAAATAGTTCCATCACCCTAAAAGTTCCCTTGTATTCCCCTTTGTAGTAAACCACTCTCTACTCTTCCAACTCCGGCAACCACTGATCTGTTTTCTGTTCCTTTAATTTCGCCATTTCCAGATTATTATATGAATGAAATCATACAGTATGAGTGGAATCATACAGTATGTAATCTGTCAGATCTTTTTTCACTTAGCAAAATACATTTAAGATTTAGCCATCTCGTTGTGTGAATCAGTAGGTTATTCCTCGTTGTCACTGCATAATATTACATTGCGTGGATATACCACAGTTTGTTTACCCATTCTTCTTTTAAATGATGTGTGGTTGCTTCCAGTTCTTTGATTATGAATAAAGCTGCCATAAAAATTCACATACACAGTTTTACATGAATGTACATTTTCAGTTCACTTGAATAAATACGTAGGAGAATTATTATTAGGTTGTACTTGAGTCTATGTCTAATTTTATAAGAAACTGCCAAACTGTCTTCTGAAGTGGCTATTAACATTTTGCATATCCATCAGCAATGAATGAGAGTTCCTGTTCTGCATCTTTGCCTGGTATAATTTTTAATAGCGTCCTCTTTCATTTTCAGTAGTGTCCTGGGCTGGATGATAAACTTATGCTCTATTAAGATTACATATTGTTGACGTATTATTTCTTCTCTTCTTATGCATTGTGGCTGTCATGGTAAGGAAATTAAGTCTAGGATTTTCTTTTCTTTCTTTTTCAATTGGTAGGGTTTTCCCCATTAGCATGGTTTTAGATCATCTAATTTAAATAATGGTTGTCTAAGGAAATAGGTAATTATACTGAAATAATTTAATTGATTAAATAGGATTGAGAATCATGTAATGCATGCCAATCTCTTTGAGAGTTTACTTATTTTGATGACATTCTTCTCCTAGTTGTCCACTAACTTTCTTCAGTGACATCACAAGTAATTTTGTACATTTTTATAACATTTGGTCCAGCACTCAGAGTGTAATTTAGACCTTTCCTAGCATCTCAAGAGATGGAGAAAATGAAATCATTGCAACTTCTAATACAGTTTTCTACCAGACTCACAGTTGAAGCCTCTAGGGATTGTCAGTAGGTCTGGAAAGCCAACTTAGTCTATGGGTCTTCCTGCAGAATAACTGAATGTTTGTTATTCTTCAGACCTTTATGCCTCAGTATTATTTTAACGTTCATGTTTATTCTTTGGATTTGGATTACAGGTTAAGATATTTCAGTTATACCTTTGACACACTGCATATTAGCCTTGGGTAACTGCCCTTACACAGCAAATGCTGCTTTTCTTTCTTTAAAATTTTTCTTTCCTTCTTTCTCTTTAATTTCTCTCCCTTATTCCTAAAAAAATAATGGTATCAGCAAAAATGAGAGTTAAAGGTTTGCTGAGGAAATTTTTGAGCAGTTCATTCATGTCATCTGCCCCTGGGCAGGTCTCCAGAGAAAGTTTAAATGAAAACTGCTAATATTTCTGGAAATCTAAGCTGCTGCTTTAATCATGCAAGTGAAGATTCTACTGGCAGGTCAGAGGCTACACGTGCATCTGCAGGCCTGTCATCTCATCTCCAAGAACAGTCAACCAATCTTTCTGGTCTTTTTCACGGGTGGCGAGGAGAAGCTGGGGAACAACGAACTTTCCAGATGTAAAGGTCTAAGTAGGTCAAGTCAGACCCTCCTTGGGAATGTGTGGTCCACAATGGTGAGAATACCAAAGCAGAGTGCAACAGGTTGGTGGAAAAATGGACAAACCTGTCAGACTTATCTGAGACGGAAGCAGCTTGTGGATTAAGTTTTTCTGTTGCTCTGTGATTTTCCTTTCCTCAAGTCAAATTTAGATGTAACATTCTTGTGCATCTTGTTCCTATTGGAGAAAGATAGCTGGGTCAACCCCTAGCTTTGGACTTTCATGGTTTCTTTAATTTTGCATTGTTTTATGTACTAGGGAAATATTTTGTAGGTTTCTCATGTTACCAAAAGTGATTGCTAGATGATCTTTATATTTTCCTCCAAACTCTGATGAAAGAACAAAATTGATTAAGCCTTTGGGAAATATTTCTTTCTGGTCAAATGGGATTTAGTTAGCTTCATTGATAAAGTAGTATAGCTTGCAGTCTACTGTACCCTAATCCTGAGATCACTGGGCATTTGGGGCAAATTATTTAACTTCCATTGGCCCTACTTTGTTCTTTTGTAAAATGAGGAGATTGCACTAGTGAGTTCTTGAATACCTTCCAACTCTATGGACTGTGATTTTATGACATGAATGGTCAGATTAGATTTTATCCTAAGATGAATAATTAGCAAATAATGTCAGTTATTTAAATGTAAGTCTAATCCTGCTGTGAGTGTTAGAACATTGTTCTGTGACATGTTCAGGGAACACTTAAATATAGGATCAAATTGTCAATTTTTGTTTTGATTTTTTTTAAAATGACCTATACAATGAAAAACTATTTACAACTAATAAACATGAAGTTACTTTTTAATATCACAAAGTTTGGATTTTTGAGTCCACTGTTCCTCATTGTACAAATCTTCTTTGTAAATTACTTTGATTCCTATATATAGGAACCCAGAAGAAAAGTGGATCATTGTTTTCAGTGCCAGATTCTTTGCCCAGTGAATATACATAACTATTAAATAATTCATGCAATCTTAGTTTTTAAAAATGTGTTTGAGTTGATTTTTAAAGACCAAAATTTGTAGCTTCCTTTCTCAAAGATGCTTTTTTAGAGGACACACTAAAGAATAAAGAGGATGAGGAAAGGGAGGTTAAACTTACCTTCATTTAACATAGTTAATGAAGTTCCAAGGCAGAAATTCTGTTTACTAACAGTTAATTTGTAAGATCTTTACATCCTACGTATGATTTTTCTATAGACATGTTACTGTATTTTTCAGGGAATTATATCCCTTGTTCCAGTAAGCAGGCCTGACACATATTTTGGGCCATGTATTTTTGCTCATGTATAATCATGCTTTCTTAAAGGTAAACTTTGCAGGACCTGGAAACAGGTTTGATGAAAGATCCAGGCCACATGAAATTGCTCCTGTGCACCTACACCTAAAGGAGCATTGTGCCTCTGCATCCACATGTGCTTGGCCTAGTGTGGTTGTCTGTTTCTTGGCATGGACACAAGAAAGCCATTGAAAGGCCCAAAGGGACTTTTCTCTTTCCATGTCTTCATCAAACCAGTATTTGCAGTTGCTTCTCTTCCTCAACTTTTTATATCCCACCAGAAATGAAACGTTTCATATTTGAAGGGCTATATGAAACTCCTCTTTTGACCCCTCCTCTCTGTAAGGATTCTTAAGTGCTGTTTCCTCCTTGTTCAGCTATTTTGTTTGTTTCTTTGTTTCCTGTCTTGATTTAGTGGTGAATTGCCTATTTTATTTAAAAGAATAAAGGAAAGATGTTAAGCTTTTGGCTTGAGCTGTCAGTTCTCTTGGTTTTAATGTCCTATGGTAAAAGTTGGTCTGCCTAGTATTACTTCAACTGAAACTTCCTTACTGAGTACAAGGGCAAAAACAGTCCATCACAGTAAATAATGATAGTTGATTATAACAGTGACCCTAAGGCAGTGTAACATATCCAAATGTTTTCTGATTTATCCATGAAAGATTATGACCAACTGAATTTGTTGTGATTTTGCTCCAATTCATTTAATAAGTACTAATATGTATGTAGTCAATTGATATTAACCTGAGTACCTCATCCCTGATCCAAGAGGATAACAAGATGTTTTCTGTGTTTTTTATTAACTCTGCTATAAAGGATTTCTGTATGAAGAATTTTTTTTTTTTTTTAAGAGACAGGGATCTTGCTATGTTACACAGGCTGGATTCAAACTCCTGGACTCAAGCAGTTTTCCTGCCTCAGCCTTCTGAGTACCTGGGACTATAGGCGGAAGGATGTTTTTAATTTAAAAATGCAGGAAGGTTAATTATAGTATCCTCTATATTAGGGTCATGTTCTAAAGATTTCTCAGATCTCTCTTCCTAAAGAAACTGGCCAAAGACTAAATAAAGAGATGAAATTCAGAGGTCAGTATTCATCTGGAAAGCCTTGCTATAAAAGTACTTCTTTCTGAACATTTAAGCTCCCTAGTCTCTTTTTGAAGATTCATTTGAGCAGACATTTATTGAGCACTTACTGTGTATAAAATAGTATGAAGAAGGGAAGTAGAACTATGATATTTTTGTAGGCTTCAAGGAGTTTATATTCTAATAATTCCTTAAATTAACTTTCAGACCTATATAGATTTTGGAGAGTTTTTGTGTTTTTATTTGTGGAAATTGAGAATTTTGCATCAGTCAAATGGAAAGCACCAAGGGGGAGAATGATCTATTCAAAAGTCTACAAGTTGTGTGAGTGTGAGTGTATGTGTGTTAATATTAATAACAACTTTATTTAAATACAATTTACATACCATAAAATTCACCCTCTTTAAGTATACAGTTCAGTGGGGTTTTTTTGTTTTTGTTTTTTTTTTTTTTTGGTTTTGAGATAGAGTCTTGCTTTTGTCAGCTGGGCTGGAGTACAATAGCATGATCTCGGCTCACTGCAACCTCTGCCTCCTGGGTTCCAGCGATTCTCTTGCCTTAGCCTCCTGAATAGCTGAGATTACAGGTGCCCGCCACCATGCCCTGCTAATTTTTGTATTTTTAATAGAAACAAGGTTTCACCATGTTGGTCAGACTGGTCTCGAACTCCTGACCTCAGCTGATCCAACCACCTCAGCCTCCCAAAGTGCTGGGATTACAGGCGTGAGCCACCGTGCCTGGTCAGTTTAGTGGGGTTTAGTATATTTACAGAGTTGTGCAACCATTACCACTACCTAATTTTAGGACATTTCTACCACTCCCCTCAAAAAAAAACCCGGTACCTATAATTATCACCACCTATTTACCCACTACCCCTAGTTCTGTCTTTATGGCTTTGCTCTGGATGTTTCATATACATGAAATTATAGAATATTTGTCCATTTGTGCTTGGCTTCTTTCACTTTGTGTAATATCTTCAGGGTTCATCTATGTCGTACTTCATTTCTTTTTATTACAAAATAATATTCTACTGTGTGAATATATACCACATTTTGTGTAACAGTTGATTAGCTAATGGATATTTGGGTTGGTTCTACTTTTGGGCTATTATGAAAATGCTTCTGTTGCATTAGTTTACAAGTTCTCGTGTGAACATATGTTTTCATTTCTCTTTGGTGTATATATAGGAGTAGAACTGTATATGTAGGAGTCACATAGTAACTTTCTTTTACCTTTTTAAACTTTTCAAAACTGGCTGTATGATTTTAAAATCCCATTAATGAATGAAGGTTCCATTTCTCCACATCTTCATCAACAATTGCTATTGTTGGTCTTTTTCATTTTTTAGCCCTCCTAGTGGGTGTAAATTGGTGTCATTGTGGCTTTGATTTGCTTTTCTCTAATGGCTTATGACATTGACATCTTTTCATGTCCTTACTGGCCATTTGTATATCTTTGCCCATTTTTTAACTGGGTTATTTTTCTTTTTATTGTTGAGTTGAAAGAGTTCTTTATTTGTCTCTAGATACAAGTCCCTTCTCAGATGCATGGTTTGCAAATATTTTCTCCCATTCTGTGGATGGTTTTTTCACCTTCTTGATGGTGTCCTTTGATACACAAAAATTTTTAATTTTGATGAAGTCCACTTTATCTGTTTTTTCTTTTGTTTCTCATGTTGTGTCTAATAGCATCTTAATCCAAGCTTATGAAGATTTACTTTTATATAGAAAATAGCATTTTATAGTTTTCATTCTTACATGTAGATCTATGATCTATTTTGAAATTTTTTTTTTTTTTTTTTTTTTTTTTTTTTTTTCTGAGATGGAATCTCACTCTGTCACCTAGGCTGGAGTACAGTGGTGTGATCTCAGCTCACTGCAGCCTCCGCCTCCCGGGTTCAAATGATTCTCCTGCCTTGGCCTCCCGAGTAGCTGGGATTACAGGCGCACGGCACCATGCCTGGCTAATTTTTTTTTTTTTAGTAAAGATGGGGGTTTTACCACGTTGGCCAGGCTGGTCTCAAACTTCTGTCCTCAAATGATCTGCCTGCTTCAGCCTCCCAAAGTGTTGGGATTACAGGTGTGAGCCACTGCACCCAGCCCTGTTTTGCACCCAGCCCTGTTTTGAATTAATTTTTGTATATGGTATGAGGTAAGGGTCCAACTTTATTTTTTTGCATGTGGCCACCCAGTTGTCCCCATACCATTTATTTGAAATATTATTTTCCCTGTTGATTGAATTCTGCATCCTTGTCAAAAATCAACTGACCATAAATTTAAGGTTTTTTTGTTTCTTGTTTTGGAGACAGAGCCTTACTTTGTCATTCAGGATGGGATACAGTGGTGCAGTCATGGCTCACTGTAGCCTCGACATCCTGAGCTGAAATGATCCTCTCAACACAGGCTCCCAAGTAGTAGGGACTACAGGCATGTGCTACCATGCCCAGCTAATTTTTTATTTTTTGTAGAGAGGGAGTCTCACTATGTTGTCCAGGCTAGTCTTGAACTCCTGGGCTCAAGTGATCCTCCCGTTCTTGGTCTTTCAAAGTGCTAGAATTACAGGCATGAGCCATTGCACCCAACCAAATATAAGTTTTTTTTATTTCTGGAGTCTCAAATCTGTTCTATTAATCTGTTTGTCCCTTATGCCATTATTATACTGTCTTTATTGCTGTAGCTTTATGGTAATTTTTGAAATACCGTAAATGATGCTTGCTTTTACTTTTCCCCATTGCCCATATCCTTTTGGTCACCGGTGTTTAATTCTTGCTCTTTAATATTTTCAGAGTGTACTAATTTGTGCCCTCACTAACAATTATTGGGTTCAAGACTTTAATTATTATGGTGGTGGTGGTGGTTCACAGCGGAAAAAAAAGGAAAGAAAAAAGTACTAGCTTTTCAGCCGTTTTTGTTTACCTCCCACACCTGACATTATAAAATAGGTATAGGGGATATGACAGTGAATACACAGACAGATATGTGCTGTAGTCTTGTGGACCTTATATTCTAGTTGGAGAAAACACAGTAAATAAGTTTTAAAAAATAGTGCAGTGAAGGGAATTAAATAAAATAATCTTTGTGAAACATAAATATAATCCGTGTTTTCCTGATTGAAATTCTTCAGAGGCTCCCCATTACTTTCAGAATAAAGTTCAAATTTCTCAACAGTTATATCTGAAATCTTTTCAACATTAGCTTCTAGTAAGTTCTCTGCTATCTTCCTTTGCGAATAATTTGTATAAACCGTGCAGCTAGTGTTAAACCTCTGAAACAATCACCTGTAGCTGTAAAAAATTTGCAATAAGCTCTTTTTATCTTAACATACTGACTTGTATGTTACCAATACTGGGTTATGTGTTGGAAAATAAATTAATAAAATGCTATAATTATTGTGAAATATTTATAAGTAGGATGAAATATATTAAAGGATATGTTGACATCCTGATATGGAGGCCAAAAAGTTCAGCTGCAAAAGTTATTTCATAGTAAAAGCATTCTAGTTGAATTTCATGAAACTGGATCACAGCATATCTAATCAGGAGTCTACTTGGTTTTTGACTGTGCCAAATGTTCCAAAATATTAAATTATGCCTTTGACTATACTTCCTGTCTTGTTTAAACAATACGTAATGAATTTAATTCTTCAATTCCTTGGATACAGTAAATAAACATAAGCAGCATCTTAAGAAGATGGAACATAGCTATGAATGAGGTTTAAAAAAAAATCTCTTCCAAAATGATCAAGAGGATGAGGCAGTTTTCTGTTGCCATGAAGAAATTCTGTTACTGAGTATTTAATAGCATTTAACATACAAGCTCTTTGATTTAAAACTATTTTCTGTCTCAATTAATGATGAATGCAAAAACATGAAAGATGGGCTGGATTTGGCTCCTTTCCAGTCTTATCATTATGGAGGTTAGAGTCAAGAAAAACACCTTATTACCTGGTTAATTCATCTAACAAATATTTATTAAATACCTACTATGTGCCATACGGTGTTTTATGCACTAGGGATACAGCTGGTCAAGGGAAACGCGGCTCCTGTTATTAGGGAGCTTACATTTTAGAAGTAGATAGGGTAGACTGATAATGGAAATGAGGGGATGACACAGTCTAATGATTTCTGCTTTCCCCCACACTAAAATAAACCTTTGTAGTTTCCTTTTACTTCTAGCATATTCCATTCTTTAATTCGGATTATTAACTACTTTTGAGGAAAGAAAGAAATAGTAGAAAAGTAAATCTGTATCTTTTGTAATTTCCAGTTTCTCCTCTCACGTGTAAAAAGTTTGGAAGCTGTCACTCCCGTTCCTACAATAAGGAAAAAAATGAAAAACTGAAAATCAGTAACTCTTAATAGATTTATCAGATAATTGAGGTCTCAGGGGAAACTGCTGCTCTGAAAATTAGAGAGAAAGGTGAATACAAAGAATCATAGCTAACTGGGAACATAAGCTGCAAGAACTGTCAGGATTACTTGGATGATAACTGACTAGTGTCTGGAGACTGAATCTGGATAACTTGAGAGTTAAAAACTAAGGAGGCCCCCACACTTTCATGAAAGTTTTACCCCCAGGCTGGATACTACCACCTTTCAAAGTTGAAGATCTGGGAAAAATCCCCTCATGCTTTTGGCAAGGGGAAAGGAAAATGATCCACTTTGAAGTGCTCTCAGAGTGTTCTCAGTAACGAAGGCCAGCTCTCAAAGGAAACTACCAGACCCTTATCTGACCTAGGAAAAGGGAAATTAGACAATTTACCCCACCATGGCCTTTCCGTCTAACATAAAGGGAGGGGGAAAAGACTGAGAAACTCTTCTGAAGGTCAGAACCCAGGGAATCACAAACACTAACAATACTGAGATTTAATTATAGGACTATAGATTGCTTCCCTTCCACAATACCTTCCTACCACATCAACAGAGCTCCAGAAATTAAAAGTAGATTACAGCTGAGAGAGCTGTAAGACGCAGACCCTATTTAAGAAGGAGTTTCTAGGGAAACCCAAAGAGAACAGGGGAGACAAAAACAGGGACACAAGAGGAAACTGAAGCCTCTGATACCTACAGCTACAGCAAACATTAAACACAGCCCAACTCCTAGACAGTTAAACGTAAATCTTTACACTAGAGGTCTATTTACAGTAAAGCACAAATTCACTAAAACAGAAGAAAAAAATATTTCTAAATATAACAGAAATTTTTAAAATTCAAAAAAACTGATAATAGAGAAAGAAAAGATAGCAGAAAAACATATTGTACATAATATGTATAATATGTTGAGACCAAATATATTAATCATTATCAATAATTATGAATAGCCCTAACTCACTCCACCTGTTAACAAAAAGCATTTTCAATTTGGCCAGTAAAATACTTCATGCTGTATGGAAAATATATACCTAAAACAATATGAATTAAAAAGCTAAAAATAAAGACATGAATAAAAGAATACCAGAAAAATGGAAAAACACATAGAAAGCAGCAGTTATTATTCTGATACCAAAGTAGAACTAAAGATGCATTAAGCATGAGGAAAAACACACTTCAATTCAAAATAAAGATAACAGTTATGTGTATTTAACAGCACATAACACAGCAACCACATTTATAATGCAAAAAATACAAGAGATACAAAGAGACATAAGCATGCTAATTAATAATGGGAGACTTTAACTCACCACTGTCAGTATAAGATAAGACAGACAAAAATCAGCAAGGATAGAGAAGGCCTAAACAACACAGCCAAATAGGTAGGTCTGTACACATGTCAAACTTGAAGTTCTGATAATAGAAAATACATCTTTTTCTCAAGTGCACATGAAATGTTTACAAAACTTGATTGTATGTCAGGTAACAAAAGTAAACATCAGATAAATATCATAATACAGAAATACTATGTTATATGACCTGTTCAAAATGCAATAAAGCCAGAAATTATTTTATAAGTTTTAAATACTCAAAGCATATTATTAATATCCATGACTCCATGCTGATATAAATGATTGAATAAATAAAGAGAAGAAAAGAAACAAATCTTCCATGCCAAAGAATTCCAAATAAGTTATATAGATACCCTATCCCAAGGACAGGGAGCATAACTTCCCTGGGACTCCTTAGTATGGGTTGAGCATAGTGACTTCCTTCCAAGAGTATGTGTGTTAATGGTGGGGGAGTAACTTTGCAGTGAAGAAACTTGATAAACACTACCTCAGCCAACATCAGCAGAGCTAAATCATGGCGATTTTATGTACCTTCAGTATGATATGATGAAAATGGCACATTACTTCTGTGTTCTTCCTTCCAGAAACCCATAACCCCAGTCTAATCATGAGAAAAATAGACAAATTTCAGTAGAGGATCTTTCTACACAGCACATTTTTTTATTGTTGAGGTAGATGCTCTGTTGCCCAGGCTGGAGTGCAATGGTGCAATATCAGCTCATTGCAACCTCCGCCTCCCAGGTTCAAACTATTCTCTTGCCTCAGCCCCTTCAGTAGCTGGGATTATGGGTGCCTGGCACCATGCCTGGCTAATTTTTGTATTTTTAGTAGAGAATGGATTTCATTATATTGGCCAGGCTGCACTCGAACTCCTGACCTCAGGTGATCCGCCCACCTCGGCCTCCCAAAGTGCTGGGATTACAGGTGTGAGCCACCATGCCCAGCCTTCAATGCTATTTTAAGTTTAAATTTTCAGTTTCCAATTGTCTATTGCTAGCACATAGAAATACAGCCTTGTGTCATACAACCTTGCTAAACTCATTTATTGGTTTTAACAGATTTTAATAGATTATGATTTTCTAAATAGATAATCATGACATTTGTAAATATAAAGCTTCATTTTTTCATTTTTAGCCTGTATCTTTTTTTCTTATTTTGTTATACCTGCTGAAACATCTAGTATGATATTGAATAGTGGTGGTGAGAGTGGGTGTCTACCTTGTTCCATATGTTAGAGGGAAAATTAGTTTTTTCACAATTAAGTATGATATTGGCTATAGGGTTTTTGTTAGGTTGAGGAAGCTTCCTTCTTTTACCAGTGTACTGTCTTTTATCATAAATGGATGTTGAATTTTGTCAAATGCTTTTTCTGTATCTGTTGAGATGATTGTATGATTTTTCCTTTATACAAATTTGTTCATACAAATGTTAAGCCAACCTTGTGTTCTTAGTATAACTGTACTTGGTCATGGTGTATTATTATTTTTATATATTGCTGGATATAATTTGTTAATGTTTTTGAGGATTTGTGCATCTGATATCATAGGGGATATTGTTTAATAATTTTCATGTAATGTGTCTTTCTGGTTTTAGTCTCAGGGTTGTCGTCTGGTTTTAGTATCAAGGTAATGCTGGCCTCATAAAATGAGGTAGGTAGTGCTTTCTTCTGTTTTCTGAAAGAGCTGCTGGTGTGAGTTCTTCCATAAATATTTGATAGAATTCACCAGTGAAGACCTCTGGGCTGGACTGTTTTAGTTTTTTTTTTTATTTCTTCTTGCATGAACTTTCATAGTTTGTGTTTTTCAAGGAATTTGTTCATCCCATCTAAGTTATTGAATGTATGGTTATAAAGTTCTTTGTAATATGCCTATATTGTCTTTTCGAAGTATGTGAGGTACGCAGCAGGGTCCTATCTTTCATTGCTGATGTTTCTAATTTGTGTCTTCTTTCTTTATTTCTTAGTCATTTTGGCTAGAAGTGTATTTGTTTTATATATCTTTTCAAAAGATTTGTTTCGGTTTCATTGGTTTTCTCTTTTGTTTTCTGTTTTATTGATTTTTGCTTTGATCTTTATTTTTCCTTCTGCTTTTTTTAGGGTTTATTTTGCTCTTTTTCTGGTTTCTTAAAATGAACAATCAAATCTTTGATTTGAAATCTTTCTTTTCTAATATAAGCATTTAATACTACAAATTTCTGCATTCCTGAAATTTTGATATTTTGGTTGTTATATTTTATTTACCTTCGTTCAATTTATAACATTTTCTGATTTCCCTCTGACAGCCTCTTTGTCCCATGGATTATGTGGAAATTTGTGTTTAATTTTCAAATATTTGGGGACTTTCTAGATATCTTCCTATTACTGATATTACTGATATTTAAAATAAAATAATAAGATTGGCCGGGCGTGGTGGCTCACGCCTGTAATCCCAGCAGTTTGGGAGGCCGAGGCGGACGGAGATCAAGACCATCCTGGCTAACACGGTGAAACCCCGTCTCGCACGGTGTGGTGGCAGGCGCCTGTAGTCTCAGCTACTCGGAGGCTGAGGCAGGAGAATGGCGTGAACCCAGGAGGCGGGGCTTGCAGTGAGCCGAGATCGCGCCACTGCACTCCAGCCTGGGCGACAGAGGTGTTTCTTTGTTGTCCTAAGTAGTAATCCAGTTTTGGAAATGGAGCAGAGGGCCGTGCTGGAACCTCTGTTATACTTCATCCATCATCCAGAGTGAGAAAAAGCAGGAGATGTGGTTGATTGCCAGGACCATAGCTTATGTGCTTTAAACTATAGGCTCTGGCAGAGAGAAGGTGGGAGTTAATTTCAATCTGGTCCTTGAAGAGAGACATTAGTTAGCAAGTGGCTCAAGGGAGAAGAAAAAGGGTTACTTCTTTCTCCCTTCAGCTTTAGGTAAAAGTTATTGATGGTACTTTTGTAGAAAAAATAGATAGGCCCAGCTTGAGAATTCCTGGAGGAATGTGTGAGAATACAAGCAACAGTGGAGAACAAGATAAGACTGTCTCTAGATTCAGAACAAGTCCTGAGGTATAAATTTAATATATTGTTTCCTGTTTATAGGTAATATTAATCATAATAGTATAAAATATTATGAGAGGTAAAATTATTTTTTAAGCTAAACTTATTTTCTTAAGTTAGCTTTATTTTTTTAAACTTTTGGAGGCCGAGTTTTACTCTGCCTCATAGACTAAGAAATTATTCAGTATTAACATACTTTTAAAAAGGATTATTAGGCCAGGCGCAGTGGCTCACACTTGTAATCTCAGCACTTTGGGAGTCCAAGGTGGGCGGATAACGAGGTCAAGAGATCGAGACCATCCAGTCCAACATGGGGAAACCCCGTCTCTACTAAAAATACAAAAATTAGCTGGGCATGGTGGCGCACGCCTGTAGTCCCAGCTACTTGGGAGGCTGAGGCAGGAGAATCACTTGCACCCAGGAGTTGGAGGTGGCAGTGAGCCGAGATCACACCACTGCACTCCAGCCTGGCAACAGAGCAAAACTCTGTCTATACTTGTCAGGCAAAAATAAAAGTCAAGTGTGTAGGTTTAGTTTTGGCACTCTTCTACAATTACCTGTATACATTGAGAAACATGAAAATTTGAGACCTAGACTTTGAAAGTGGTAATTCGTATTCTGTTTTAAATTTACTTATTTTATTAGAACCTAACATCAATATTTTTTAACTCTCTAATATAGAAGGACTAAGATTTGGCAAGAATTATATGATACTGACAAAACATGCTTTAACCCCTTTTCCTCCTACTTCCCAGACTAAATGGAGTTTCTTTGAATTTGCCCGAAATGCAATGTGCCTGGAAATTCTTAGAATAGCTATACTTCAGAGTCTTCTGATTTACTCATTTTTATTGAATGTAGTTTTTTAAACTACCAGTGTACAACAGTGAGAGAGAAACCAAAAACCAGGGTGAAAAAAAAAATAAAGAAAACTGGTACCTGCTAAACAAAATCTTTGCCTGGGTACCTTGCTTCCAGCCCACAGTTTGGTGACCACCCTCCTTGACTACCTGCTAGAATAGAAGTCCATAACATCAGGAAATAATAAATGGTTATTACTTTCTCCTTAATTGAATCTTTTAAAAGCATAATATTGTGTAAAATGATTACACTGAGATATAAAAGAAAAAACAAGAGTCTAGTTTCTTGGTTTGAATTTTGCCGTGGTTTGACTATAAGCACGTTCCTTAATTCTTCTGAATATCAGGTTCTTTACCTCTAAGTTGGGAAAAATACCCTCTTTCAGGGTGATTATAAAGATTACATGAGATAATACATATTCCTAGCACATGCCAGCATTAGAATAGGAACTCAACAGCTATTAGGCCTTTTCCCTTCTTGTTACAGCCTTTGACAAATTATTTAATTTAGTTAATTTGTAAATTGATTCAAGGAACTGGCATCTAAGGTGTCCTAGACGCGACAATGCTTTAAGACCCAGCCAGGTTTTTCTTGGTCTTGGAGCTGTCTGTCTGTCTTCATTCTTACTAATTCTTACTAATGTTATAGTTGTCAATTTTATATTCTATCAGAGTATTTTCACTCTGAAGTGACCTAATTCAACATGCCAGGAGCATTTGACATTTACTTTGAAAAATGAACTACAATCATTGTTTAGTAGATTGTAAGGGAAGATGTCAGTTGAAATAAATGAAAACATGAGAATGTAACCTGCAGATAGTCTCAAGTTGCCACTTGAGACTGTCCTTTAATCTTACTATATTCAGTTTAGTCTTAGATTTCTTCTCATATAGGAGTTAGAAGGAAAATCTAAAATATTCAATTTCCTTTTCCCATATAACTGAATTTCGAGTACTCCAATCCTTTGGTGAAAAGTAGTTTGTCCACTTCTTTGAGTTGAATAACTATGGTAACTTACAAACAGACCTTTCTTAATGATGTTTTACAGTAATATCTCATATTTTGGTACTCTGGCTTCCAGTGGCTGACTTTTTTTTTTTTTCCTCTGAGACAGAGTTTTGCTCTTGTCGCCCAGACTGGAGAACAGTGGTGTGATTTCTGCTCACTGCAACCTCTATCTCCTGGGTTCAAGCGATTCTTCTGCCTCAGCCTCCTGAGTAGCTGGGATTACAGGTGCGCACCATGCCCGGCTAATTTTTGTATTTTTAGTAGAGATGGAGTTTCACCATGTGTTGGTCAGGCTGGTCTTAAACTTCTGACCTCGTGATCTGCCCGCCTCAGCCTCCCAAAGTGCTGGGGTTTACAGGTGTAAGCCACTGCGCCCGGCAGGTTGACATTTTCTGAAATCATTCACTATATCTATATTTTAAAAGATAAAAAAGGAGGATAGCTCTGATTTTGAACTGGAGACTAGATCGTTATCTTTGAAATACACTCCAGTTATGCTTAAATAGCAGGCTTAAAATTCAGCATTGTAAACCATAGCACACTATTTTTGCAGATTCTTTAATTTTGCTGACGTTATGGAATACAATGGAAACTGCAGATCAAGAAGCTTTGTTTGGTGAAATTCTTTGTAGAAGTCACAATCTGATAGTGTATTTAGATTGTTGCATGGTCTTTTTTTCTTCAAATGGGGATCACTTTTGAAGGTGATCTTGCATAAATGATTCAATAAAGAGTTGCTGATGCTTTCACTGAAACGTATCCTAATAATGACTGGTGAGTATTCTCTGAATTACTCTAGACCTTGCCAGTACTTTGTGCTAAAACTCCTGAATGATGATCGGTAAAGTGTTAGCAAACCTGCCAAAACTCTTGAGTATAATCCAGAACTGTAGCTGCTAACAGTGAGATGATATTCTCAAAGTTCTCTTTTGCTCTTTCATCATTTCATCTCTTTTGGGGTTCCACAACTCAGAAGTTCAAGGCTGTTGTTCATTTTTCAGAGTTGGGAAAACTGTTTCTCATGTTGAAGGTCTTTTAGGTTTCTTTCTGTACTTTCTTCTTCTTTTTTTTTTTTAATTTGCGAAACAGCATCTTACTCTGTCACCCAAGCTGGAGTGAGATATACAAAAGAAACTGCAGCCCTGACCTCCTGGGCTCAAGTGATCCTCTCACCTCAGCTTCCCAAGTAACTGGGACCACAGACATACACCACCCATACCCAGCTAATTTTTTTATTTGTAGAGATAGAGTCTCACTGTGGTACCCAGGTTGGTCTCAAACTCCTGGGCTCAAGCGATTCTTCTGCCTTGGCCTCCCAAAGTTCTGGTATTACAGGTGGAGCCACTGCACCTGGCCTGAAATAATTTTTTATTTTCACAGCTGTGTATGGAGATTGGTACTGGCACCTAGTGAGTAGGAGCCAGCCAGGGATGCTGTTAAACGTCCTTTTATGGATGGGACAATCCCTTACAACAAAGAATTCTCTGTAATGGTGAAGTTGAGAAAGGTCATGAAGATATGCTCCTATGGTTTTTTCTAGAAGATTTATCATTTCAGCTCTAAGGACTGATTGATTTAAGTTAATTTTTTATATGATATGAGATAAGAGTCTACATTGTTCTTTTTTCTTTTTTGGTTTTTAAATTTTATTATTATTTTTTGAGATGGAGTCTCACTCTATTGCCCAGGCTGGAGGGCAGTGGTGCGATCTAAGCTCACTGCAAATTCCACCTCCTGGGTTCAAGCGATTCCCCTGCCTCAGCCTCCTGAGTAGCTGGGGTTACAGGCACACACCACCACGCCTGGCTAATTTTTGTATTTTTAGTAGCGGTGGAGTTTCACCATGTTGGCCAGGCTAGTCTCGAACTCCTGTCCTCGTGATCCGCCCATGTTGGCCTCCCAAAGTGCTAGGATTACAGGTGTGAGCCACTTCACCCAGTCTGTTGTGTTTTTTAAAAATAAATATATGGATATTCAGTTGCCCCAGCACCATTGGTTGATATGACCCTTTCTTCCATTGAATTGTCTTGGCACTTTTATCAAAAATTAATTGACTATAAATGTAAGGATTTATTTCTGTACTCAAAACTGCGTTCCATTGATCTCTATGCCTAGCATTATACCAATACTACACTACTTTAATTACTATAGCTTTATAGTAAATTCAGGTAGTAGTACAAGCTCTCTAATTTTGTTCTTTGTTTTCAAGGTAGTGTTGCCTATTCTACGCACTTTGCATGTTTACTTAAATTTATAATCACCTTATCAGTTTCTTTTTTTGAGACAAGACAGGGAGAGTCTTGCTCTGTTGTCCAGGCTGGAGTTGCAGTGACATGGTCACATCTCACTGCAGCCTTCTGGGACCACCGGTGTGTGCCTGTGATGCCTGGTATGTTTTTGGTAGACAATGGGGTCTTGCTATGTTGCCCAGGCTAGTCTTGAACTCCCAAGCTCAAGCAGTGCTCCTGCTTTGCCCTCCTAAAGTGGTGGGATTACAAGTGTGAGACACTGTGACTGGCCCACATTATCAATTTCTGTTAAGAGTCTTCTGGGATTTTGATAAGGATTGTGTTGAATCTATATATCAATTGTGGAGAACTGACATCTTAACAATACTGAGTCTTCCAACCTGTAAAGATGAAATGTCTTTCAGTTTATTTAGATCTTCTTTATCTCAGTAAAGTTTTGTGGTTTTCAGCGTCAACTTTTACACTTGTTTTAAGTTTATTCCTGAGTGTTTTATTCTTTATGATGTCATTGTGAATTGATTTTTTGATTATTTGTTGCTGATATATAGAAATACTGTATATACACTATATATAGTATATATATAGTATCTATATATAGTGTGTGTGTGTGTGTATATATATATATATTTTTTTTTTTTGAGACGAGTGTCGCTCTGTCACCAGGCTGTAGTTCAGTGGCCTGATCTTCTCTCACTGCAACTTCCGCCTCCTGGGTTCAAGCAATTCTCTTGCCTCAGCCTCCCGAATAGCTGGGGCTACAGGCGCATACCACTACACCCAGCTAATTTTTGTATTTTCAGTAGAGACGGTGTTTCGCCGTGTTGGTCAAGATGGTCTCGATCTCTTGACCTCATGACCCACCCTCCTCGGCCTCCCAAAGTGCTGGGATTACAGGTGTGAGCCACCACGCCCGGCCTGAAGTACAATAGATTTTTAATATATCAATCATATATCCTGAGAGCTTGTTAAATTCATGTATTAATTCTAGTATTTTTTATTGTAGATGCCTTAGTTTTTGTTTTGTTTTTGTTTTTGTTTTTGTTTTGAGACGGAGTCTCGCTCTGTCACCCAGGCTGGAGTGCAGTGGTGCAATCTTGGCACACTGCAAGCTCCGCCTCCCGGGTCAGAAGTTATGCTGAAACACGTTGAGACAGTGAGACTTCCAGTCTTTCCTGATGGATCTGTGTGTGAGTTTGGGAGCACGTTCAAACTTTAGGCTGCTCTGAGTTTTATTTCCTTTTGGAATATCTCATGTCCCACCTGCACATGCCTGCAGGCTCCATCAGCCAGGGATATATTGGCCCTCTCTGTGGCAATACACACAGCCTGGTCAACCCTAAATATGTGGGATCAAACTCCCTATGGTTGACAGAATTCCCTCTTAAATATTTGGCTAGTTTGTCTGCTGCCTGCCCCCATCAGGTTTGCTTATTCAGGCTTGTGATGCCAGAGGCCGTAACAGTCCTCAAAATCAAGTGCCGTCTTCAAAATCAAGTGAGCCTCCTCTGGCAAGGGTGACAAAGCTTTGACAGCCTGTTTTCACAGCCTGCCCTGCACTGATACAACTATTGTGCTGATAAAGCAAGGGGATGGAGGTGGGAGCAGCCCCTGGCAAGGATGTCTTAAACTCGTATTGTTCTTCTCTGAAGTTCAGTAGTTCTCATGAAGTGGTTAGATTGCAGAGTGCTCAAATTACTGCTTTTGACTATTTTCAGCTTTATAGTTGCATTTTGAGGGAGTATTTGTCAACCACCTCATTCCATCATGATAATTGGAAGTCTCTATCTGTATATTTTTTAAGCACCAGTGATTTGGATAGTGTTACATGTGTGATCCTATGTTTTATGTTGAGAAATGATGGCCTTAATTGGTAATATTTTAGGGCAGGAGTGGTAGGGGGGTAGTTTAATTGTGTAAAAATATGGATGAATTTTTTCCCCAAGTGGGGAGAAAAGACATTTGTAGGGTCAAGTAGAAAATGTCAGCCCTAAAGTTTTCCTTGAAACACAAATTGAAAAATGAAATGGGTCAGAGAGCATCAATTATTTCAGAGCTCTCTTCCTCTGTAGTTTGTGGCAGCACATTGCCTGTTATAATGAAAGAATCCTTGGTTAAATTAACCCTGTACCTGTGTGAAATGTCTGAAGGATGTACTTAAAATACAGGGTGCTGATTTTACAAATTTAGAAATTTATTGGATATATCTGGTGTTTACCTTCAATATTTAGAATTCTTCAAGAAATATCACAAGAACTTGAATTTATTAGTAATAGGTTTAATATCTTTTATCAAATTGATATGTTTACTTTTTAAAAATGAGAACATTCTTCAAATATGAGACGCTATTTTGTTAAAATTCTAATTTTTTTCACAATGAAGGTTTTCCAAATAGGATTTGGGTATTTATCATATATCATGAATATTATAATATATGCAAATTATAGCATTAAATGCAAAATAGTTTGGCATTGCAGTTTTTTCCAACTAAAAATAAGCTGTCTTCTATATAAATCAGACTTCTCTGTATTGCTAACATTTGCAATTAAATTTTCATGTACCATAAAATGCTGTTCCAATTAGACTTTGTTAAAGGAAATACTGCCCAGTATGTAAATTCAGATTTAACAAATTATGTCCAAATTTCTAATGTTGGAGATATCACTATACATATAGTCAAAACAAAACAGTAATAACAGAACTTTTCAGCCTGTAGGCATCCCTTTGTGAAAACACAGACCACTCTCTTCTTTCACAATGTTGAAGAAACAAAAGTTTGTTGAGTATGAGAAATCGAGACCACTTGGTAACTTTTCAAGTGAAGGCAAAACCAAAATGAGCAACACTGTCCTCTTGGTGATTATGATTCCGAAATTCATCAATTATCCAGTCTGGTTTTTTTGTTTGTTTTTAATGCAGAGCTTGTAGGCTCCTAGAAGCAGAGAAGGTTCTAATGGCAAGCCTGTCTCATGGACTGTGCCTCTGGTGGGCCTACTTCTTTTTAAATTTGATCCCAAGCCAACTCATGTTTAGTCACTAGTTCTCAAATATTCCTTTCCATCTTTTCTCTCTTAGTGCCTTTTTCTAGAGTACTTCCACAGACTCTAGGCACCACATTTTTAATGAGATACTGCTATTACCAAGCAGTTGTTCAGTTTCATACTTCAGCAGGTGTGAAGGCTAGAGAAGAGAGAATACAGAGGAAGATGCATGAGACAGAGGAGGTCAGCTCTTCCTCTTCATATGTTACATAGACCTAATATTTGCTTGCCGCCTCAATTATTTGCTCCTTGATCTAACATTTTAGCAATCTCCAGTATAATAAACCTTCACAATTCTTGAGATCTTTGGAAAGTGTGAAATTTGAGGTGGTTTTATGACAATTTTTTGCCCACAAAATTTATATACCAAAAACAAAACAAAACCATGTAGTTTTAATGCCCCTAGGTCACTGAATGGGTGAAACATGGACTGAATGGCTTGTTCCTGGACACCAGCCTGGAATTGTACTTGATTGCAATTTATGTGTGAGCAAAGTGACATGTTATATTTTGAAAGAATAGGAAAGGATGCACTAAGGGTTTCTTGGGCAAGAGGGAGAGCAATTTCCAATTTGAGAAACCTTAATATGAAAGATCCCCATCTCTCCTCAGGATCAAGGACTGCCCCCCGCCTCCACGACTTTTCATATTTCTTTGGACTTTTCAGGACTTAGTGGCAGAAAACCACAAAATCAAAACCAAAGCCATACCTTGTAATTGAATACGTGATTTTATTACTGTACTCAGGTATTCTAATGCTTGATGCCTTATATCTGAAGTTATCTCTCTTTTTTTTTTAGCACATTCTTTTGCTCTGTCACCCAGGCTGGAGTGCAGTGGCACAATCTAGCTCACTGCAACCTCCACCTCTCGGGCCCAAGCAATTCTCATGCCTCAGCCTTCCAAGTAGCTGGGATTACAGGTGTGTGCCACCACACCCAGCTAATTTTTTGTATTTTTAGTAAGGACGGGGTTTCACCATGTTGGCAAGGCTGGTCTCGAACTCCTGGCCTCAAGTGATCCACCCGCCTCAGCCTCCCAAAGTGCTGGCATTACAGGCGTGAGACACTGCTCCTGGCTAGATTTGAAGTAATCTTTAAGAGAGTACTGGCTGGGCATGGTAGCTTACGCCTATAATCCCAGCACTCTGTGAGGCCAAGGCAGGTGGATCACCTGAGGTCAGGGGTTTGAGACCAGCCTGGCCAACATGATGAAGCCCTGTCTCTACTAAAAATACAAAAAATTAGCTGGGCGTGGTGGCACGTGCCTGTAATCCCGGCTACTCAGGAGACTGAGGCAGGAGAATCGCTTGAACCCAGGAGGCGGAGGTTGCAGTGAGCTGAGATGACGCCACTGTACTCCAGCCTGGGCAACGAGAGCAAAACTCCATCTAAAAAAAAAAAAAAAGGCGAGAATACTAAAGCTCCTGATTTGCTTTGCCCCTAGATGATATTAAGTATGTATCATAGTTTGAAAATCAAAAGATAGTAGTCTGCCTTATCTTGTGATTTTTTTCAACCAGGGGCAGTTTTGCCCTCCTGGGGACATTTGTCAATATCCAGAGACATTTTTGGCTATTACAACTGGGGATGCTATTGGCGTCTAGTGAGTAAAGGTTAGGGATGCTGCTAAATAGCCTGCAATGCGCAGCCCCTCCCGACAGAGATCCAGTTCAAAATGCCATTAGTGCCAAGATTGAGAAACCCTGGCCTTATTATTTTCATTTAAAATACTGCCATATTTTTAAGAATTATGGTTCTATCCTTGGCTTTCTCCTCAGTCTCAAATTTTTCATCATTTCATTTCTGCAGTGGCTTTTACTGGCTACTTATGGATATAGATCAAATGTTGTACCATCTTTATTCTCCATAGAATATGGCACAAAAAGCATAGAATAATCACCTAACACTTCTGGAATAAGTGGAAAAAATGTCACTATAAGAACATTATGTAAGCGAATAAACCAAAAATTGTTTTTAACTAGACATAGATGAATATAGCAGTTTGAAATAACATCCAAAATAGGTTACACTGTTTAATTTTCAGAACAAGCTAGGAAGATAGGTAGTACAGGTTGAGTATCTCTTAATCAAAATGCTTGGCACCGGATGTGTTTTGGATTTTAGATTTTTCTGAATTTTGCAGTATTTGCATATATAATGAGATATCTTGGGGATGGGACCCAAGTCTAAACATGAAATTCATTTGTTTCCTTATACACATAGCCCAAAGGTAATTTCACACAGTATTTTTAATAATTTTGTGCATGAAACAGATTTTTTACTGCATTTTGACTGCAACCTGTCACATGAGGTCAGGTATAGAATTTTCCACTTAACGGCATTTTTTTAGCACTCAGAAACTTTTGGATTGTGAAACATTTTGGATTTTGAATTTTCAGATTAGGGATGCTCAACCTGTATTATACTGATTTTATAGTGTAATAGTATTTTGACAATTTATGTGGTTAAAATATTGCTATGTTTACCTTGGCTAAATTACTTAGCCTTATTGTGCCTTATTTTCTTGTTCTGTAAAAAAGTGTGATGGACAAGATTATCTCTGCTGCAGTTCCAACTCTAGCATTCTAAATATCTTTTAATGAGATGTAAAGATTCCTCAAATAGTTCAAAAATTTAAATTCTTTATCATTGTTTATAGATGAAACAGTAAAAAATTGCCAGAGAATAACTGTTGCCACTCATGTTTTTCAAAATAAGTAGTATAAAATGTGGTGGAATGACTGAATTTAGGGCTGGAGGTTGGTATGTTTGATTTCCTCCCCTACTTTTTAAAAGATGGATGCATGTTTGTGTCATTGTTTGTTTACATTTGAATAAAAATTTGGTTCTTAGTAAATAAAGCTTGTTTGGTATTGTGAGGTCAAGACAAAAGGTCATCAATTTTTTTTTTACATTCAAATAATGTTTAATATGAAGGCTTTTATTTTAAGATTTAGAAAATACTGTATATAAACTTAAGTATCCTCCTGTGATCAGGACCATAGAAAAATACCTTTATATTAAATTAGACTCTGGAAATCTAGGCATTGCTTTCTCATGCTAATAGATGGAATTTAAATTTGTATTTATTTTTAATCAGTTGCCTAGTACTAAAATAAATTTGGATACCAGCAGCTCATAATAGTTAATAGCCTGTATAAATGGGTCCCAAGACACCTGTTCCTTTATTGTTAATGAAGCCCTATTTTATGTGCAGGAAGACTAGAGTTCCTGTGATGCTGTGTCCTAGCACATCTCCCTGTCTCTTGTGTGCATATTTAAATAACATTAAGAAATGTTGTTTCCTCGTTTTCTGTCATCTCTAGAATTCTGCCAGACACACTTATTCTCTTTAATAGGCTGTTTGTTCCAAAATGCATTAGAGTGATATTTTTTCCGGTTTTTTGTGTTCTGAATTTTTTTAGAATTAAACCTCAATCATGTTATGAGGATTGATGTAAAATTATGATGAGTTAATAGCACCAGACACACAAATAGCCAAATAAAGTTTCTCAAGGAAAGAATAAATGACTTGCGGAAATTTTAGTAGCTGTAGAAATGTAAGAAAACAAACCAAAAATGTGGAAACCAATTCTAAGATTCTAGTATTGTCATGGTTTATTCTCTGAGATTATTTAACTGTACCCTCTTAATGTTTTATATCACTGACAGTTTGGAGAGTTTATTATTTTATTTCTCTTTACTATTTCATATCAAGCAAATAAGTCATTGATCTTGCAAATAATTTGAAAGGAGAAAACCATATAGATAAAGAACTATTACCACAGTCTACCAGATATTATTTGTCTATATGGTAGAATTTTGTTATGAATATGTGGCTTGAAATAACATTTATGGTCTATGACATTCATTTTTATTCTTTTTAGGAGATAGTATATTAACAGATTTTTAACAATTTTTTGAATGTGTGCTGCAGAAAAAGGTGGAAGGTGTTCTCTTTACCTCTGGAGCTTCTCCTTCTCCAAACACCTGAATTTTCATTACTGTTGGTGATAGGCTTTAAGGCCATTCTTGTAAAAGAGAGTATGATGTCCATGAAATAATAAGTGAGAATTACAATGCTAATTATTTCAGTCCATTCTTCAGAATATCTAAGTACATTGGAAACCCAGAAAGCATTTATTTTGTTCAATGTGGAGAATACATCATAACCAGCTCAAACAAACACTGAGTGCTTCCTAAAAGGAGTGAAAGTAAATTCACTGTTCACAAGTCTTCCTAATAATGATAATCTGGCCAACAGGTAGACATTATTTGGAATAGTTCATGGGGAAAGTTTTTTCATACTTCAGTCTGATATTTTGTTGAACTCCTTTCCAATACAATTTACTATACCAAATAATGGAGTATAATAGTACCTTTTTCTTCAGCCTTGTGCCTCTCTATAA
This sequence comes from Macaca thibetana thibetana, assembly GCF_024542745.1. Taxonomy (NCBI): domain Eukaryota; kingdom Metazoa; phylum Chordata; class Mammalia; order Primates; family Cercopithecidae; genus Macaca; species Macaca thibetana. The sequence continues at coordinate 104,528,530 of NC_065581.1, read as the reverse complement.
TGAAAAGGAAATCTAACACTGAATTGTGTGTCCTGTAGACATCAAAGTGGTGACTTGAGATCTCTTCCTCATCAGGGATAAAGAGAAAGAATTCGCAGTCTCTCTGGTGTTTTTAAAACCCTGACTGCACATTAGAATCACGCATGAAGAATGTTGTGGCCCCACTCCCAGAAATCCTGCCTAAATTGGCATATGGTGTAATATGACTATTGTTATATTTAAAGCTCTTCAGGTAATTCTGTTTTGCAGCCAGGACTGAGAATCTCTGTTAGACAGGTACCTCCGAGAAAAGTTAAGCTAAACTAAGAGCTACCAGTTTCTAGATAGTTTTCCATGCTGCAAGTACCATAGAAAAAGACAAATTGAAAACCCTCCAAAAAAGGGCCTCTGGTTGTGGAATCACTCAGATATTCTTTTTTGGGGTGGTGAGCTTGATTGGAGACTCTTGCCTCTATGAGAAAGATTATTTCCTAGGTTTTCCAGGTTTAAGTAGTTTTCAAAAATTGTATTATGGTAGCAATTTTTGGTAGGCTGGAAGTGACAGTAGTTTATCTAAAATACATAATTTAGCAGACATTTTTCCATTTTTGAGTCAAATATAAATCTAGTACAGGCTTTGCCAGTCTTAAAATGTTTCAATTGAAAATTTTTGTTTTTCAATTAAACCATATGTACCTTATATCACCCAAATTCACACCTTTTAAAAATATGCATATCCGTTTTCTGTATTTCCATCATGGATTGTTACACACAATGAAGTATCTCACTTCTAATTAACTTACTTTGGTGTAATAAGCATAGAAAGGGTCAGGCGCGATGGCTCACGCCTGTAATCCTAGCACTTTGGGAAGCTAAGGCGGGCAGATCACGAGGTCAAGAGATCGACAGCATGGTGAAACCCCATCTCTACTAAAAATACAAAAATTAGCTGGTCTTGGTGGCACATGCCTGTAATCCCAGCAACTGGGAAGGCTGAGGCAGGAGAATTGCTTGAACCCAGGAGGCGGAGGTTGCAGTGAGCCAAAATCGTGCCACCGCACTCCTGCCAGCCTGATGACAGAGCGGAACTCCGTCTCAAAAAAAAAAAAACAAAAAAGAAGCATAGAAAAAATTTATAAGTGCTAAAAATTAGCAAATTTAGGGATAGGTGCGTGGAAACAGGACTTTATAAAAGGGAGAATGTAGGACAAATAGCATTTACCAAATATTATTTTGCAGGTATAATAAAAATGGCTACTTATATAATTTAAAATAGTAAGTATTGACCCAGCTTTTTTTAAGGTAAGCATTCCTCAAGCTAGCTTAGAAAATAGATCAACGCCTCTAAGAGGAGCCTATGAAGAAGATTGCCAGTTTCCCTGGGGAGCCCCAGCCTCCTATACAGCCCCTTCTGACTGACTGACTGACTTCCTTCCAAAGATACACGGTCGCTGCTTCACACGTGCTGATAATACATGCAGGAATTGGCTCTTCAAACTTCACTGCCAGACTAATCCCATTTATAGTTTCTTGGCTTCTTTTAGTTTTTAAGCAAATAGTACCTAGCAAGTTACCACAGTTAAAACAGTGGAATTCAGAGTACCTGTATTTGTGAAAGCTGCTGCTATGTACATGGAATGGAGTCTGATTTTTAAACAACAACTTTGCCCTTTGTTTTATATCTTATCATTTATTGTAAAGAAATTCTTCCTGTTTCATAATTTCTCATTTGTTCTTTAAGAAAAGATGGCAAAGGAATATAATTTCAGACATGGTTTCACTTTTATTATTTCAATCTATTATGTTCTCCTTGTCAGATTAATATTTGTGGTTATATGCCCTGCATGGCAAGTGCTGAGAAAACATTTGTACAAAGTCTTGCCAAGGTAGAGTATTGAGTATATGAAGTATAGTGACTTCACTGTTCAAGATCTTCACGTGTTTATTTAAAAGAAAAAAAAGTTCATTACATCAGTCTAAATTAGTACATCTTGTGGTTAGTATATTAAATTCATTAAATAGTTCAAGTGTATTCAATACAGTATGATAGTAGTTTTATTGATATACTGGCAGAGAAACAAACATGACCACTCTTTACCATCTGTTTATAATGCTATATAAAGAAGACCATGTTGGTTGTCATGGAAACTACATTTCCAAAACCACTGAGTGTTTGCTTAAATTCTCCAACCTTTTAAAGTCATAAGCTTTTCCCTGAGAAAAAGAATAGAAAAATACATTTTAAATTTTCCAGTGATTTTCTAAAAGTCATTTCTCTGTTAAAATTCATTTATATCTAGGCTGATATTTTGCCTCAGGATTTCATGAATTTAATTGAGAAGTTCTTAATTTGAGAATCTTTGGCACTTTCGAGAACTGGGAAGAAAGTGTTAATGCTATCCTATTGAGGGGTGCCACCTATCTTTTTGTAAGTAAAGACTTTGCTTCTTCAGAAAAACTTTTTATTGATGTAACAAGCAAAAGAAGGCTGAAGAGGTAACATATAACAACATGATCTGGAGAGGAAAGGCAGTTGTAATGTAATACCAATGGCTTACCATGTTTAGTTATTGCTGTCATATTAGCTAATATGAGAAATTTTACAGAAGGAGAGTAACTGGCTTTAAGCTTTAAGTGGAATGGTTATGACTTTTTAAAGTGTGGCTATTAAAAAATACTTTGTTGTAATAACTGTAAATAAAATCACTTGTTGTTCCTGGGAATCTTGCCTAGGGAAGAAAGAACTAAAATATATGCTTTATTGTTATTCTTGCTAATCTAGAATAAATTTTTCCTAATCTAAAATGATTGTGTACATCCACATGTGTTGTTTATACAAACCTGGTGTCTGTATAGACATTCAAAAAGCTTTTTGCCATAGTCTTTTAAAAAATCTTTTTTTTCAATGTCTTAAAAGTTATTCTTGATGTATTTACAGTGGGGCAGATGACATAGGATTGCATCTGTTCCAGCTTTCACTACAGCCAAAAAGCATTGACTATATGGATAACAATAGTAATTCTGATAATAGTAATAACTAGCGCATACTGAGCACATAGTATGTGACAGGGAGTATAGTTAGCATTTTATATGCTAAATGTTTATATTTAGGCTTTATTATAATCCTATGGGGTAAGTCTTGCAAATATTATAATCCTATGGGGTAAGTAAGTCTTGCAAATATTATAATCCTATGGGGTAAGTCTTGCAAATACACATAGATTCTCTGAATCAGTTTGTCAACCTTGGCACTTTGTGAGGGAGGGGGAGGCCTATCAGGTATATTATAAGATGTTCAAAAGCAACCCTGGCCTCTGCCTTCTAGATGGCACTAGTACCCCTCTACCCCCAAGGTGTGACAACCAAAAATATCCCTAGACATTGCCAAAGTCCCCTAGTGTTCCCACTAGGGGAAAGGTAAAATCACCCGAGTTAAAAACCACTTCTCTATATGAACCAGCCAGTTTAATTTTTTTTCTGGTAGAAATAGTTTATACATCACCTCTTGCTGTTCATGTGCGACTCCCCTACCACCATGTTTTCGAATACCAACTACCCTCTCCAACTTTGTTCAGTTATTGGTATATCAAAAGCTGAACCTATGTATTGTGAAAGCCCTCTTATATCCAGGAGTTTGAAAACTGTTTTGCAGCATAATGAAACAAATGGGGTAATTAGGTTGTACTAAAATTACATATTCATAAAAGAGATTTCTTAATAGAATTTTAGAATCTTCTACTGAGTTCAGTATATAAAAAATGGGAGGAAGTCCATATTCTTTGCATGTATTCATCCATAAATCTCAAACTCAGCTTATTCTGTTTTCTCTTTTGCTGACTTGTGTAGGAATATTTAGCATGGTTAAGTTTGTGTGAACTTTTTTCTGTTATGTTGAAACATTAGAAGATGGTCAGTCATGGTCCATCCTTGTAAAGTTAAAGAATATTTTAAAGATAAACTCATAATAGCAATACTAAACAGTTATGGTTAATCTTCTGTTCTTTTTGAAAAACATGACATATTTTTGTGAAATTTTTTTACAATGGTTTACTTCAATACTAAATACATTTCTTACCAGCATTTTAAAATTGTGATATTGTAAAATTCAGGTCTCTGAATTGATAAAGTTAATTAAGCTTCTGTTCATGAAGTTCCTTTATCAAAAAGTCTTACTAGCTCATTTTCCTAAAATTTCACAAAAATATGAGAATATTTTTCCATCATCTGGTAGATTGTTTCAGAAATGTATATCAATATGTGGCTGTGTTAATGCTATTTGGTAGGAAATTACTGGATCTCACTGTATGATTAGTTAAAAGAACATTTTGGGAGAATGCAGACGTAGAGAATACTAGCTTTTTTGGAAGTATGAAAATATTAGACCTTTCAGATATACTTAAATAATTGTGCAAAATAATTACACTGAAATTTTAACTTTTTTTTATGTAGGCAGTAGTTTGCACAGTATTTATATCACAGTATTTGAAACCAGATTGAGTGGGAACCGGTGTATACAGTGGGGATTGTGCTTATATTATGTATTATAGAGAACTTTTCAGCTCTTGAGTAATATGCAAGTGAGAACCATTCACAAGGCATTGATTTAAGTACAGAATATTTGAAGATGAGGACCATATTCTAAATAGTCAAGCATCTTGATAGGCCTAAATAATATGTTGATAATTTGCTAGTGTCTACCCGTACACAAGTAATAAAAACAAAATAATCCTGAAATACTAAATATTCATCTGATCCTTAAATTTAGTATTGGTCTGGCTACTCTTGGGGAAGAGCAGAACTTTTGATATCAAGATGATACAGACAATACAACTCTTGTTAACAAAGCCATCTTAGAACTTTATACCAAGAGAAGTCATTGTCTACATTCGGGCATACGAATATCTGTTATTCGTATCTGAAATTCATTACATTTTGGACAGATGTGCTCAGAGACAAAGGTTTCATCCTTTTATCATTGTCCTCAATTTCATAATGTTTGGAACTATATTGGCAATGTGAAGAGAGTAATTACTTTTTTCCCATTACTTTTACCGATTTTATTTTTATTTTTTTACTTTCAATATAGTAGAAACAATTTTTGACTGTATTTAAATTAATTTGTGTATAATTCCTAGTTTCTCCCCCTTTGCTTAATCCAAGACCTTATTTATTTTGCATCATCTTTGTAAAAGCCACCATTTAAAGCAAAATCTGTATTTGTGGCCTTTATTATTTCACTAAATGTGGAACTTTTTTTTTTTCCCCAGGGAAAAGATAATGACTGTCTGAAATACTGAAACTTTCACTGTTTGTTTGTATATTTTTTTCAGACAGGGTCCTGCTCTGTCACCCAGGCTGGAGCACAGTGGTGTGATCATAGCTCACTGCATCCTGGAACTCCTGGGCTCAAGCAGTCTTCCCACCTCAGCCTCCCTAGTAGTTGGGATGACAGGCATGTGCCACCATGCCCAGCTAATTTGCACATATATTTTTATTTTTGTAGAGATCTCACTATTTTGCCCAGGCTGGTCTCCAAATCCTGGCCTTCTCCCTCAGCCTCCCAAAGTGCTGGGATTATAGTAATGAGCCACTGAACCTGGCCTGAAACTTTCACTGTTGAATCGTTTGCTTATCAGCTAATCTTCTTAAGTTCTCTTTATATTTATTCATTTAAGAAAATTTACATTGTCTCTACAGAAATACATTTTTATCTTCCCAATTTATTTTTTGATTTGTTTTGTTTTTATTGAGCTAATGATGCCATATTGGATCAAGAGAAGCAACTCGTCATAAGTACCCACCAGTGTTTTTCCTGTTCTAGTATGTGATGAATGAGGTATTTATATAGTTTCAAAGTACCTCTTCACAAAACATTACTAATTATAAAGGGGGAGAGTGTAACTTTGCTGTTGAGAAGGCTGGTAGATATCACCTTACTCAGATGGCCAAAGTGAAAATCTGCTGTCATGGAACAAACTGAAATTGAGGTGGGAAGAATACAACATCGTTTCTATCTATGATCTTCCTGCCTGAGATGTATAACCTAAATCTAATCACAGAGAAACATCAAACAAATCCACACTGAGAGAACTTCTACAAAGTAACTAGCCTGTAATTTTCAAAATTGTCCAGCCATGAAGGTCAGGGAATAACTAAGAAACTATTCCAGATTAAAGGAAGCCAAAGAGGCGTGGCAAGTAATGCAATGTATGATTCTGAACTGGATCCTTTTGTTATAAAGGACATTATTTGAATAACTGGTGAAACTTGAATTGGATCTGAGAATTAGATGGTGGTAATGTATTCCCGTTAATTATTTTGATGGTTGTATTGTGGTTATTAGGGGAATGTTCTTTTGTTTGTTTGTTTGTTTTTGAGACAGAGTTTCACTCTTGTCACCCAGGCTGGAGTGCAGTGGCACGATCTCAGCTCACCACAACCGCCTCCTCCCAGGTTCAAGCTATTCTCCTGCCTCAGCCTCCCGAGTAGCTGGGATTACAGGTGTCTGCCACCATGCCCAGCTAATTTTTGTGTTTTTAGTAGAGACAGGGTTTCACCATGTTGGCCAGGCTGCTCGAACTCCTGACCTCAGGTGATCCATCTGCCTCGGCCTCCCAAAGTGCTGGGATTACAGGCATGAGCCATCATGCCCAGCCTAGGGGTATGTTCTTTTTTGTAATTTATATACCCTAAAGTATTCCATGGTTATGAGGTGCCAAGATAGCAACTGACTCTTAAATGCTTCAGGAAAATAAGAATTCTTTGTACTTGTAACTTTTCTGTAAGTTTGAGATTGTCTGCAAAAAGGAAGGATGGGAAAAGCTGAAGGTTCTAGAATCCTAATACCTGGGTTAAAAATTATGGCTCTACCACTTATTACTTCTTTGTGTCTGTTTCCCCATCTGTAAAATTAGGATAACAGTAGTACCGTACAATCTTGTGTGAAGTTTAAGTGAGTAAGTTAAAAAAAAAAAAAAAAAGTGCTAAGAGCACTGCCTGCAATAGATATTCGCTAATTAAGTCATTTGAGCTTGATGCTTTTACTTTTCTGGGATAAAGTGGCCAACATTGAGTCACTGGTGTATCCATTAGCAGTATTTAGAAACTTGGACTATTTATTATTTGTCTGTTGTTATAATATGGCCTGTGTACCGATGGAAACATTTCAGTTTAGAAACATGAAGTGAACATTGTGCTACAGGTCAACACATTGAAATAAATGTAGATATTAAATTTTTTATTGGGGTTTAAAACTATTAACCATAGCTGTTTGATTTTAGTTTAATATTCCAGTGATTATTTAAAGGCTTTTTAGCCTGTACCAATAATAAACAAAACCTAGCCTGTTTGTTTCACTCCTAAGTTCCATCTGCCCTTTCACATTGGAGTAATAGCCATGACTCAACATTATTGGTTCCTGAGAACCAAAGAACTCGAACTTAGTAACTAAGGTAGCAGCTTTGGAGTCAAATTGTCCTGATTTTGAATTCTGATTCTTTCACTTGCTTTTGACATTGGCCAAGAGGCTAACCTGGCTCTAAGCCTCACCTGTAAGATGGAGATGACCACAGTACCTTCTTCAGAGTTGTTGTGTGCGTGTGAAAGTGCATAGCTCATAGTGTATGCTATAAAACATTAGCGTACTCTCTACTCTGCCACCCCTGTTGCCCATCACCTTACCCCCGAAAAAAGTCTGTCGAAAGGATAGGCAGATAGATATCCAGAAATTCCATTGTCTTATTTGGGGGGTGGGAGGGGATCGATGACTTATCTCCTATTACTTTTTTAGTGAAATAAAGGCTATAATTTTCAGCTGATGCCCGGCAACTTTTCAGGAAGGAAAACTGCGGGGGCTGGGGGATGGCATGCTAATGACATGAAGTCCAGTGATGATCATAGCATTTTCAACATTTTCTAGTACTCTGTAGCAATAGTGTTGTCCTTTACATTTTTTACCTTTTAAAAATTAATCATTTTAATATTAATTAGGACAACATATAGCCATTAAGATGGGAACAAAAAGCACCAGTTAAAATCTGTAGGTTGTTAGGTTTCAAATGCAGATTTCTTGTCTTATTTTAATATGTTCCTGGAAATAAAAACATATAATGTATATAAATTATTTCTTTTGATTAGCCCTTCAGTCAGCTATTTCTCAGGAGAAATTCACATTCTGCCCAACATCAAGGAAAGAAGAACGTTCTTTCGTTCAGAAAAGAACGAAGAAAAGCGTAAGCTCCTCCTTCCCTAAAAGATATAATTTTAGGAGGCTGGGTGCCGTGGCTCACGCCTATAATCCCAGCACTTTGGGAGGCTGAGGCCAGCGGATCACGAGGTCAGGAGTTCAAGACCAGCCTGGCCAACTTTGTGAAACCCCGTCTCTACTAAAACTACAAAAAAATTAGCCATGCCTGATGACAGGCACCTGTGATCCCAGCTGTTCGGGAGGCTGAGGCAGGAGAATCTCTTGAACCCGGGAGGTGGAGAGCCAAGACCATGCCACTGCACTCTAGCCTAGGCAATAGAGCGAGATTCCGTCTCAAAAAAAAAAAAAAGAAGAAGAAGAAGATATAATTTTAGGGTTTGTAGGGAAGTTGACTATTTTAAAGGATCAGCTGTCATCGACCACCAGAAGAGTACAGGGCCATATGCTACAAGCTGGGCCCATGCAGGTCCTCATTTCCATGTAAGACTCCTTGGGTGTAAGGTAGTCCCTGGCTACTCCTGCAGTCTGTGAGGTTTTGTTTTTGTTTTAACCTGGACAGCACTTTCACTGTACTGCAGACTTTTCCCAGCCTCTGTGGGAATGGGTGCTACTCAGGGCTTCCTTTGGTCCTGTGTTCACGAGCCGCCAACCCTCTGTTCTGTGCTGCCTGCGAGCCTTGTTGAACATGCCTATAAAGGAGGAGCCTGCACACCTCTGCTGGTCGAACTCTATCAATACACCAGACCTATAAGCAAGAGAAGATTCAAGGAAATGTTCAGGAGAAAAATATTTTTAAAAATGTTTCACACTTTTTACCTATAAGGCACTTTTAAAACTCTAATTCTAATTTATTGTTCCTTTCTACTTTTCATATTTTAATTCTGCCGTAATCATTTTCTTTCCAGTTTGGGGGAACATGGCTTTAAAGATAGACACCTGAATTGGACCCCAGGTCTCTCACTTATTGGGTGTACATTAAATAATTTTAGGCAGGTTGAGTTGTTAATCACTAAACAAGTATTTATTAAATGTCCTGTTTACCAGCCACTGTTCTAAACACCAGAGATACAACTGTAGACAAATAAATATGCTATAACATGATTATTATATTCTAGTCAAGGAAGAAGAATAATCAAAATAAATGATGTGCTATAAATATGTAGTATATCAAATAATAGATATGGAAAAAATAAATTATTCCTATGAGCCTCAGTATCCTGATCAACAAAATGGGGATAACCACTACCTCACAGACAGTTGTCAGGTTAGATGAGATGGCACCTGAGAATGCTTGAGAATACCATGGTAAATGAGACAGTTGCCCCTGCAGCTTCCTGGCAATTTGGTAAATGAGAGATTTCTTCCTGCTAGGATAGAGGAAATATTATTGTTCTTAATTGGCTAGAATAACCTGTATGTAATTTATTCCAAGTACATATCTTTTCATTCACTAGGTGCCATTCTATTCATTAAGTGCCATGTAAGTGTAACTTTTAAAAATCAAATTATATTTTCCTATGGACATAAATAATTTGAGAGATGCGATTATTATAGTAATCCTCTTTGCTAGCTCTGTTGGTGGCCATTTTAAATATCTGTAAGGTCTTAATGTTAATTGGGTGGCACGTTTGTGATTATGAGAACTAATAGGTTCGAACTTAGGCAGCCAGTCATGGAATCTTTTCTCTGGTGGAAGTTTTTCTGTGGAAGATGAACACGTGAAATGCGTGTCCCGCCATCACTGTCACTTCCGATTTCCTCATGCCTTGGTTTCCTCTACCTTGAATTCAATGTTGATTCTGGAAAAGTAAATGAGATTTTCCTAAAATTTTGAATTTCTGAACCATCGTGTTGCAATAATATAGTTTTACATTTTGGGTGTTTTTCCATTCATTTTTAAACATATTTTTCCTACTAAAAATCTATGATGTATTTCACTTTGCTCTTCCTCCTCCCCTCTAATTTGCCCTTGAGGTATTATCTGTTACTCTATAAAGTATTTCATCATTTTCCCCCAACTTCCTGATTTTTACTGGCTTCGTCCATCTGCTGTTGTATTTTTTACATTTCGCTTTAGCCTCTTCATAATGTTATGAGTAATTGTCAATTGAATGATCATCTACCTTTATCTCTTTCAACTTGTTCAAGTACAAATATTCTAACTTTTGCACAATTGATGTGATTCCATTATCAGCTAATAGGACTGATACTCCATACACTAAATATTGATTACTTACATTGAAACATTCTTTTTGGTAAAAACATGCCTACATACTAGATGAGTAAAACCATAAAAAATTATAGACTTTTAAAGTGAGCAGTTCTCTTGCATTTGAATGGCAGATTCTATTGAAACTGGAACTGCAAGTTGAGGAAAGCACTGAGTGCTAAGGGAATACTCATTCATGTTCGGTTGATTTATTCTCTGCACAGACGGACTGTGGTAGTGGGAGGTGTAATTCACAGCACATTAGCTCTTAGCCAGTGTCACTGCTTGAGTGGTGGTGTGAGTCTTGTGTGCTATGTAGTGTAATGATGCCTGTATTCCTGCACTCAGTTTTTTTACCCCCTTGCTTCAACACTAAGTTGATTTTTAAAATGTGAACCAAAGGGGCCTAGATGTAAAAATTATTGTATGAGATCATTTTGAGAGTTTTCAGTGTGACTAAATATTACTTTTTAAATGGCCTTATTTTATTCCATTTCTATTTTTAAATCTTTAGTTATCATTTCAGTGGGGAAATCTTTGTTGTTGTTTTTCCAGTGGTATATTTAATTCCAGGGTGACTAGCCACATCTTGCCGCAAACGTGATTGTTCATGACATTTTATACTTCTTTTTAATTTCAGTTCTATTTCAGTATAGAACTGGTGGTCAGTAACCATTTCTGAAAAGCTCCTAGCTTGATTTCCTCTCTGCTCAACAACCCCTGCACCCTACCCCCATTCTACTTTCTCTTCTCTCTTCCTTCCTTTTCTTCCAGGCACCTGTCTTCTGCCACATGCTCATCAAGCCTAATTGCAGCTTTGGGAGGGCTTTGGTGAGGCAGTTCCTTGGCCCTGCTGTCCCTCGAGGATTTAATGCAGGTGGGATGCGTGTGTGGCCCTCGAGCCATGTTAATGACTGCCACAGCTCCTGGATTCTAAAGGCTGGTCACCTCAGGCTCTAAAGTTGTTTCAAGTCTGGGACAGTTTAGTCTTAGAATAGATATGGCAGTAATAATACATTTTGGGTCATTTTGTCCATGGAAATTAACCTTCTGCTAATTCTTCTGCTAATTTTATATAAAAATCTATGACATGCAGACTGTTTTTAGTCTCTCTAAAATTACAATGCTTTAAAAAAACAATTTTCATGAGTGTTAATTTTTTTCTTTTATAACTGAGTAATATTACTGTCATCAAATTGCTAACTATATTTATGATTTTAACATCATTTCATTGATACCATTTAAACTTTGACCCTGTGTCTAAATGTTAGAGAAATTAAAAGTGAAGTATTAATACCCAAAAGGGTTCCTATACCATAGAGCTCTGGAGTTCATTAAATGTCACTTAATTTTTTTTCTTCAAGTTAGAAACACAATATACTAAGTCATTTGTCTTCTTAGAATTCTGTTGTTTTTAAAATTTTTTTTTTTTTCTCCAATCTTAAAAAGAGATCTGTGCTCTTGTGTGCAACTTAAGAAATAGGTCACCCTTAATCAAGAAATTTGTTGGAAACACTTGTTACCATTTGGTAGTATTTTCTTCTTATCCTGTTTTTGTTTTCATTTTTAAACACTATTTCAAGCACACGGAAAAATGCAGGAATACTTTGTGTACTGAACACCTATACAATGACACCAGGTTTAAAATGTTAACCTTTTGCCGTATTTATTTCTAGTTTTTGTCTTTGGCCTCATTTATATGTATATATGTGTGCATATTTTGAAACATAATTGAGATCATATGATGTATACAATTTTGTATTCTTTTATTTAACATTTTTTAGTATTTTCCCATGTCATTAAATAAATGTTAATGTTTTGTTGCAACACTAAATTTGTGCTAGTGTGTGGACAGATTTTCTGCTTTTAAAAAGTGATGATTCTATTCTTGTTTATTTTTACATTATGTTTTCAGTTCTTTTAACTAATATATCATATACTGTAACTTAAAACACTTTTTCAAAAAAACTACAGTTGTCCCTTATTAGTGGGTCACAAATCAGTTTAGCAGGTTGCAGTCAGCATTTTAAAAAGGAATAGAAAAGATTAGAGTATTCCTTTAATTCTTTGGCAGAAACTGTGCATATTAGTCAATTCTTTTGTTTCAGTTGTCTGTATCTAAATTTAAATAACAAATTTAACTAGAGGTCACAGTCATAAGCATTAATAGGAATCTTATCAATCAACCTGCTTCATGTATGTTAGAATTTGACATCCATCTTTTGTGCTTACATTTTCTGAATAGACTTATTGGAACTGCATTTATGGAAAGTGGGGTAATAAAATAGTAAGGCTGGGTGTCGTGGCTCATACCTGTAATCCCAGCACTTTGGAAGGCCAAGGCAGGAGGATCACTTAAGCCCAGGAGTTTGAGACCAGCCTGGGCAACATTGCCATCTCCATTAAAAAAGAAAATAAATTTAAAAAAAAAAAAAATCGTACCACTCACTCTATATCTCTAGGTTTTAACATTGAAAGGGGTTCCTTGCCCTCAAGGTGATTCTTCCTACTCAGTTTTACTTTGGGGTATGTTGAACTTACTCAAGGATGATGGTCCCTTGGTGGTGGTGAAGTTGTTTCCTTAGTATTTGATTATAAATTTATGAAAAAATTATAATTTGGATTGCTGATAGAAGTTAGAATTTTGAACTCTTATTCATAAATCTCAAAATTTTTCTTTTATGCCCCAATTCTGTCTTTCCACCTCAACTCTCTGTCTGGAAATACCCTTATCTTCTGTTCAGAGTGAGGGTAGCTTTCTTTCACAGGCACTGATGCAGCAGTGAATTCAGTCAGTTCTCCTAAATGAAGAAACAAAACACATAAATATTTATATTAAATATATATTTAATACGTTGAGTTTTCTCTAAAACTTAAATAGACCCTTTGATATGGCATACTTTTTATATACAGTAATTTTTAAAATACAACATCAAAATAACAAATCTCAGCATGTTTTTTAGAATGTGTTGGGGCTTTTCTTGTGTGTGCCTGTCACTTTTAAAGAACTTAGTACAATTTAGGAAAAGGAACTCAAGAGGAAGAGGAACCATCAGTCAGAGCTGAATGGTTGGATGTGGCAAATTCATTGATAACAGGAGGAGAAATGAGGAAAGTTGAGAATAGTAGTAGGTCTGTTTTGGGGAGATGTGTAAGACGGAGAGTTGGCTGGCCTACTCCTTGAAGCTATTCATTGTCTCATCTTTAATTTTTTTTTAGAACTATTCTGTATCAGTTACTCTGCTGGGTGCAGGGCGTCCAAAGAGGACTGAGTGCCTTCAAGGGTCTCACAACCTTGCCGGGAAGTCCTGTGAACAAATAATTAAATACCAAGGCCTCAAAGCATAAGCAACTCTGTGCATTGCAGTCCAATTATGTTTAAATCTTGGCACCTCCGTTACTAATTGACTATTGTGAGTAGTAATTATTAAACTTTTTTGAGCCTCCATGCTAATTTTCCTCATTTGTAAAGGGATATTACTAGTTACCTTGCATGGTTTTTGTGAGAATTAGAGCATATGCATGTAAAACAGCAGATGCCTGGCATTATAGTATGTTATCGTTGTTGTTATATTGTTACCATTTTTATTACTCAGTATGTTAAGTGCCAAACTAGAGGTTTATAGTAAGTCCATAAAAGCCCATGGAAGAAGCTTACAACTACTGGCGCTGGTTTCTGTGCATTGTACTGTTGTAGTTCTCTGCCTCCATTGTGTATGTGTATACATACTTCATTATCCATGTCTGTGAGACCTTTTATTTGTTTGTAGATAGAATGTATTTCTTCATGTTGGTTACTTATCTCATTCCTTTAAGTGTAGGAATTCTCCAAGATTCCCATCCCTTCCCTTCTTTTCTTTTCCCTTCTTTTCTTTCTCTTTCCCCTAAAAACTCATCTATCAGTTCCTACTGCTTTAGCCATCACTTCTATGAAGATGCTTCCCAACTCTATAGGCACAGCATTTCCAGCTGCCTGCTGGGCATCTCCATCTGGAATTCCTTCTTGCATTCAAAGTTAACATGTCCAAAACTGAACTCATTCATTCCTCATTAGTTCTCCTTCTTCTTTCCAATCCCTACTAACGGTAGCATTATCACCTCCAGCAAACAGGTTGGAATCTTACATTCATCCCTTACCTTTCCTTTGCTTTCTGATCCCTCCCCAATGTCTTACTCATCCCATCAGTTGGCCACACTAGCCTTTTCCACCTCCATGCTATTGCCATCATTCAGCTTTTCTTCCCCATCACTATTGCCACTACCCTCATTTAGGCCCTCATTATCTCCCACCTGGACTACTGGAAGAGGCTTCTCCTAACTAATCTTCCTTCTCCTTTCCACTGTACGAAACATAGCGCCTGCCAGAGTAACAGGATTAGGCTCAGAGTAACAGTTTTAGTCTTTAGCTCTAATTACATTTCTCCCTTGCAGACAAACCACTTATGCCTCCAGATTTCCTGCAGAATTAAGTCCAGACTCTAAACCTGACTTTCAAGGCCCTTCACTCTCTAGGTTGTCTGTTTTCCTGGACTTGTTTTCCTTCACACATTGCCCAAATTGGTAGCCCCACAGCTCCTGAACTGGTTCTGTGTTCTTCCACCTTCTTGTCCCTGCTTATCTATTTCTTTCTCCTAAAATACCCTTCTTTCTATTCCCATGACTCCATTCCCATCCCCTCTCCTGCTTCTGTTCCCTACTTAGGGAAATTTGACCATCTTTCAGGCTCAATCTGAATGCTGCCTCTACTGTGAGGGACACCTCTAGCAACTAACTGTGCACTGATTTTTTTTCTTTGTTATCTGTTCCTTGTATTATTCAATTTAACCATGTTTTGAATCTACTATTATAGCTCTTTTCTTACAGCTCTCATTTCTTTGTATACCCTTCATATGTGTTGAAGTGGAATTTAAGAGGATAAATAGAAAAGTGCCATAGTGGTGATCTGAGGATCTGAGATACAGGATTGGATGAAGGAAGATAAATTTGTTAGTAGCTGTGGAAGGATATGATGCAGTACTGCAGTCAGCCATCTAAAGTACAGTGTGAGAAGACAGAGCTGACTTGCCCAAAGTTTTACCTCCAAAATCCTTATTTCCATGAAATTGTTTAGCTTTTAGAATGTTAGTGTTATTAGTGTTTACTCTTCATCTGTGATAGATCTAGAGAGGAACTTTAAAGGAGGCCAAGGTCTCCCGAACTAAAATTCACCTTACAAACATATTTAGAGTAATATTATTTAAAATTAGTGATATGCCTATATTAGCTAATTTTCCAGGACTATGTGGTATGCAACATCTTTTTGAGTTGAATCAAAATATTATTTTAGGTTTGGTACATCTCTAGTTTGTCCATCAAGCTACCTTCTTTTTTTTATTATTGACTATTACAAAAGCCTCCTAACTGGGTTCCTCATACTCCCTTGGTTTCCTCCTCTCTTGTCTACACAAGTCATTTTCTACACTGACGATAAATGATTTTGTTTCGTTTCGTTTTCTAAAATATCTGATTATGTCACTGGCTGCTTAATAAAATGCCGCAGCGCCTTTGCATTGCTCTTTGGATAAAGAGCAAACCTCTTATGGCCTGTTCATCCTGGGTGGTCTAGTTCCTGCCTGCCACCAGTTTCATTTCATACAATGCTCTCAGCCTTGCATATGCCCCTCCTTGTGCTGCAAATATACCTCCCTTACCTGTTTCCTTCCCACACCCCCTTTTCTTGCTTTGGGTATCAACTCAGTCATCACTTCCTCAAGGAAGACTGATTTTCCTGCAAAGTTATTTTCCTTATTCTAAGCTCTCATGGCACTCTTGCTCTTTTTCCCTTGTAGCATCTATTACCGGAGTAGTTTTACAGTTCCTCATGATTCGTTTATTATTACCGGTCTCTTCCATTAGACCGTAAGCTCTGCAAGCTCCACGCCTGGTTTTGCTCACCATTGCATCCAAGCCTAGCACAATATTTGATGCATAGAAGGTGTCCAGTCTTATTAATTGAGTGAATGAATGAATAAATGAATGATGTTTTTGTTCATTAGCTTAAAAAGCCCAATTCTGTAGAACTTTAATGATAAATATGATAAAATACCAAATATTGCTTTCATTTATGACACTTTAATGACAAGGCTTTTTCGATTTTTGTATATATTGTGGAGTATTAGATAATTAAATGTAGTAAAGTGAGGCTATATAGAATCACAGAGTAAGAAAACAACCTCAGATGTCACATATTCCAGGCTTCTCTCTAATATGTTATGTCAGAGTCTGTGCAGCTTCTTAGACATCTCTAGTAACAAGCAGCTCAGCATTACCAGAGGTTGCTCTGTTTTTATTTCTTTATTTTGCACCAAAATTGGCCTGCTATAGTTTCTGTCCATTAGCATCAGTCTCTAAAGTAATACTTACTGCCTGGCTCGGTGGTTCACCCCTGTAATCCCAGCACTTTGGGAGGCCAGGCTGGAAGATGACTTGAGGCCAAGAGTTCAAAAGTAGCCTGGTCAATACAGCAAGACCCTGTCTCTAAAAGAAAAAAAAAAATTAATACTTAGTAGATCTATCTCCTCTCCATAGGGAACCCTTTTAAAAAAACAGACAACTCTCCTGTGCCCGTCCAGATTTATTTCCCTCAGTTCTTCCTTTACGTACTGTGTTCCTGCCACATTGGCTCTAGAAACAACTGTGTCCTCCTCTCTTTCCTTCAGACCTCCACACATAACTGCTTCTCTCTTCAGAACACTTTCACCCCTGCCCCAGATCCCCTGGCTACTTCTGTCTCATCCTTTAGATCTTGTGGAAGTCTCTTTGACATCCCCTGAATTGTGTTAGTTGCTTCTTCTATGTGCTCCCACAGCCCTTATTCTTCCCCTAAAACAATTCGTGCCACATTTTATTGTGATTTTTAAATCCACACTGCTATCCACAAGAAGAGAGGCCACGTCTTAACAGTGCTCCTCATCATATTCTCCACTGTCTGTTTAGCACCAAGCCTGGCGTGTAGTGAGCATTCAGTACACTTTTGACTGAATAAGTTCGAGAACACCAACTTTACCGTGTTCTAAGCTGGCATTCATAGATGTGGTGGCATGTGATTTCACTATTTTCTGGTTATGCTATAGCTTGTCAGGGTCCCTTAAGAGAAGCACTGAGAAAAAATTAGTGTTCCAGATGAAATATGACCTGTGCTACTTTAAACATATTATCTCTGTAAGTTTAGAATTCCATGTTTTTTTGTTTGTTTTTGTTTTTTTGCTCAGAAGCAAGATTTTGTATTCTCTTTTGGTTATAAGCTAAATTTTGAGTGTAGGCATTATCCACTTATTTTAGTACTTTTTTTTAGGAATATTAATGAAGTGAATTTAAAGAAATGGTGTTTTGGAAATAGTTATTTAATTTACTCAAGCTGTTAGTCTGTCCTCCAGATTGTTAAACCACTGACTTATGTGAAAATTAATGGTCAGAAGGTGTGCTTTTCTGAATGTTCTCTTAATTTTTGTCACCCAGTTCACTACAGCTGCTTTTCCTGACCTTTTCAGTAATGCATTCTGAAAGGGGTGTTTCATTATTATCATTGAGATAAGGATAATAATGATTGGGGGGGTGGGAAGAATTCCTTAACTTTTGTTATTTGGGGAGGTAGAAAAGTAAATAACATAGGAGATTATATATGCTAGTAGAGTGGGGAAGACTTTTTGAGAGTTACAAGGAGAAAGAGAGTAGAAGAAAGAAAATGTAAGAGTTGAGAAAAAATAGATCACAAAAAAGTAACAAGGAAAGAGAATGTAATTTACTGATTACTTGATCACCGACCGTGTACTTCCACAGTGTTATGTACTTTGGCCTATGTTATCTCTTCCATACAATGACTATGAAAAGTAGACATCGTTACCTTCATTTTATACAAGAGGTCATAGCCTTAGAGTCACACACACGGCTAGTGAATAACAGAAGACTTTTTCAGACCTAGGCTTGTCAGGTTCTAAAGCCAACTGTTCTAATTTGATGTAGCAAATGGTTTTGTACAAAGGAAGCAGATGGAGCATCACTACATAGCATAATGTTTAAAAGTGTATGTAGACTCTAGAGCCTGTTGGCCTGGGATCAAATCCTGGCTCTCTCATGGTTCTGTCACCTACCAGGTATGGTACCTTAGACAAGTTACTTGATTTCTCTGTGTGCCTCATTCCCCATCTGTAAAATCAGGATAATTGTAGTACCCTCCTCTTAGAGTTGTGAATTAATTTAGTTAATATATAGTAAAACATGTAGAACAGTTCCTGACATATAGAAAGCAATATATAAAGCACAATATACGTGTTTGCTACTGCTATTATTATTATTAGTTTGTGTGTGTGTTGTATGTGAAAGGTCCTGTTTCTAAGAAGTTTGAAGATATTGTTAAAACTGTTGTCAGGGCTGTTAAATCTGTGTAATTTGGTCAGACTTGTCTCAAGGTTTGCCTCTTAGAGTTCTTGCTGTATCATATCCTTAATCCCTGACCAGGCCCAGCCCCGAAACACACACACACACACACACACACACACACACACACACACACACACCTCTTTCTCTTCCTTTTCTAGAATTGAAAGCCAATTCAGACATTCTCTTTATTATAAAAGAAAGGAAGAATAAAGATTCACTGTAGGTAATACATAAATAAGAATCTAGTGGCCTAAGTTAAAAGTTGTAATTCTAGCAAAAAAAAATTTTTAAAGCTCTTCTTTTACATTTTCGTGTTCCATAATAGGATGCCTCCCAACCTCCCTAAACTTCAGGTTCGTAGGATTTAAGCAAATTGTTACATGACAGTAAAGAGTTTGGGACATTTCTGATGATTATTTGTTTCTGTTGTGATGTAACTGTATTACTTTAACTTCCTTTTCCTAGGAAATTAGAATTTCTTTTAAAAAATCAGTTAAAACTCTTTTAACTTGCTGAAGATTGCCTACTTGGTTAAGGACAAAATATAAGCAGAGAAAGCTATAGCTGTTACTTTGCAGAGAACCTAATGATTTGTCTTATTTTGAAACTAATGAAAGGTAAAAGGGGGCCCTTTTAAAAATTTCTGTTGGGAGGCTGGAGGGGCAAAGATTTTCCTTTTTCTTTTCTTTTCTTTTTTTTTTTTGGAGACAGAGTCACCCAAACTGGGAGTGCAGTGGCTCAATCTCAATTTACTGCAACCTCCACCTCCTGGATTCAAATAATTCTCCTGCCTCAGCCCCCTGAGTAGCTGAGATTACAGGTGCCCGCCACCACGCCTGGCTAATTTTTGTATTTTTAGTAGAGATGGGGTTTTGCCATGTTGGCCGGGCTGGTCTCGAACCCCTGACCTCAGGTGATCCACCCCCCTCAGCCCCCCAGAGTGTTGGGATTACAAGCATGAGCCACCGTACCCAACCAAGATTTTTCTTAAGTAATGGACTAACTCATTATTTTTGGTTATGTTACCTTAATTAATTTAAATTGATTATTTGTTCAAAAACTCAACAAGGAAGCCTTGATCATTCAGTCAAATATTATAACACTAATTTTTAATATTTTCTACAACATTCAAGAACTGTACTTGTATATTATTTATGTATGCTGTAATCTATTTGATTAGTGTTCATGAGCATTGTTCTGAATATGACTTTACTGTAATATATTGCCCATAGTTTTCTAATTTTTTAAAATGATGCCATTTAGTTCTTGTATGGCAACCATTTGTAATACTTTAAAAAGAAAATGTATTCCTGGGAAGTATTTCTAGCCTCAGGTATAGCAGAAATTATAAATGTTCAGTCCTCATGGCAAATGATATGCCACATTCTAGGTTAAAGCCTTGTTGTTGCCTAGAATTATAATGCTTGTAAGTAATAAGAAATGGCAACATTTTTGCTGATGGCATTCACTTTCATTTACTTATCAAATAAATTTCTGAGTCTTTTGAATTTGGTTTAATCCTTTCATTCTCTGAGCTTCTTCTCTACCTGTGAAAACAAATCATTTTTTACTACTCCTGTTTACCACCACCATCACCAAATAGTATCACTTCATCCAAGCAATGTGATTTATATGTCATTTTCTGTCAACTGTCACAAACAGTTTAAAACTATGGGTTCTTCTTGTTACCAGAGCAAATGATTAAGATTGTGAGATAGGGTATAGACAGTGGGGAGACCCAGACAGAGGACAGAGCAAGCCTCAAATGTGAGATTGTCACTTTTTTTTTTTTTTTTTTAAACAGAGTCTCAATCCGTCTCCCCACCTGGAGTGCAGTGGCGCCATCATGGCTCACTGCAGCCTCAGCACCCCCCCAACTCTGGCCTCAAGTGATTCTCCCTCGTCAGCCTCCTGAATAGCTGAGATTACAGGCACATGCCACCACGCCCAGCTTATTTTTCTATTTTTTGTTGAGACGGGATTTCACCATCTTGTATGGGCTGATCTCAAGCTCCTAGACTCATCTGATCACCTTGGCCTCCCAAAGCACTGGGATTACAGACATGAGCCACTGCCACCAGAGAGATTGTCACTTTTAAAACTAGCCATGGGCTGGGCATGGTGGCTCATGCCTGTAATCCCAGCACTGTGGGAGGCTAAGGCCTCCCAAAGGATTGCTTGTGTCCAGGAGTTCAAGACCAGCCTGGGCAACATAGCAAGACTCTGACTCTGTTTTTTTTTAATTAGCTGAGCATTGTGGCACACGCCTATAGTTCCAGCTACTAGGGAGACTGAGGTGGGAGGATCGCTTAGGACCAGGAGGTCGAGGCTGTAGTGAGTTGAGATTGTGCCACTGCACTCAGCCTGGATGACAGAGCAAAATCCTGTCTCAAAAAATACAGCAACAACAACCACCCAGCCATAGATTTCTCTAGTTGTTTCCTGAACTCATGGCATCCTCACATTAATTTTCCTCCCTGACCCTGTTTCTTTTCAGTAAAGTCTCATTGTCCAGTTCTAGAAGTGTGGGCATCTTTGTAGCAGTTTTCTAAGTTATCTGATGATCTTGTGAGGGTGTATTAATGCTCTTCCTTCTTTACTTGTTGTCAGGGGGCTTGTACATGACAGCCGGAATAGCCTCCAGTTGAGGGGCTTGGTGGTGCTCCTTATCTCTAAAGCAGCTGGGCCCAGCAGCGTGAACACTTCATGTCAGAACTATGACATGGTCAGTGGGATCTACTCATGGTAAGAAGAATTTAGTCTTTTGACATTGCTCTCTACGTCGTGTTTTCTTTTACTGGACAGAGGTCAGTAAAAATCACCATTCTTTGTCATTCTCTGATTCAAAGATAGATTAAAATATAAGGTTAAAAATGGATTTTTATTGTTTGTAGTGAGTGATAGTCTTGGCCAACTCTACACATAACTCTGGTAAATTTCTTCACACATTTGTGTGAAATACTTTCATTTCTACCTTGGGCATTTAAAATTTTCTGTTCATCACTTCTCCCTCACGTTATGATGTATTATTGTGTCTCTGTGGAGACCTCTGTGCCACTTAGTTCAGGATTTATGATTTTTAAATCTACTCAAAATGATACCTTGTTGGCCAGGCACAGTGGCTCACACCTGTAATTCTAGCACTTTGGGAGGCCAAGGCTGATGGATCACTTGAGGCCAAGAGTTTGAGACCAGCCTGGACAACAGGTGAGACCTCATCTCTACAAAAAATTTAAAAATTAGCTAGTTGTGGTGGCATGTGCCTGTAGTCCCTGTTACTCAGGAGACTAAAGCAGGAGGATTGCTTGAGGCCAGGGAGGTTGAGCCTGCAGTAAGCCGTGATCGTGTCACTGCACTCCAGCCTGGGTAACAGCAAGACTCTATCTCAAAATAAAATAAGATAAAATAGTACCTCATTGTACAAAGATTGATGCTGCTATCATTTTAAGAGCTATAGTCTACTTTTTTACTGGTTATTGGAATAAAAAATTTTTACATCTCACGCATTTAGATTGAAAAACAAATTTGTAAATATGTATTACTCATTTTTTGCTGCGTATAAAATAAAATTTTCAGTTTTGTTTAAAAAAATCACTGGATATATTTTTAGTAACAGTATGTCAGCAATAATTTTATTTAATTCTAGCAATATGCTTGGCACTGTATTAAAAGCCTATATAGATGTAACAATCAACAGTTAGACTTTGGCATATGAAATTAAAACCACCCTAACAATATAGGTGATAAGGAAATTTTCCTCACAAAAAGAAGCATTTCTAGGAACTTTGACTTATGGCTAATTGACCTTGTTGATTTACTTTAAAAATAGATTTTTTAAAAAAATTTTATTTCTAGTGGTCTTGTCCGTAAATGTTTTCTGTTCCATAATATTTAGGGATTACTGTTGCTTGCCAGCCAGAAATTCAATGATCCTTCCTCATTAGCAACAAGCAAAAAGATTACTGTTGTGACTGCAAATGCCCATTCCTCCAACCAATATAATTTTTTGTAAACCTTTTACCATTCATTCATACAAATACCCTTCACTATAAGGGATATCTTGTGATCACGTATTCACTCTGAAATGGTTTATATTTGTTTAGTGCTTTTAGGTTACTAAGCATTTTTATGACAGCTATTCCATTTGGTTCTTATAATAATGCCATAGTAAGAGTTGTTAAGCTTATTTTACTCAAGAAAACAGATTCAAAAATTTTGAGGCTTTTTCTGGTGACCCAGCTTGTAATGAGGAGAGTTGAAGCTCTAACTGTAGTTCTCATCTTCCCTCCAAACCTCATTGTTGTTTTTTTTTTCTTGATTCCATTCTACCTTTCTAGTCTATTTCAAAATATGTATGTATTTCAGTTATAGATCAGACTAGCATTAAATTAGTATGTTTTTAAAAAGTCATCTTGTAAGCATATCTTTAACAACTTTTAAATGGAAAACTCTTTGTCACATCTTTAGTACATCTACATCCTTCCCCAAAACCTGCTTAAAATAGAGCTCAAAAGTTTACCTTAGAGGCCGGGCTTGGTGGCTCATGCCCATAATCCCAGCACTTTGGGAGGCTGAGGCAGATGGATAATGTGAGTCTAGGAGTTCAAGACCAGCCTGGGCAACATGGAGAAACCCCGTCTCTACAAAAAATATAAAAAATTAGCCAGACTACAGGCACATGGTGGCATTCAGGAAGCTGAGGTGGAAGGATCCCTTGAGCCTTGGAGGCAGAGGTTGCAGTGAGCTAAGATCGCACCATTGCACTCCAGCCTGAGCAACAGAATGAGACCCTGTCTCAAAAAAAAAAAAAAAAAGTTTACCTTATAAATTTTGTAGAAAACTCTTGGCTAAGTTTAGTTGAGATAACTAGAGAAAATATATAAAAATTTAGAATGAGTACTAATTACCTGTTAGTCCCTGGAAAGCAAATGGACCTCACATTGCCTTATATCCCATGTATCTCTGTTTTTGTTTAGGAATTCCATTGATTTTCAGACTGCTGACTTTGACCCTTTCTTATTAGTCATCTGCTTGTACATTTGGATAGCTACACATATAGATAGTGAGCACCTACTATTTTTTTAATCTCTAATCCTAAAATAATCCTTGCAAAATACTACTTGGTACATAGTAAATATTCAATAAATATTTGTTACATAAGTAAATTATTCCCATTTTACAGAAGAGATTACTAATACTCAGGTTAAGACTTACCTGAAATATTTTAGCTAGAAAGTGATACAGTTGGGATTGAAATCCCATTTTTATCTCAAAGTGTGTATACTCTTTCTACTCAGCAGGAACTATTAATCTGTATGCACATGGTGCACTGTGATCCAACCTTGTGTTTCTAAGTTCTTATCTAGCCTTTAGGAAACAATTTCATTGCTTTTGGTCCTTCACATAACATGTTGGTAGATGGTCATTGTAATCCAACCAAGTTGACTAAAAGAAATTTGGAAAAGAGTAGGGGTACACTGTGAACATGAAACCTTTCCAAATAACATAAATGGGCTTTATACTCAAGTGTATAAAATCCACAATTACATTTAGGGAATAATCCTGGCATGTAAACCCAGGCTATTTTCTGTAATCAAACTTCATTTAGTAAGTCATTGGGGTGTTTGGGTGTTTTACACACTTGTTAATGTGAAAAAGTAATTTGGTATAGTACTATGAGAAACCATGAATTTGTTTCTCTACCCCTGAAGTCATTTGTTTAGCTCTTGCTTCCTTAATTGTTCAAGTGTAACTTTTGCTGGAGGCTTGTATCTATAATGCCACAGTGAATTATTTAACATTTGAGGGAAGTACTGATTTGAGAGCTTTTTAATTCACCTCCAAACTACTGGGATTTACCTTGTTGGTATTTTTTCTCTCATAAACTTGACTTTGATGTCAGACAATGGGACCTGAGTAAATTGCCTGAAGGACCAAATGGGAGGTAGGTGATCTCTTTTGTTTGGCCTAAGGATATAATTGGTGCTGTGGATGTCTAGTGAACTAATAACAGCCAGGAGAGGCAGAATTGAGACTGAAATGTAATAACTACATTTTGAAAATCGGGCAGGAAAGCCACATTTATAAAAATGTACCATAAACGTTCACCATAGCCTTTGCCAACAAGACTGTGAGCTTTATTTAGGCTTATTCCACTAACCTTGACTTTTTAAAAATTGGTTGCAAAGCCAGTCAAAAAAGTATTACTAAATTTACAATTATCCCTAGCCACAATCAAGAAAATGTTTACAACTTCCCATTCTATTAGTAATAACATTTTTATTTTGTGTACAAAAGATAGTTTATTACAATATATAATGTATAATATTAAAAAGTATAGATTTTTCTCATGATTATTAAGTTTACAGAAATTCACGTGAATATTTTGGCTGATAGTTCTGCTTGCTTGGTTGTTTTATCAAGAACTAACTCAATCTTCTCTTCTAACTAGTAGTTAAAAGCAGGCCACAGACTGAACGTATTTGCACTCTACTTTCATTTCCTGAAGTTTCCCAGACCTTCTTAACTGGTAGAAGAGACTGAAACAAGTATGCCAAACGCATTTTCTTTTCTTCTCGAGTACCCGGCTGGACTACACTTCTCAGCTTCCCAAGCAAGTGACTGGCCATGTGACTGAGATCTAGCCAATAGAGTAGGAGTAGAAGTGATAGTTACTATTTCCTGGCCATAAAAATGTTGCATTTGTAATACTCCGTAAGCAGATGATCTGGGAAGTGAGCCATTCAAGATGCAAGTTGCCTATGTCCCTGAATCACTCTTGAAGGAAAGTCACCTGCCCATCAGGAACATGCATACAGACTAGATGTATGAGAAGAAAAACTGATTTGTTAAGCCACTTAAATTTTAGGGTTTCTCTGTTAACAACAGCAAATGTTACCTTTTTCCTTTTTTTTTTTTTTTTGAGACAGAGTCTCGCTCTATCACCCAGGCTGGAGTGAAGTGACGCAGTCTTGGCTCACTGAAGCCACTGCCTCCCAGGTTCAAGCAGTTCTCCTGCCTCAGCCTCCCAGGTAGCTGGGATTACAGGTGCCCGCCACTGTACCCAGCTTCTATACCCCACATCTTTGTGGGGTATAGAAGTACCTAGCAGGGCCCAGAACAGTACCAACATTGTAATTAATAGGCACTCAGTACGTAACTGTTACATGATTGTATGAATTTATGGAAAAGAGACTAGCTTTATTATGTATGCAGGTATTATGGATTGAATTTTATCCTCCCAAAATTCATGTGTTGAAGTCCTAACACCCTAGTACCTCACAACGTGACCTTATTAGGAGAAAGGATCTTTATAGAGCTAATCAAGTCAAAATGAGGTAATTAGAATGGGCCCTAACTCAATATAACTGGCATCCTTATAAAAAGGGGAAGTTTGGACACAGATATTCATATACAGGGAGAATGCCCTGTGAACTGAAGGCAGCCATCTACAGGCCAGCCTCACAGTCCTAGAAACTCATATATGAGAAGTAGGGAATAAAGATGAGGTGGAAAGGAAAGGTTGAAGTCAGACTGTGAAGGGCCTGAGGAATTAGGGCGATATCCTGGAGAAATTGTGGGGAGTTCAAGAGACAGCAGAGTGGACTTGGAATCTGGAAGCTGACTGCCCCACCTAGTAGCCACGCCTCAGTGGGTACTTCACAGAATGTTTTCAGAATTAAACAAGTGAGTAGAATAATGCATGGCATAGTAAGCATTCTGTAAGTGTTTGCTCTTATTCTTAGCTATTATCACAAAGGTGTTTACGCAAAAGGGGTCACGTTACTGTATCTGTGCTATGGAACATAATTAGCTGATGCTTAGAAGGTGACCCTGAGAGGTGAGGTCCAAGATAAGAGAGTCAGCCAGGGAATTATTGAAGTAGTCTAGGCAAAAACTGAGAGGGAAAGCAGAGACTTGGAGAGGCAATGGAGCTGTTGCCCATAGCAAGCAGTTAAAAATTGGCTGAACCAGACTTGAACCCATTGGGTCCTTTGATTTCGTGCCTTTTTCTTGTCAGCATTTACCAATTTCTCTTCCAGAGCTAAAGTTATAACTAGATGTTCAGTGAGACAAAGGGTTCTGGGATCAAATAAGTGTGGGCATGCCAGGTTAAACAGAGTTAGAAAGATTCCTTCATTTAAGAATTCTCAGGAGTTAGGTACAGATTTATGTATCATGACTCTGACATGTTGTTTCCCAGTCATTTGACTACAGAACCCATTGGCCCCTGTCAGTAGTAGTACACCTTGTGGAAAGCTGCAAAAGTTGGGTAAATGTTTCTCTATATCAGCATGCCTAACTTTGAATCCTAATGAGAACTCTGTGAGGCAGAAATAACAGTTTCAGGCTGGGCATGGTGGCTCACGCCTGTAAACCCAGCGCTTTGGGAGGCTGAGGTGGGCGGATCATTTGAGGTCGGGAGTTCGAGACCAGCCTGGCCAACATGGTGAAACCCCATCTCTACTAAAATAAAAAAGAAAAGAAAAGAAATAACCATTTCACCAGTGAGAAAACTGAGACTCAAAAAGGTGAAGTAACTTTCGAAGGTCCCATATTAAGTAGTCAAGTAGGGGAAGAAATATATATATTGGTTATAAATTGTCTGAGTTCAAATTCTTGTTTCATCACTTACTAGCTGTGTGACCCCAGACAAGTTAGATAACCTCTCTGTGCCTCATATGTCTATCAGGTGGATTAAATAAGTTAATACATCGAGAACCCTTAGAACAGTGCCTCATACATAGAATATGCTTCACAAATGTGGTTTCTTATTGCCATTCCAGACCCCAGTCATGCTGCTTCATGGCCTTTATTAGATTTCCCACTCCTTCAGAGTAGGCACTTAGCTTTGTATACCTTTATAGCTCACCAATGCCTTGAACATAGTATTCATTTAAATCTCTATCTGGATGACTGGATCTTCTGTATAACATAAGTGTTTTAGACTGAAACAAACATTTGAAACACATGTTTTACAGTGTAAGTCTTACAGAGTAGTTTAACATGGACCGTGACTTAAAAGGATGGCAGTTTATTATGTCCTTCGCAACCTGTAGTTCAGGATGTGAGCTATAATCAGACTCTAAAGCACTCTTCATGAAACAATCTTAATTTTTAAGCTAGTTATTATGTGAAGCAATATAATATATTTAAAGAAGGAAAAGAAAAGTATTGGTCAGGTGCCATGGCTCATGCCTGTAATCCCAGCACTTTGGGAGGCTGAGGTGGGTGGACCACAAGGTCAGGAGTTCAAGACCAGCCTGGCCAAGATTGTGAAACCCCGTCTCTACTAAAAATACAAAAAAATTAGCCAGGCATGGTGGTGGGCACCTGTAATCCCTGCTACTCAGGAGGTTCAGGCAGAGAATTGCTTGAACCTGGGAGGCGGAGGTTGCAGTGAGCCAGGTTCGCACCGCTGCCCCCCGGCCTGGGCGACAGAGCGAGACTCCATTTCAAAAAAAAAAAAAAAAGAAAAGTGTTAGTGGAATAGCACACACACACACAAAAATACCAAAATATAACACAACATTTAAAAGGTGTTGCAGAATGTCCAGGGAAATTTTTTTTTTTTTTTTTTTTTTTTTTTGAGACGGAGTCTCACTTTGTCGCCAGGCTGGAGTGCAGTGATGCAATCTTGGCTCACTGCAACCTCTGCCTGTCGAGTTCAAGTGATTTTCCTGCCTCAGCCTTCCGAGTAGCTGGGACTACAGGCATGTGCTACCATATCCAGCTAATTTTTTTGTATTTTTAGCAGAGACTGGGTTTCACTACGTTGGCCAGGATGGTCTCAATCTCTTGACCTCGTGATCCACTAGCCTCAGCCTCCCAAAGTGCTAGAATTACAGGCGTGAGCTACTGCCCCCGGCCCTGTTCAGGGAAATTTTTTAAGTCTCATCAAAAGTTTATTTTATTTTCCCTTCATATTTCAACCGATTCCTTTTTTTACTACACTTTCTTTACCCACCTCTGTTATCTGCAGCTTCCATTGTGGTATCTGTAAGTCTTGAAGTTTTACTGATGGGTTTTAGACTCTCCTGAGTTTGTGTTACCCTTAACTCCATTTCCGCTAAGCAGGAGAGGGCAGAGAATATGCTGCTGGTGGGGACCAGTGCAGTGATGATGTTCCCACTGCATCGGAATTGCAGAATAGGGACCCACTGGACCGCATCCAACCACGAGACACACCTGCCAATCTGAGGAAAAAACACTAAATTGAATTAAAGATCTGCAGTGTCCTGGGACACACTTATTCATTTATAGAAGTGTTGCCACCTTCTTTTTACCAACCTTGCTCTGTCTCTAATCTGTTTACTAGAGATCAATTCAGGTATAAGTAGAATATGCAAGAATGAAAAAACATTAAATGAGTAATTGAATGAGAAGTAAAGTGATCGTTGGCATTTCTTCCTTTTAGATGCTCTATTTGCCAGGGTACATAATAGATACTGACAGATTTTAAAGCATACCAATTCTATTTGTAAAACAGCCACTTTTTTTTTTTTTTTTTTTTTTTGGAGACAGAGCCCTGCTCTCTCTCCCAGAATGTAGTACAGTGACATGATCTCGGCTCACTGCAACCTCCACCTCCCAGGTTCAAACGATTCTCCTGCCTCAGCCTCCTGAGTAGCTGGGATTACAGGTGTACACCACCACGCCTGGCTAATTTTTCTATTTTTAGTAGAGACACTCGGGTTTCACCATGTTGGCCAGGCTGGTCTTGAACTCCTGGCCTCAAGTGATCTGCCCTCCTTGGCCTCCCAAAGTGCTGGGATTACAGGCGTGAGCCACTGTGCCCAGCCAAAACAACTACTTTTATCTTATTACCTATGTGACTTCTGGGGTGGCAGGTGAGTTGGCGAATAAGAAGAAAATCATAACCAACCATTTTCTGTATTTATTTGTAATGCTGATAAGAGAAGACTGTATCCTCTATGTGCTTTTAAACATAGCTTAGATGATTGGGCCGGGTGCAGTAGCTTATGTGTGTAATCCCAATACTTTGGGAGGCCAAGATGGGTGTATCACTTGAGGTCAGGAGTTTGAGACCAGCCTGGCCAACATGGCAAAACCCCGTCTCTACTAAAAATACAAAAAAAAAACCCAATTTACCCAGGCGTGGTGGTACATGCCTGTAAGTCCCAGCTACTCGGGAGGCTGAGGCAGGAGAATGTCTTCAACCCAGGAGACAGAAGTTGCAATGAGCCAAGATTGTGCCACTGTACTCCAACCTGGGCGACAGAGCAAGACTCTGTCTCAAAAAAAAAAGAAAAACAGAAAAAACCATGGTTCAGATAATTGTATTTTATCCTTATTACCCCAGCATTCAGCATATTTCTAGCATATAGATAGCAATGACTGTTTGATCATGGCTGAATTATTGTCACTAGTAGCGGTAGTATTTGTCTTAGAGCAGGGAGGGCTTTATGAAAAAGTTCCAAAACTCATACACTATAAACAAAAAGATTAATATATTTGCATTAAAAAAAACTCTTCAGTGGAAAAAATTCCCATGAAGTCAAAAGACAAAGCCCATATTACAAAAATATTTACAACATACATGACCAAAAGCCAAGTTGTAACCTACAAATCAGTTGAAAATCTTATAAATCAGGAAGAAGAAGAAAATTATAACACAAATATGGACAAAAGACATGAACAGGCAGTTAGCTTAGAAACCCCATCCTGTAATTAGAATGAGGGCTTTGGAGTCCCTGGGCTGACCTGAACTTTCTTCCTTTGGCCTCTTTGACCAGATGAAATATCCTGTGAAAATGCATAAACTATAAATAAAAATAATAAACTATTAAAAAATTATTTTTGTTAAAAAAAGCAGGAATGAAGTAAACTGCTATGTTTAGATTAGCTTTAGCTTTTTAAAATTTGCCATCTGTTCAAATGGACACCATCAATTTCTTGGCATTTGTGCTAATTCTTCACTCTATGCGGTATATTCAATTGATTAAGGTTAAATTAATGATATGCAGGTAGTCCCTGGCTTACCATGGTGCAACTTAAAATTTTCCAACTTTTAATGGGTTTATCAGGATATAACCCCATTGTAAGTCAAGAAGCACCTGTACGTACTGAGGTAATTATTGGGCGTCAAGAACTTATCACAAAAAGCATCATAAACATAACTATAAGTTAAATCAAGAAAACATCTTAAAATCAAATTACAGATCTTAACATTAATTTCTCCTCTAAGTGAAAATTGGTTACGCTTAGTGTGGTGTTAGAGGAAGTGATAGAATATTTAGAGGACTGTGTGAAATAATCTTAAGGAGAGAAGTGGAGAATATAAAATGCTGTGAAAGAGGCCAGTTTTTTTTTTCTATAAACCTTTAAATTTAGGGAATTGAACTTGGTCTCAGCTGCAAATATTGTAGTTCATAATTTATCATTTTAATGTGGTACTAATTAGCATCTGATGACTTCTAATTATAGTAACAATAGGCTGTGACTATCTATCAATCCTCACCTTCATTCCACACATTAGAATTCGTCTAGCACTTAAAAATGCCAAACAAAATTAACAAACTATATTTCCCTTGGGGACCAATCAAGTCAAAAAACATCTTAAGAAATGAGGCTTAAGGTGGAACATGTTGATCATGTTATTTATTTAGGGTCGATTATATAAACATGAAATAAGTAATACTGAAATATGTAGCATTTTAAAAATCAGTTATGGTTTTGTTTTGTTTTTAAGATAACATGTGAATGCAAACAAAGAGTCTGGAAGGAACCTTACTCACCTGCTAATAACAGTGGTTGAAGAAGGAAGGGGTTGGAGAGGTTTGGAAACAGATATAAGGGAATAGTCTAAAGGTGACTTCATTTGTAGTATTTCAGTTTTTTAATAAACAACCTATTCATGTTATTTTGTAAAACTAAATTTAAAAATGAAAAAGTTATATTTCATACTTGTAAAGCAATAAAAGCCTATTTAAGAAACGTATCTTTTTGTACTTTTGTACTACAAGAACCTTAAAAATGAGGAACGCTTGACAGTGATTTTAAATGATTATGCAGAATAATTGAATTTAGTGTAGGCTTTTGAAAATAATTTCCTAAAGATATCTCAGCTCCCTTTTCAGAGAGATCTCAAGAGATGAAAGCATGTGCAATTTGATTACATATTCCTATTGATTGTATTCTACTTACAACAGTAAATGTAAACTCCAGATACAAATCTAGTAATATTACTAATTCATTACAACCAGCACTTATTTTCTTCATTAAGTTTTTATTGTTATGTTCAACTTACACAGCATGCACAAATGCAGCAATTATATGTTGAGCAAGAAAAGGGAAGGCTCTTTATGTTTAACATACTGTACGTCAGAAGTCATTATTTCACCAGAGCTTTTGGTAAAACACAAAATAGGATCAGCCTCTTACAAAACAGTGTAATTAACCACAAAAAGTAGGTGGGCTCACCTACTAATCTATTCAGCTGAGTTAGTTTATTATATGTAAATAACATGATACAGATTAGCCTGCCTAATCTATCACAGCAAAATACAAGCTGTATAAATTGTTTTTGTTAATGGTAAAAAATTTTTAAATCCTTTCCTTAAAGAAGGGCTATATGATGACTGGTAAGTAGCCAAAGTTAAAGGCACTGTCCAGTGTCTAATTCTACATTTTAAACAGTGCTTAATTTGGGGCATTCATCATGTGATAAAAGTCGTGCAGATCACTTAAAATGATAATTTTATTGGCAGAGTCAGCTTAGTAGCTTCATGACTTAATGGTGATCCTTTGAAATCAAACGGAAGGCATCTCAGTGGTAAACAGTGTGTTATAATAAAGGCATAGATGAAGGGCCAGAGATCTGGGTTCATGTCTCAATTCTGCAATTGATTAGCTATTTGACCTTAAGTAAGTTACTTAATCACTCTTTGAAATTACTCATCTGTACAGTAGGGGCAATAATGGGCTTCAAACCAGGAGCTTAACTAACAGGGTACACATCTAGCTAGGTTCAAGTATCCTATGGTCCAGTATAAGTCATCCTGACCACCCTCTGTCTCTGTAAGGCGCAGCACTGGACACTGAAAGAAATGCAAATATGAGTAAGAAATAGTCTTTGACCTCAAATGAGAAGGTAAGGAAATAATGTATACATCTAGAGTCTTCCTGACACTTGCTTTTGATGTATTTCCTTTCTAAAACTCTTTTGCTAGAACTTAACTACTAGAGCTATTTCCACATTTACCATTGGGTTCACAATCCACCCATGTCCACTGATAAACCCTTTGTTTAACTAAAGGTAGGTAGTCTTTAACACCCTTCACATACAATGATAGGTGAGAGCTGACATCTGTAGGTGGCTTAGTGCCTGAGAAATGTCTTCCTCACTGTGCTCTTGGACTTTCCTTCTCACTCCTGAAAATGGGTGTGGTGTTGGTAATAGAGGCAAAGAGGGCAGATTCTGTGATTGGTTATCTCTAATCCTGGCATCCTCCCTGTCTGTAGTTACTGGACTCTTGAGTCTCCCTTTTCTGTTGTTAAGATTTCCATCATTCCCTCCTCTTCTCAAGGTTTTTGTATTTTGTTTTTTGAGACAGGGTCTCCCTCTGTTGCCCAGGCTGGAGTGCAGTGGAACGATCAAGGCTCACTGAAGCTTCAATGTCCCAGGGTCAGATGAGTAGCTGAGACTACAGGTACCACGCCTGGCCAATGTTTTTGTATTTTTTGTAGAGAGGCGTTTTTGCCTTGGTGCCCAGGCCTTTCTCAGACTCCTGGGCTCAAGTGAGCCACCCACCTGGGTCTCCAAAGTGCTGGGATTACAGGCATGAACCACCACACCTGGCCTCAAGTTTTTGTTGTTGTTGTTGTTTTGTTTGTTTGCTTTTTCTTTTGAGACAGAGTCTTGCTCTGTCACCCAGGCTTGAGTACAGTGGCCCGATCACAGCTCACTGCAACCTCCATCTCCCAGGTTCAAGCTATTCTTGTGCATCAGCCTCTCAAGTAACTGGGATTACAGGTGTGTGCCTTAATGCCCAGCAATTTTTTTGTATTTTTAGTGGAAACGGGATTTCACTGTTGGTCAGGCTGGGCTCAAACTCCTGGCCTCAAGTGATCCGCCTGCCTTGGCCTCCCAAAGTGCTGGGATTACATACGTGAGCCACCACACCTGGCCTGGGCCTCAAGTTTTTAAGTGGAGTAAAATATCCTTAATTCTTCAATTGCATTCCCTGCAGGATTAAATACAAATTCCTTAAAATAGCAACTGGCAATTCCTAACAGCCCTAGAGTAGAAGTGAGGAAGATAAAAGCATGATCAATGTTTTTCTTTGTCATCAAGAAGAGGGTATGTGCAAGACTGTAGGTTGATCTAAAGTGATTGTTTAGGCCCCATCAGGTAGGAAGTGAGGTTGAGGGAGCCCAAAACTAGAGAGAAAGTAGTGATCAAGGGACTGGAGGTCATGATGAATCAGATTGCAGGGGTGGAAGTGGTAATGCAATGAGAGAGCTGAAAAGACAGTAGGTTGTAGATGGAAAGTTGGATATCCAAGTGGAGATTTCAAAAGTGGAACAGTTCTGAATGGTTATGTTTCAGTTGTGCCTTAAAGTGGGTTTGACAGAATACAGTGGAGGTGGTTGAATTGAGTAGATTGAAAAACTATAGGGTGGGCAATTCACATGATAGAAGTCTACCAGAACAACAGAACTGAGACCTCAATAAATTAGAGGCACAGAGAAGAGGAGTGATGGTGGAAGTAGAGCTGGTTTCAAAGAAACAGTGGTTTTCACCAAGATGAGGAGAAAACAAGGGGAGCATTGAGCACTGGTTCCACCTCTCAGCTCCTCAGTTTGTGGCTTGCAGAAATTAGGCATATCTACTCATGAACATACAGGATTTGGACACTCCAGGAAAAGCCATGGTGTAATTAGAACTAGAATATAGAGGGAAAGTTCTGTGAAATCTTGAAACACTTAACACATTGGTTTGTAATGACTGATTTATGTATATGTTTTCTTACTAAACAGTACCCTCTAGAAGTCAGGGCCTGTATCTTAATGATCTTCCAACCTAACACCTCTCCCACCACTGAGGCCTCTATTACATTTTGTACCTTTGAGGCACTTCTCATCTATTTTATAGTAATCTGTATATTTATCTTGTCTCTCTGCTAGATTTGTTCCTTTGCTCATTCATTCATTCATTCAACATTATTGAACACCTGCTATGTGCAAAGCTGACTATAATAAATGTAGAAATATAATTATTATTATAGCTAACATATAGAGATTTCTGTAAGTCTGCTACTGTTCCATATTCTTTATTTATATTAGCGCATTTATATAACGCTTAACATTGGTTAAGAAACTGCTTTTCTTGGGAAACAGGCTTAGAGAAATTTAATAACGTGCTCAAGTTCATAGTGTAAGAAAATCAAAGAGTTGAGTTTCAAATCCCATTTGACCATAGAATTCATGCTCTTTCTATTACCGTAGACAACCTATGAATTAGGGTGCCTTACAGATACTTTCTTAGTCATCTTGACATCTTCAGCACTGAGCACAAATCTTTATGTTCTAAGGTTTGTGGTGTGGAATTATATAGTGGACAGAAATCAGGTTACAGACTTTTTCTTTGACCTCCAAAGCCCCAGCACTATGGTGGGCACTCAAGTGCTCCATGTATTATTGTTGATTTATTGAGAAAAAATTTTCCTAAGGGGTTGAATGTGGATTTTGGTGGGGCTCTATACAATTTAAAAATAAAAATGTTTATGTTTGCAGGCCATTATCTCTATTACTGCATGTTTCCTTTCACACATTTATTCTTTATATGTTGTGAAATACAGATATTTATGTATTTTCTTTGACACAGGAACCTTTTTTTAAAATAGACTTGTGCCCTAAGCAGAGATTCTAATGGACTTTCCCTGTAGACAAAGAGTAAAGTGTATTTCATTTGTCATTAGTCCTGAAATACTCAGTGCTGCAAATTTTGTTATTTTTGAAAACCATTACATTCGTACTCATTAGAGACACCATTTCAAGGAAATACTTGAATGATTATGCACCTACAAGATTTTCTCTTGTCCATGGGTAATTTGTATCCTGTAGTAATATGGAGCTTCTATTACTCTATTACAATTACTAACATATTTGTTGCAAATAATGATGTAATGGATTTTTTGAGGCTGTACGTAGGAGAACCAACAAACTGCGACGCAAAACAAGTTTCCACCCCCTTTTTCCAAAGCTATAGTTAATCACTTGAACACTATCCAATATAGTAGAAAGCTGGCAGACTTTTCTTTGCAGCAGGCTGTGTAAAAATGTTTATAATTTACAGCTTATTATGCCATGCAAACGACTGTGTTCCCAATGAAGGCGAGTGAGAAAATATGGCTGTTAAATTACTTAACTCCTCTTTGTTACTTGTTTTCTGGCAACAGTGGAAGGATACTTTGCACTTAAAATGCATTTCTGTATTTAATTTTATACCATTCAACTCAGAATTTTAAAAAATAGGGATTTACTTTTTATCTCTCTATAGATAGGCCAGACCAATTTAAATTTAACAAATACAGTAAACTGAAAAATCAGAATTGTCAGGGAATTAAAATGTAGTAATACAAAATTATTAGGGTTTAATTCAATTTAGGGCTTTAACTTTGCAAAACCTTTGTTACTGACATGTCTGCAGCGGTTTATAGGCAACTTGTTATTTTCAAAAGTACTTTATGTAAATTTTGTTTTATATTGTCTGCAGCACTTTGGCTGAAAGTTGATCTTCCTCAAAAACAATTAGAGGGGTAGGCAAGGTAACTTGGACCTCTCTGTTATCTGTTGAATATATTTACCCATTTTAGGTCTTTCCTTAGCATTTTCTAATTTTATTGATACCTTTTTAAATTCAGAAGATCCCTAATGTCAGGTACCACGTTGTCTTTTGTGGTTGCCGTTCTTTCTGTGCCTGGTATACTACTACAAGTTTATACTCAATCAGTACACCCCAGATCATGACCTCTGTTTGTATAGGAAAGTAGCTAAAGCTGGTTTTTAGGTACTGTACCTTCAATGAAGGAAGTTCTGAGGAAGGCAAGTAAAAACACTACAGCTGGTGTTTAAAAGTTTATATAATGTTTTTTCCTTCTAATTCTTCAGCTTTAAACATGGGGAGTAGTGGAAAACTTTCTATTTAGTTTACACTCCCTGAAGGTATAAGAGAAGAAACATTTATATTTAAATATTTAAAACATTCAAAAAACATGTTTAATTTTTCCACTTTCTGATTTTAGAATTAATTTAGAAACCAGGGACTCTGTAGTACTTGACCGGTTCTTAGTAATTGCACATTCTTTTCTCCATAGCGCAAATAATTGGATAATGAGTGTGTGTGTAGTGTGTGTGTGTGTGTGTACATATGTATGTATAAATATATATATATAAAAATATATATATATATATATTTTAAACATAGCCTCACTCTGTCACCCAGGCGGGAGTGCAATGGCATGATCTCGGCTCATTGCAACCTGTGCCTCTTGGGTTCAAGTGATTCTCCTGCCTCAGCCTCCCAAGTAGCTGGGATTACAGGCGCCTGCCACAGGGCCCGGCTAATTTTTAGTATTTTTAGTAGAGACGAGGTTTTACTAAACAGACGGCCATGTTGCCTAGGCCGGTTTTGAACTCCTGAGCTCAGGCTATCCTCCCACCTTGGCCTCCCAAAGTGCCGAGATTACAGGCGTGAGCCACTGTGCCCGGCCAATAAACTGAGTATATTTAAATGGGAATTTTTGTGCACCTGCAACTCATGTTTTTAAGAAATAGTGGATTGCTATCTCAGAGAAAATAAGATTATGTCAATATCAAGGCGTTATCATTCTTATTGTTATTGTCCTCTTCAAGGAACTTTTTGGTATATAAGGAAAATTTTTTCATTTTCTACTTCAGATCTTTTTTTTTTTTGAGCTAACCATTACAACACATTTACAGTCATCTCTGATGGTGTCAAAGTAAAAAATTGAACGTAACGATTTGTTCTGTTTTCATAGCTGCTGCTTTTTTGGGTAAACAGAGACCTGGGATCTTCTGGAGCTCAGCCCTCTGGGTGGGAGGATGGGTGCCTAGCGCTGCTCTCCGCTGACCTCTTCTGGTCTCCTGTTTGAGCTGTCATTGAAGTAGATAGCTGCTTCCTCTTAGACTGCCTTGGTGAAAGAAGCCAGGTGGTCAAGGAAAAGTGGAGGAAAATTAGCCAATATAGACTTTGTTGTGATAACCTCCTCACCTCTTTACTGTTCAGGATTCCTTTTGTTATTCTCCCACCCCTGTTTAAAAAAGAGTCTCTGCCAGGCACTTTATATTATAAAATCATCATTGCTTGATTTTCCATTTTGTTACATATGCTTGTAACTGCCAATCTGAGCTTCTGTTGACCACAAGATAACCACTGTCACATCTTATTAATGAGTACAAAATTAAAGAAAATTCAAATATTTGTTAACAGATGTTACTTTATCGGGGGAAAGGGGAATACATTGCTTTCCTTAGACATTTTGGAAAGGGAAAATTACTCACCTGTGAATAACTTGTTATGTACTGTAAATAACCCTTAAATATCTGGGTACCCCCAACTGGGGACCACTAATCTAACAGTACCATCAAGCAATAAAGTGCTCATGTTATTTTTTGCTGTAGAAATGGTGACCATTACTAATTTGGTGCCATTTTCAAACAGTAAAAGGTGATCTGCATGTTATTGTTATAAATTATGAATATTATATTGGGAGCTTTTATTTTTATCCATAGAATAAGGAGTTGGAGATGTAACCCAAAGCCCTGATGGTGTCCAGGGACAGAATTCCACTTTTTTCCTAAAACTGGGAGGTCAGGCACGGTTGTAATCTATATGCTATCTTTGCAGAACACATGGTCATGAAACATAAAATTCAGACAGCTTTACATTTTGAGATAAAATAGGCTCATCATATACAGAAGAAGCCTTTATGTCTGGGGGCTACATTAAAGGCTGTAGTTCATACTATTCCCTCATCACTCTGGGTCTCTCCCTGGCCTCCTCCCATTTTGTGCCCTCTCAGTTTATCACACTTCATCTCTTGTCACACCTTTGTCTCATGTTTCCTCCACATCTGGTTGTGCTTTTTTTCTGTTATTGAACATCATCTAATAATACCTAAACCATTTAAACCCTCTGGAGGCCGGGCGCGGTGGCTCAAGCCTGTAATCCCAGCACTTTGGGAGGCCGAGGCGGGCGGATCACAAGGTCAGGAGATCGAGACCACAGTGAAACCCCGTCTCTACTAAAAATACAAAAAAATTAGCCGGGCACGGTGGCGGGCGCCTGTAGTCCTAGCTACTCAGGAGGCTGAGGCAGGAGAATGGTGTGAACCCAGGAGGCGGAGCTTGCAGTGAGCCGAGATTGCGCCACTGCACTCCAGCCTGGGCAACAGCGTGAGACTCCGTCTCAAAAAAAAAAAAAAAAAAAATAAACCCTCTGGAATAAGGCAGAGGTGAGAGCAAATGAATAAACTGAAGATTTTAGAGCAGTGGAAAGAGACACACTGACAAAATGGCTGCTCTGACAGAGCTGCAGGGTGCCCTGGAGGAGAGGCTGGCCATACTCCTCTGTCTCCACCCTCAGCAGGCTCGGTCTTGGTTTGTTCCTTGAGATTCATAATTACATGTAGTATTGAAATGAACTTAGAGCAGTAGTGACCAGCATGGGGCCTAGTTGCTTTTTCTTTTTCTGCTGGTTCAACAATATAACTTGTTTTTGTATTATGATTGACATCTTATGATTATCTGTACCTTTTGTGACTTCTGGTTACCAGAAGCTTTTTCTGATAGAAGAAAAGCAAAATTCAAAGCCAGGAATAATGCTGCAACCATATATACAAAGTTTTATGTACACAATATGCGCAAAGCTATAGATGTAGTTTATGTTTTGTTTTTTAAAAAATCTTTGGAGTCTATACATTTTTTGTTCATTAAATGAAAAATGTTGGTAGGTTAAATACTGTTGAATTAAAACACTGTTGAGGAAGGGAGGATGGCAGTCACTTAAAAAGCTAAATCAGAGTAGATATATAGGGCCTCTTTAAAAAGGCCCAGTATTCATGAAAAAAGGAAATCTGTTATACTAAAAGAGGAAAATGATTATTACTATCATGCTACGATGATGCTACTCTAAATGCCTCAAAACCACCTAAAAATCCATTCAGGAATCTGCCATATTGTAGACCATAGCCATATATAATAGCTGTACTAAAACATAATGGCATTTACATTTAAAAAAAAAAAAAAGGCAAGCTTTTGTAAGTATCTGATTACACCTGAGCTATACTGGATGCCATAACGAAAGAATTAAACCAGTCTGTCCTCTGCTCTCTAAAAGTTTATTATATTTTACAGATGTTTTGAGAGTAGACACACACATTAGACATAAAAGATACTAGTATAATTAAAGTGATGCTGTTATATATAGCTCATCCTTTTGTCAGTTTAAGGGGAAGGAGACAAGGATGCTTACCTCATTCATGTGTAGGTAAAGGTTAAGAAGAATAACCAATGAAAATTCAAAATTTGGTCATGACAGGTTATTCAATCAGACTTACAGTTAACATTAAATGGATAATACATTTATCCACTCTGAAATTTGACCATATGTGGACCTGACAATGGAATTTTTTCTATAACATACTTTTTATTTTTTTAACATGATCCAAACTGTTCTAGAACTTTCTTGCTGACTTTATTTCATAAAGTCCATCAATCCAACTTCAAGATGTTTTCTTCTAATTAGGAAGAGCATTTTTAAAAGATTTCTGAAATTGTATATTGTGATAATCTGAGGTAAATGATCCCACCCCAGCCTTTTCTCTCTTGCTCGCCCACCTCCCCAGTGTATTTCTCCCCTACAGTTCTCAATGGGTAGAATTCTCACTTTAGCTGTTACTTCCCTGGGTAATCCTTACCTTACTTCATCAAGATTTCAATTAGGTCCTCTTCATCTGGGCTCCGTTGGCAAGCTGTATTTTCTTCTGGGACAGCAATTATTGCCCAAGATTTAAATCATTTGTTTTCCTGTCCAAATCCTTCACTGACCTGGCCATGAGCTTCTCAAGTACAGAGATATGCTTTTCTTTCTTTCTTTCTTTTTTCTTTTTAATGAATTCTCAGATTCTATCACAGGGTCTGACATGACAGCACTCAATAAATGTTCATTAAATGAAAGGAAGAGATCCTTGAATAATCACTACAACTGAGGTCTATTAATAAAAATGTGGGGAAAGTACATTTGGAATATTATCCTTCTAAGTGTAATGAATTTTAATATTTTATTAACAGTAGTCCAATCAGGACTTTAGAAATCTCTCAGAAGATCTCTTTGCTACAAATGTTTATCCTGCCAGTAATTCAGATGCTGTTAACCAGTTATCTGCTGATTTAGCAAAATCCATTAAATATCTATTATTTGCAATATTTATTTAAATTTTTGTAACTTATTCTAAGATCTGCCTTCTTGATCACATCTTTCTGGCTATAATAGTTATATCTGCAAATTCTATTTTATTAAATATTGATAAATGTGGGTTTGCTGTAAAAATAAGAAAATGGGTTATCCTTTTAAGAAAATAAGTATTTATAGCAATTGGTAAATTTATTAAAAAATTATATACAATGACAGTATTAAAATGTTTAAAAATAAGTTAATGTAAACAAGACATTTTAAAGTATAGGTTGGTACTTCATTAACTTTAATTTTGTGACTTTTGTCAGTTGATGTCACAACCTTAGTGTTATTTTAAAAATAGTTTTTATAGGGCTACTTAATTAAGTAACATGGTATTTGCCTATTTCAAACAGTCTGCCTTTGTTCCTGTCCAAGCCATGCTGGCAGGGCATTGCCTTTCTTTTCCCTTTTGTTAATATTCTGTGTTAGATAATGGTTCTGCAAATAATAGATTCCAAGGACCTTTGATCCACCGTTACTGTAAAATAAAATGCAACTTAATTTTTTCAGGGCATAATGGTTTTAACCTTGTGTACTAATTTGACTGTGCTTGTGGGGGCAGATCCTTAAATGAGACGCAAATGAAGGAAAAATTGCTAATGCTGCCACTGTATATCTAATGAGCACTGTGTAATAAACCATAACCTCTTCGACATTTCTCTGGAAAGCAGCATGATTATTTTGGATAGCTAGCCCTTTGTGGATGGCTCATTACCGTCTGGCATAATATGTATTGATAGAGACTGTAATTGTCAACCCCTATTTGACATGCTGCCTCTAATAAATATGGCTTGCATCGCTGGAGCCCACTAATGGTAATATGGGAAACTGTAATTAAAGAAAAAAATTTATTTTTAGGTTAAAAAAAGTATATATGTATACAAGATGTCTATATAGAAGATTATCTGCTTCCTTACTGCCACCACCCCCAGCTTCTTGTCATAGAGTATTTGAAGCTTCACTGAAGGATTGGTGCTCTTTTATCAGTTATAAGAGCCAACATGTGACAAGATGTGTGTGTGTGTGTGTGTGTGTGTGTGTGTGTGTGTGTGTGTGTGTGTGTGTGAAGCATCTCCATTGGCAAAGAATTGACAATATGAAAAAGCTCCTTCTACATATATAACATCCATAATACTATAGTATTATTTTATTTTCTTCTGTTTAGAGAGACAGGATCTGTCACCCAGGCTAGAGTACAGTGGAGCACTCATAGTTCACTGCAACCTTGGACTCTTAGATTCCAGTGATCCTCCCACCTCAGCCTCCCTAGTAGCTGGGACTACAGGTGCTACCTCCATGCCCAGAACAGGATCTTGCTATGTTGCCCAGGCTGGTCTTGAACACCTGTCCTCCAGCAGTCTTTCAGCCTCGGCCTCCCAAAGTGCTAGAATTACAAACATGAGCCACCACACCTGACCTCATGGTTTTCTTTAACTTTATTTTCCCTAACTTTATTTTCATTTTAAGAATATTATGTTATTTCGCCAGGCGCGGTGGCTCACGCCTGTAATCCCAGCACTTTGGGAGGCCGAGGCGGGCGGATCACGAGGTCAGGAGATCGAGACCATCCTGGCTAACACGGTGAAACCCCGTCTCTACTAAAAATGCAAAAAATTAGCCGGGCGAGGCGGCGGGCGCCTGTAGTCCCAGCTACTCGGGAGGCTGAGGCAGGAGAATGGCGTGAACCCGGGAGGCGGAGCTTGCAGTGAGCCGAGATCGCGCCATTGCACTCCAGCCTGGGCGACTAGGCAAGACTCTGTCTCAAAAAAAAAAAAAAAAAAAAAAAAGAATATTATGTTATTTCATAGGAAACAAAAGAGGATACCTTACTCAAATTAGTAGGAAATATGAACCATTTTAAGGATATTGAAAACCCACAAAATACATTACATAATATTTAGGCTGGAAGAAATGTAAATTAAAGATTAAATTGGGTCCTACTTTATATTATAAAACAAATGTAGGGCCGGGTGTGGTGGCTCACGCCTGTAATCTCTGGTACTTTGGGAGGCTGAGGCGGGTGGATCACTTGAAGTCAGGAGTTCGAGACCAGCCTGGCCAATACAGTGAAATCCCATCTCTACTTGAGGCCAGGCACAGTGGCTCGCGCCTGTAATCCCAGCACTTTGGGAGGCTGAGGCAGGTGGATTACCTGAGGTCAGGAGTTCAAGACCAGCCTGGCCAATATGGTGAAACCTCATCTCTACTAAAAATACAAAAATTAGCTGGGCGTGGTGGCACACCCCTGTAATCCCAGCTACTCCGGAAGCCGAGGCAGGAGAATTGCTTGAGCCGGGGAGGCAGAGGTTGCAGTGAGCTGAGATCATGCCACTGCACTCCAGCCTGGCCGACAGAGCAAGACTCTGTCTCAAAAAGAAAAAGAAAAAGAAATCCCATCTCTACTAAAAATAGAAAAGTTAGCTGGGTGTGGTAGCTCATGCCTGTAGTCCCAGCTACTCAGGAGGCTGAGGCAGGAGAATTGCTTGAACCCAGGAGGCAGAGGTTACAATGAGCCGAGATCATGCCGCTGTACTCCAGCTTGGGCAACAGAGCAAGACTCTGTCTCAATAAATAAAATAAAATAAAACAAATTTCAGCCTAGTCAATTATAATTTCTGAAAATACAGAATTGGAGTTCTAAAAATTATTTTTATTGTCATTGTGTAATTGTAATATATTCTGAACTTCTGAACAAGGAAGTATCCTCTTAGTTTATATGCTGCAATTTATTATTTTTATTAAATTCTCAGTATAGGATATAAAATTAGAATGTAAGCACATGTTTATATTTCCTGGAGCAGGCCTAGAAAATCATGTAAAAAA
Source organism: Macaca thibetana thibetana (assembly GCF_024542745.1). Taxonomy (NCBI): domain Eukaryota; kingdom Metazoa; phylum Chordata; class Mammalia; order Primates; family Cercopithecidae; genus Macaca; species Macaca thibetana. The sequence continues at coordinate 104,484,391 of NC_065581.1, read as the reverse complement.
TTAGGCAACTCCCAGATTTCTTCTTAGCAATGTGAAGTCTGATATAGTTTTCAAACTAAGAGAATGGAGTCCCGGGGAGGTGAAGAGAAGTAGCTGTTGGAAGAGTATGACTCTGCTACTCACCTACCCATAGTTTTCAATTCTGGTCCTATTTGTCTAGGCAAATTTTGTAAACTCTGTGAGGGCCAGGATACTCATGTATAAAAATGGGGAAAATACCATCTATTTACCACAGCTGTTGTAAGGACCAGATGAAAAACATGTATGAAGCACTTAATGCAATACTTTTGGCCCCTAGTAGGTAATCAGTAAATACTAGTTTTCTTCTCTTTCCTCTTTTATCCTCCCTTCTTCCTTCTACCCTCCACAGGCAACCACATTTCTAATCTGAGGCATTCTTTATTTTCTCAAGTATGTGCTGTCCATGAAGCATAGATTTTTAATCTTGTTAGGTAATGCTAGCTAATAGCTATTAACAGCCAGGCCCTGTTTCAGTTTTCTTACATGCATCAGCTCACTGAATCCTCACAACAACTTCATAATAAGAGATAAGTGCTGTTATCATCCCCATTTAACAAATGGGGAAAACTGAAGCACACAGAGATGAAGTAATTTGCTCAAAGTGACATAGTAGTGGGGCCAGGGTTTGAACCAGAAAGTTTAACTCCAGAGCCCGTACTCTTAGCTTAGCTATACTACCTCTGCAGGTCATTTCTCCTCATGTTCATAAGACAGAGGGAAAGAATAGGTTCTGGTAGGGTTCTAGAGAGGCCTGGTCCACCTACAAAGGATTGAATTGTCCTTAAAGGACAAATCCAACATAGCTATCAGGGGTAGCAAGGGTATTTCCGGGGAGGATGGATGGCAAACCAGTGAAGGGAGATGCAATAGTGCTGTAGGATACCAAGGAAGGGAGAAAGTGAGGAATAGCTATTCTTGCACTAGACCTGCCAGCAAATGCCAAATACTGGCAGTACTCTCCATGCACTGGGCTATTTCCTCTGCATGGGATATTGTTCGTACCTTTCTTCATCTGACTCTTACCTCACTTAAGATACAGTTCTGCTCTCTGTTTCTCCAGGAAACCTTCCCTAATCCCAGGCCAACCTAAGTACTCTTTTCTGGACTCCCTTAGCACACTGTGCATAAGTGTATACAAACATTAGTGGTGATAGTAGTAATAATTACTGTGTACTGAATACAGACTATGTGTTAGGGCATTGTGCTGAAAACACTTTACACATGTTATCTCATTTATGTCTCATAACAATCCTAAAAAGTCAGTAGTGACAGCCTCTTTATATTGGTAAGGACAGTCAAGCTTAGAAATGTTAAATCATTTAGCCGAGATCTATAGAGCCATAAAGTTGCAGATCTAAGATCTAACCAGGTCTTTCTTACTCCAAATTCATATTCTCAATAACTACAATACATTTACCATACTTTATTGATATTATCTGCTTTTATTTTTCCTCATAATCAGATTATAGACTCTTCAAGGATTATACTGTAGCTTCATCTTTTACCCCAGATCCTATCAAAATTGTCCTTTAGAGGAGAAAAAACCAAAATATTAAAATGTACTGATTGAAGGCTGGGTGTCGTAGCTCACGCCTATAATTGCAGCACTTTAGGAGGCTGAATCAAGAGGATCACTTGAGCCCAGGAGTTCAAGACTAGGCTGGGCAACACAATGAAACCCCTATCTGTACAAAAAAATAAAAAATTAACCAGGCGTGATGGCACATACTTGTAGTCCCAGCTACTCGGGAGGCTGAGGTGGGAGGATTACTTAAGGCTGGGAGATCAAGGCTGCAGTGAGCCATGATTGCACCACTGCACTCCACCCTGAGTGACAGAGCAAGACCTTGTCTCAAAAACAAAAAAAAAGGCTGGATGTGGTGGCATTTTGGGAGGCCAAAGCAGGTGGATCACGAAGTCAGGAGATAGAGACCATCCTGGCCAACATGATGAAACTCCGTCTCTACTAAAAATACAAAAATTAGCTGGGTGTAGTAGTGTGTGCCTGTTGTCCCAGCTACTCAGGAGGCTGAGGCAGGAGAATCACTTGAACCCAGGAGGCGGAGGTTGCAGTGAGCCGAGATTGCACCACTGCACTCCAACCTGGGTGACAGAATGAGACGTCATCTCAAAAAAATAAAATAAAATAAAAAGCTTATGTATTATGTACAAAATACAAGATGTATTTTGTAATGGACTGAGTTTAATGTGTAGGGGCTAAGAGAGTTTCTCCTTCCCCTCTGAAGGTTCAAGCCTGCATGGATAAACTGACAATAGACAAATTAACAGGGAAAAAGCACACAAATGTATTAATGAGCACATGGACCTGACAGTCCTGCAGATTTGAGACTCAGGGCCAGATGACTGAGGCTTAAATACCCTCTTCATAGAAAGGAAGGTAGCTGGGGGTCTATAGGCAGTTTTAAAGTGGTAGTAAATGATTTTTAGGGGAATGAATGGGCTCAAAGACAAGACAGTGGTTTGTAAATGATTCTCTTTGGATGCTGAATGGGATGGAAGGACAACCAGTTATAGGAAAGTGAGGGGCAGAAATTAATGGTGAACTAAGATTGTCTTAATATGCAGATAAAGCATCCCAGGTAATCCCTCAGAGCTGCCCTCAGAAGAATAGATGAAAAGTCTCTCTGGGCATGGTGATTACCTTTAGTCTTTCTTTTCTCTCTCTCTTTTTTTTTTTTTTTTTTTAATGAGACGGAGTCTCGCTCTGTCGCCCAGACTGGAGTGCAGTGGCCAGATCTCAGCTCACTGCAAGCTCCACCTCCCGGGTTTATGCCATTCTCCTGCCTCAGCCTCCTGAGTAGCTGGGACTACAGGCACCCGCCACACACCACCTCGCCTGGCGAGTTTTTTGTATTTTTTAGTAGAGGCGGCGTTTCACCGTGTTAGCCAGGATGGTCTTGATCTCCTGACCTCGTGATCCGCCCCTCTTGGCCTCCCAAACTAGTGGGATTACAGGCTTGAGCCACTGCCCCCGGCTCTTTTCTCTTTTTTGGCAGTGAATCTTTCCTGGTGGTTTTTCCAGATTCTCAGTGAGAGGGAGTCTTAAGACAATTGCGTTAACTTTTTTTTTTTTTTGAGATGGAGTCTTGTTCTGTCACCTAGGCTGGAGGTGAAGTGGCATGATCTTTGCTCACTGCAAGCTCCGTCTCCCCGGTTCACGCCATTCTCTTGCCTCAGCCTCCCAAGTAGCTGGGACTACAGGCGCCCGCCACCACACCCGGCTAATTTTTTTGTATTTTTCAGTAGAGACAGGGTTTCACTGTGTTAGCCAGGATCTCTATCCCCTGACCTCGTGATCCGCCCGTCTCGGCCTCCCAAAGTGCTGAGATTACAGGCATGAGCCACCGCACCCGGCCAATTGCATTTTTTTTAGAAGAAGTTTTCTTCATTCAGATAAAGGAACTTCCAGAGAGAGCCTCTAACTGTGCTTGGGAGAGGAGAAACAATGGAAGGTTAGAAAGTCCTTGGTTTTGAGGTTTTTGAGGCCTTCCAGTTTCCTTTAAATCTGAAGTGTTCAGCATGCTAAAACATCATACTTTGGGATATCATTCTCTGAACCCCAACAATTGCAATTTCTTTTGACTTGATATGTTCTCAAACTGTAAAAACCATATATAGCTATTGCAGGTAGGTGTTATGAACTGAATTGTGTCCCCCAAAATTTGTATGTTAAAGTGCTTAACCCCTGGTGTGACCAAATTTGGGGATAGAGCATCTAGGGAGGTAATTAAGGTTAAATGAGGTCCTAAGGCTGGGCCCTCATCTGATACGACTGTTGTCCTTATAAGAAGAGGAAGAGACAGCAGAGAGATCTCTCTCACCATGTGCGCACAGAGGAAGGGCCAGGTTAGGACACAGCGAGAAAGCCGCTGTATGCGAGCCAAGAAGAGAGCCCTCACCAGAAACTGAATTTGCTGACACTTTTTTTTTTTTTTTTTTTTTGAGATGGAGTCTCGTTCTGTTGCCCAGGCTGGAGCGCAGTGGCACAATCTCCACTCACTGTAAGCTCCGCCTCCTGGGTTCACGTCATTCTCCTGCCTCAGCCTCCCGAGTAGCTGGGACTACAGGCGCCTGCCACCTCGACCGGCTAATTTTTTGTATATTTAGTAGAGACGGGGTTTCACCGTGTTAGCCAGGATGGTCTCAATCTCCTGACATCGTGATCTGCCTGCCTCGGCCTCCCACGATGCTGGGATTACAGGTGTGAGCCACCGTGCCCAGCCTGAATTTGCTGACACTTTTATCTTGGACTTCTAGCCTCCAGATCTGTGAGAAAATAAATGTCTGTTTAAGCCACCCAGCCTGTGGTATTTTGTTATGGCAATCCAAGCAGACAAATATAGTACGTTATTCTAGATTTTCTTACTTTAGGACTTAAGTAAAATATTATATGAAGAAATGTTTGTAATTCATAATTTAACATGATAAATATCCAACTATGGGTAGTGCCATATAATAGCTTAAGATATGCCATTAATAATACAATTAGAATAATCATGTAAGGACTTTGTAGAAATACAGAGAAATGGAATTGCATGTGTTATCAAGGATTCACAATGACAGCCACCTACCGTAAGCCACCTGTGGCACACCCCAGCATCCTTCCCTTCCTGCATTGTGGGCACCAGGGCTTCACTAGCACTCCTTGCCCTCAGGACTCCTGGCTCAGTCTTTTTCATAGATAAGGCTTAAGGTAGGTCAAAACCTGTACAATGGAAGGACCATTCAATTAGGAGCCATCTAAAGTATTACTTAAACTTAAGGCCTAGGGAAGCCAAATGGGTACATTTTTATCTTTTGAGAGGGCTTGCCAGAGTGTTGTCTGTATCACATCTTGTTAGAAATCTTGACTGCATTCTTTTCTTCAGAATGAGAATGAAGACAAAGGGCTAAGTTAGCTTCTCTGCTCTCTTCAAACTGAGTTAACTCTGTAAGGCCACTCTGATTAATATGTAGGCCTCTGTTTTAGACCACAGCAAGGCACTGTGTTTGGATGAAAGTGTGCAGATGAATTTAGGAAGTATAATGACTTTGACATTCTGATAATTAACTGGCAGTGAATATTCTTCAGTGATATCTAAGACCAACTGTTAACTCATATTTCTTTGGTAGTATAATTTAAGTAAAACTTTCTTTTGTCTCTGTGTGAAAATGACTTTTTCGTAATTCATTTATTTTGTTCTCCTTAATTTATCCAAATCATTTGGGGCTGTGGCTAGAAGATGAAGGATGTTCCTGGACTTTTCTCCTTTTTTGTTTTGTTCTCATTTCTTTTTCCCTCAAACTCTGTCTGGAGGAGACACCCGAGCCTTTGTCCTAAATCTGTGCTCCGCCCCTATTCCAGTTTCAGTCATCTGGCTGCAGCCATTTTTATACCACTCCGTGGCAGCTGTCTACTCTGTTCATTGTCTGGCAGGGGCAGTGAGCCCTGATGGGACCAGCAGCAGCAGCAAGCTGACTGGAGCCCCCCAGCACACTGTGGTGGCACCCATGCATGGCATGGAGAGTGGGGTGGGTGTGTAGCAGCAACGTCCTTGCACTCAGTAATCTGAAGTGCTGCTTATCTAAGAGAAGTACAATTTTGCTGTCACCTCTTCTTTGGAGTCTTCCCATTCCTCCCCCGAAATCCTCAGTGATCATAATTGTGTACCCCTACAGCAGTTATAGATTGTGGCATTCAGTTTACACTTATGTGCTATATAATTTTCTTGTTAAATCTTTTCATGTCATTGTATTGTATCTCCAACTAAACTATGAGCCCTCAGGGCACAAACCATGTCTTAAGCTACCTTAAGAGAAAGAATACATACTCACACCTTGATACATAGTCATTGATAAAAGAAAAATGCTTTTTATACTTTATCTTTCTAGGGTCTAACACATAATAGATACTCCATAAATAATTTTGTTGATAATAAAGGTAATCAGATAATCTAGGTTAACAGCTCTTTCAGTTTTTACCTGTTCTCTTTTAAGTTACAAATAATCAAAATATTTAGTTTTTTAAAGTTTGTTTTTTCATTAATTAACCCAGGAGTAGGCTATTTCACGTAGTCATGAAATACATAGATAGATAGATTAAGGTGAACGTGTTTTAGCTTGTTGTAATGGCACTTATGTGTAATCTGAATTGAGTGCCTGTTAAATGACTCTTTCTCCATTCTTAGTACGTTCTGCTCATCTTTGACTTCTTAATTGGTTTGTGAACCATTTGGTATCATCAACTATCAGGAATGCCTCTAAAGGGGGAAATTGGTGGCTTCTACTCAGATATTTCACATGTATCTTATTCCTTATAGCCTTACTATTTTTAAAGCTTACTTACATATATGCTCATTTGTAAAGAGAGGAGTCATCAGTATTTTTAAAATAATTACTGTTGGCTTAGATTACTCTTTAAGTGATTGAACTTGATTGGAAGAAAGTCTAAGAATGCAGAGTGGTAAAAGGAAGCTGGTTTCCTTTTTTAAAAAGAACCCTACTATGGACACAGGAATTAACTAGACCAGTGAATAGGGAAGACAATAATGGTAGCAACATGCCAAGATGATTAAATATAGAAATATATAAAGGCATTAAAGGTAATGTAATACCCACAAGAAGTAGGAAAAGGTCAGGTTACTTGGAAAATTGTAAAGACATTGCACAGTTTGGTCAGAATAAGCACAATAATGTAAACAGCCGCCCTCTCAACTGCCTCTTTTTAAAAAAAAGTCTTAAAAAGTAGACGTGCCCCATCTATAAGTTGGAGGTATATCAGATGAGCTTCAAGTACCCTGTTTAGTTATTTGAATCAAAATTTTTAGAGCTGTTACCTGGTATTTCCGTTGAAAGTGTGAATAAAATGTTTGCTGATTTGAATGCATAGTTCTATCCCTTTGTAAAAAAGTTCGTGTATTCTCTGAGATGAACAGGGGGCATTTTCAGATATCTCTGTTTCATTATTATTTTTATCCATGTCAGGCTTTAAGGTCCTTGAGAAGGATTCTGATTGTGTTTATGGTGTAAAGGCATCAGCAAGCACATCACAGGTGCTCAGAAAATAATGAGGTTGGCAGAACCATGTGCATATTTGGACATCCTTCTAAAGTACATTTTATTAGTTATTTGTTAAAAACGCATGTTCGCAAAATGTGTGCATACTTCAATAAGCCATATTACCTGCCTTTTCCAAAAGTGGAGATGAGCACTATATCCAGAATGCCAGAATAAGAAGTCATGGGCAGACACAGGAAAAGAGAAAGATAAGTGTGGGAGAGAAGAAGGTACAACCAAAAGTAGTGTGGTCTTAGAGGTCTCTGTGAAAATCAGATCCTTATGCTTACAACTATTTGGGACCTGAAACAAAGATTTGAAAACTGAACATATTTTGCAAACAACAAATTTTCTGAGGTGAAAGGGGCGTTTTCAGATGTCACTGTTTCTGTTTATTGTGCAGAAAAAGGCAGACTTCACTAATTTGATTATAAAATTAATCTCTAATCATCTTTGTTTTATACCTAATAGTTGGTGTTAATTGACTTTTAAAATTGCTTGTCAAATATTAGTTTGATTTTTTAAAAAACCTGGTATAATGATATATCTGCATACTGTATCTGAAGGACCACCAATAAATTATAATTTCTGGAACATATGCATTCCAGCATTGTAAAAGGATCTGATTATTCAGTGCTATCTGGTTTTATTTTGTCATTAAACAATTTTTTTGAGAAATTTACTGTATTAGTCTGTTTTCATGCTGCTGATAAAGACATACCCAAGCCTGGGCAATTTACAAAGGAAAGAGGTTTGATTGGACTTACAGTTTCACGTGACTGGGGAAGCCTCACAATCATGGCAGAAGGCAAGGAGGAGAAAGTCGCATCTTACATTGATGGCAGCAGGCAAAGAGAGAGCTTGTGCAGAGAGACTCCCATATTTCAAAACCATCAGGTCTTATGAGACTTATTCACTATCACGAGAACAGCATGGGAAAGACCTGCTCCCATGATTCAGTTACCTCCCACCAGGTCTCTCCCACAACGCATGAGAATTCAAGATGAATTTGGGTGGGGACACAGCCAAACCATATCACTTACAAACAGAAAACTTATGCTTAAATTGTTTTGTCAGCTTCTGTGGATGGGCATCATGAGTTAGAAAAAAGATTCAAAGATAAGGATTGTACTTCTGTCTACCCCTGTGGCCTTGGGGTACTTGTCCTCTTTGGGTAAGTGTCTGTATGACACTGAACAAAGTACTTAGAATTTCCAGGCATTGATTTCTACGACTGTAAAATGAGGTACCAGGTTAGATGATGGGTATCCTCAATATTCTTCTATTCTGAAAAGAGTCTTAAATTTGGATCTAGCTTAGGAAGGTCTAAATATAATGTTAAGGCCCCACCACACTAGACTATAAGTTTCTGGAACCAACTTTTAATCTACTCTATATTCCCAATGCTCTGGGGTACCTTCCATGCAAGAGGTACTTAACTTTTTCTTGAATTAATAAATAAAGCTGGAGAATTAGGCCCACTTGTCCAGAAAAGGAAAGAAAAAAGACATTCGTTATCTGTCCACACCTCTAAGTAATTGGTGTAATTAGGAATAGACCATGTCTGCTGCCCAGTAGATACTTGACATTACATGAATCCCTGTTTCTTGCATAATGAATGGAATTTCCTCCTTACAACAGTCCTATGAAATAATTGTTGTTAACCCCATTTAGAAATGAGGAAATCAAGTCTTTGGAGGATGAAATAACTTGTAAGATTCTACATGTGATAAAATATGAAGCCAGGATTCAAAATCAGAGCTTTCTTATAACAAAATGTTTCATTTAGATGAACTTAAACTCACCCTAAAGCATAAATGACTTACGGTTTTTCCCAGAGAAAGGTTCTGATGTGGGGAGGCAAGGTAAGAGCAAGAGGGCCATAGATACCCGAAGTGGAAAATGACCAAGTGCTGGAGGGGGACCGGGACTCAGAAGCCACACTTGCCTCCCCTCTAGAGTTGTCCTTGATCCAATCATTGACATTACTTGAAATATTTTGCAATTTTCTTTTCAAGAAGGTGTAGTGTTAATATGGGGGGAAAAAAGGCTAGGCGCAGTGGCTCACGCCTGTAATCCCAGCACTTTGGGAGGCCAAGGCAGGCGGATCACGAGGTCAGGAGATCAAGACCATCCTGGCTAACACGGTGAAACCCCGTCTCTACTACAAATACAAAAAATTAGCCGGGCACGGTGGTGGGCGCCTGTAGTCCCAGCTGTTTGGGAGGCTGAGGCAGGAGAATGGCATGAACCTGGGAGGCGGAGCTTGCAGTGAGTCAAGATCATGCCACTGCATTCTAGCCTGGGCGACAGAGCGAGACTCCGTCTCAAAAAAAAAAAAGAGAAAAAAAAAATATTTGCGATGAAAAAAATGTATTGATTGTAGAAGCATTGTCTGGGAGTTAGGGCACCTGGATAATAGTTCTAATATCCAAAACCTGTGAGACTAAGTTATTCAGTAGACCTTTCTGCTCTACTGAAAGTCTAAATCAGTGATTTTTCACAGGTTTATAAAAGGGATTTCAATGACTGGTCAGGGCTAGGGGATAAAGAGGGGACTGGAGGGGCAGGAAAGGTTATTGCCCACCACCAAGAGAAGCATCCAGAAGTCCAGAGGACTCTGTGGTCTGTGCCAAGCCCAGGATTTCCCCAAGGAATGCCTGTGATAGTATAATGGATGACTCCCTGTCACCACAGGTTCAGGTATTGCTGCTTTGTGGGTGGCTCACTCTTGAGCTATACTTACCAGTTAGTTGGTATGTCAATTTTTCTCTAAAGAGTTATTTAAATAGAAAGATGAGTTGATTTAAAATCAGTATTAGTTAATATTTAGTAAGCACTTACTATTGAAGTTACTGTTCTAAAGACTGTATATACAGTAATTTAACCTCCATGACACTTTGACACATGTGCTATTGTTACCACCATTTTACAGATGAAAAGACAGGGCACTGAGAGTGGCTGAGCACATTGATCCAACTCATAGAGCTATTAAGTGACATAGCTGGGATGTGAATCTAGGCAACCTGGCTCTAGAATCTGCTCTCTTTAAGTTCTGTGCTATATGGTGTCTCTATACATAGATAAAAATCCTAAGAAAGGACTTAAAGGTAAAATCTCAAGAAAAGCATTATGTATATAAAAGTACATGCGGAATATGCAGAAATGACAAAAAGTGATAAGTAAATAACTGAAGTTTGTAAATGTAGCTCTGGAGCATTTGCCTCTGGCAATTCCCAGATAACCCTGAATTTCAGATTCCCTGGAGAAAGAAGCTAAGGGCCCTTAGTTGGGCCTGTTGCTCAGCTCTGGGTCACTCAACCAGGGTTGGGGAGACTGAGGGTCACATAGAACAGACATGGCAGCTACTATCCACTGTATAATCTCAGTGGGGGAGGGAGAGGAAGCATTTCAAGAAAAAAGAGAATCATTATCATGGTCCCTCATGAAGGTGCCCACCAGGCCGGGCGCGGTGGCTCACACCTGTAATCCCAGCACTTTGGGAGGCCGAGGCGGGCGAATCTCAAGGTCAGGAGATCGAGACCATCCTGGCTAGCACGGTGAAACCCCATATCTACTAAAAATACAAAAAATTAGCCGGGCGTGGTGGTGGGCGCCCGTGGTCCCAGCTACTCGGGAGGCTGAGGCAGGAGAATGGCGTGAACCCGGGAGGCAGAGCTTGCAGTGAGCTGAGATCGCACCACTGCACTCCAGCCTGGGCGACAGAGAGAGACTGTCTCAAAAAAAAAAAAAAAAAAAAAAAAAAAAAGAAGGTGCCCACCATAATAATCAATGGCTAAGTCTGGGCTGATGTCAGGGCATAAGTTAGATTTGTTTTTCTTTTCTGAATCCTGGACATGAAGTTTATGTCCTTGTTATTTCAGAGACTTATGGAGAAGTTATAGATGATCAAAAAACAAATGGTTTCTTTCTCTTTTTGCTTTGGAAGTAAAATAACTCATTTAGGAGTTATCTAACACAGTTTTAAATGTCATATTCTTTGACCCTATAATTTCATTTGTACAGATATGTCCTACAGAAATAAACTATATCTGCACATGGATATATGTATGAAGATGTTCACTGCAACAGTGTTTACAATAATAGAAAATAGGAAATGACCTAAATATTTATTAGTGGGGTCTGGAGAATATTGTGGTACATCCGTACTATAAATAAATACCCATCATTAAAAAGAATTAGGTGGTTCCATATTTTGTGACATAGAAAAGTCTTCAACTATATTAATAAAGCAAGTTATAGTACCATATGTATAGTATGAACACATTTTTATGGGAAAATGCATAGCATTTGTTCCATGGTTATAAATGCATAGCATTTGCTATATGTTTATAAACATATGTTAAAAACATATAGCAAAAATCTGAAAGAAAATATGCTAAGCTATAAAAGAGATAACTTCTGGGGAAGGAAATAGAGTGGAAGGATGATGAACCTAGTGGGGACCCAGAGGAAACACTGTATCTCTGTCCAAAGAAATTGCTATGATTATGCCGTTTGTTCCCTCCAAAACTCATGCTGAAACTTGTTCCCCAGTGTAGCAGTGTTAGGAGATGGGGCTGATGAGAGGTGATTGAATCATGGAGCCCTCATGAATGGTTTATTGTCATTATTGAGGGAGTGGGATGTTGTAAAGCGAGCCAAGCCCATTGTCCTTTCCCTCTTTAGCACTCACTCCCTTTCCCTTCTGTGATGGAATGACCCAGCACAAAGGTCCTCACCATATGCCAACATCTCAACCTTGGATTTCCCAGCCTCCAGAACCATGAACTATTCTTTATAAATTACTCAGTCTGTGATATTCAATTTAGAAACAGAAAATGGACTTAGAAGTATAATTTTAATCTGCTACTAGCCACACAAAAAATGTAAAAGGAAACAAATGAAATTGATTGTAATAGTTTTAAATGAAAATATCATTTTAACATGTAATCAGTGTAAAGCACTTATTATTGAGATCTTTTTAAAGTCTTTTTTTGTGTGTGTGTAAGTATTTACAGCCCTTCTGAATTCAAACCAGCTATGATGTTTTAAGGGCTTAGTAGCTACATGCAGTTGACTGCTATCATATTGATATACTTTTATATTATTTTTTTACAGGCTTATATGATATTTTTTAAAGCTCATATTACTTATGTGATATTTTTAAAGTAGGCCATTCAATAATTGTGATGTTTTTTAAAGACTCCCTAAGTCTTTATAGGCAATATTATCCAAGAGAGGAAAAGACATACAATCTGAATGTTAAATAGAGGAAAGATTTAAACCAGTCTCTGAGGCTTATTCCTGTAATCTCAACATTTAGAAAGGCCAAAGCAGGAGGATGGTTTGCGGCCAGGAGTTTGAAACCAGCCTTGGCAACATAGGGAGACCTCATCTCTATAAAAAAATTAGCCAGGCATGATGGCATGCACCTGTGGTCCCAACTATTCAGGAGGCTGAGGTGGGAGGATCCCTTGAGCCCAGGAACTTCAGACTGCAGTAAGCTATGATCACACTACTGTACCACTCTAGCCTGGGTAACAGTGTAAGATTCTCTGTCTCAAAAAAAAAGCGGGGGGGGGGGGAATGTTTAAAATGAAATGGCATTTCCAAGTATCTTTTTAAACAATCAGATCCTACAAAATATTCTTATTACCGTGCATGATAAATTATTTTCAAACTTCAGATCCGCCTATAAAAATTGTGAATAGTCTCATTGAAGGCTAACTTTTCTAAAGAACAGTTTTATTAAGAAATAATTTACATATAAATTTCACCCATTTTTAAGAATACAAGTCAATAAATTTTAGTATATTTACAGAGTCATGCAACTATCACTACTATCTAATTTTAGAACATTTTTTATTACCTAAAAAATAAACCTTAAGCCCATATAGAGTCATTACCTATTAGAACTTTTTTTTTTTTTGAGATGGAGTCTCACTGTCACCTAGGCTGGAGTGCAGTGGCACGATCTCGGCTCACTGCAACCTCCACCTCCCAGGTTCAAGCCATTTTCCTGCCTCAACCTGCTGAGATTACAGGTGCACACCACCATGCCTGGCTAATTTTTGTAATTTTAGTAGAGACGGGGTTTCACCATGTTGGTCAAGGTGGTCTCGAACCCTGACCTCGTGATCTGCCCGCCTCGGCTTCCCAAAGTACTGGGATTACAGGTGTGAGCCACCAAACCCAACCTGGACTATTTTTTTTTTAATTTTCATTTTACCTTTTCAAGTGTTTGGAGTTTTTAATGAAACTAATTATAAATAGCAACAATATAAAATAATGTCAACATACTTTTACTGAAAAAATATTACAATCTGTGATAAGATACCCACCAACATATATGTTCTCCAAGGTATATAAATGACAGCCACAGTAGGTGTCTGAAAGTAATGCTTGTTTTTTGTTTTTACAAATGAACTGTAAATTTTTCAAAAAATGCTAAAGTGTTTTTAGCACTTTAGGTATCCGTATATTAATATAACTTTCAAGCAAGTTACTTTGAATGGGAAATACATAGTTTATTCACCAGAAAACAAACTTTATTACTCTGTAATCACACTGCACACACCAGGCAATTCTTAATTTCACACTTCTTTAGTGTGTGTTTTTGTTTAAAGCCACAAAAACTATAGAAATGTTCAAAAGGTTGCCACTGCCTTCCAAGGAAAGGAGTAATATATACACATAAAGTAATGAAAAAGTCTGCAAATCACAATTTATGTACTATAAAAAGCTGTCTTCATACATTCTTTCAAATTTTATCACTTTACTTAATTGTAATGTGGACTTAATGTGTGTTCACTGGGATGAAAATCCATGAGTGCTTATTTCAAATGAAACAAGTGTGCCATCTACAAATTTCTGTTTCATAGGAAAGTGGTACAGGAAGATTAAAAGATGATTAAAAGGCTCAGAGAGTCTTTATAGGACTCCCTGCTATGAATAGTAAATGTCTGTAGTTTTCTGTTGGGGGGGGGTTAATGAATAAATGATATGCCCATGCTGACCTTAAATTGCTATGAAACACATACATGTATATATGTGTACATATGTGTGAATATGTGTTTATGCACGTGTGTGTGTATACATACACTGGAAACCAGTGTATTTTTTTTTTTTTTTTTTTTTTTTTTGCAGTTGCAGTTGCAAGATTTAATAGAGTTAAAACAGAGCTCCCATACACCGGGAAGGAACCCAAAGGGGGTTACCCATCTGGCTCAAATGCCTGGGTTTATATCCCGATCATTGTCCCTCCCCCTGTGCTCTCGGGCAATAGATGATTTGAGTATTTCTTTACCTCCTCCTTTTAGCCTAATTGGTATTTTAGTGAGCCCTTTTACTACCTGATGGGTCGGGTGTGAGCTGAGTTACACGCCCCGTGTCTAAAGGTGGGTGTGGAAGGTGAGTGCGGTCTCCTTCCCCAGCTAGGCTTAGGAATTCTTAGTAGGCCTAGGAAATCCAGCTAGTCCTGTCTCTCAATCCCCCCTCTCAACAGGAAAACCCAAGTGCTGTTGGGGAGGTTGGCCGACAACCGCTCTAACTGCTTCCTGCTGAACTGGGGCATAGTAGGGGTCGTGCAGTTGAGATTTCCTCAGGAGGGGTGCCTTCGATGTCATTAACATCAGAGCATGAACTAGCAGGCCGGTCCAGGGATCCGCGGTAGATCTTAGTCATGGACTGCATCTGGGGCTCCATCTGAAGAACATTTGTAGTTTTATAGCTTCGATTCTGGAAGAGACAAACTTAACAAGGAGGTTAAAGACACAGAGATTGAAATGTAGGCCTGAAGTGCAGGAAGAGGCACATCCAACAGTTAGTAGGGTTTTGGGCCAAGGCTTCATGAAGCCCAGTGAGGGTGGTATTAAATAGGCTTACCAGGCGCGTATGGGTACGGAGGGTTTCATGTAGCTTTGAGAGGTCTAGTCCTTTGTAGGGGTTAAGGGTGCTATGTACCCGGGTCAGCTGGGAGATTACTTCGTTTATGTGTTTTTCTCTTGCCTGATCTTGAACTCCACCCCCATCAGACATACCAGTATGGGTGAAGTAAGGTCCAGCAGACAGTGGCTCCAAGCCCCCAGGACAACTAGGATTAATCATTTTCCCTGTCCAATAATGAGTATTTGCACGCATGCAAGGAGTGGCAGAGGCATAGCAGTTGCGGGGCATATGGGTGTGTGAAGGTGGGGTTTCCCTTAGATAAACTCCTATACAATGGGGCGTTAATATTTCCGGGAAGCCACATTCTCCATAGAAGCACTTGGTAAGGGGAGCTACTGGTCGTACAGCGGCATGGAGGGGGTGCAGTGAGTGTGAAAGGGGGTAAGAGAACAGTAAATAGAAAAATATGACAAGGGAGGGCCATGGGGATCTACGATTCTAGTTACTTTCCTCATGGTTGTCGCTTGAAGAGCAGGTGCAGATCCTCTAGAGGTTCACAGGAATAGCTAGGGTTGTCTCCTGGATTTTCAGGTTTCTTTAGAAACCAGCATATTTTTAAAAACATTTTTTAACTTTTAGTATCCTGCTAATCTAGCAAAATAAGGATAGTGAGATGCCTGGGTTGGATACAAGACCTCTGTGGCTCTCTGCTTTGAATGTGATAATGCTCATCTGTGAGTGTATTAAAAAAGACACAACTGGAATTTGAATTTGGGATCTCAAAAAATGTTCTGAGAGGGGTTTTTTTTTTTGTCTTTTAATTCTTTATTTGGTATATGTTTGTTTCTTTTTTTATTTTTTCTTTTTTAGTTTTTGAGACAGGGTCTCACTTTGTCACCCAGACTGGAATGTAGTGGTACGATCTCAGCTCACTGCAGCTTCAACCTCCCAGGTTCAGGTGATCCTCCCATCTCAGCCCCTTAAGAATTAATAGCTGGGATTACCAGCCTGTGCCATCACACCAGCTAATTTTTGTATTTTTAGTAGAAATGGGGTTTTGCCATGTTGCCCAGGCTGGTCTCAAACTCCTGAGCTCAGGCAATTCACCTGCCTCAGCCTCCCAAAGTTCTAGGATCACAGATGTGAGCCACCATGCCTGGTCCTATTTGGTGTATGTTTCTTGTTAACTTCATTTGCAGAGTGCTCATTTCTTTTTACTGTAATTCAGGTCCCATGGGAGATCAGGTCACCTCTTAGGATGAGAACATTTAGGTCTTATGGATTTCAAGCTCTTTACTAACACCTTGCCAACTATGTATGTATGTATGTATCTGTACAAACACATATGCCTATATATACACACATATATATGCACACATGCACATGCATATATATGCACACATGTATGTATATAAAGCTACACCATGTATATAGGTATATATACAGTTGCCCTCAATATTCATGGATCTTGGTCCCAGGATCTCCCTTGGATGGTTGAGTCCCTGATATAAAATGGTATAGTCTCTGATATAAAATGGTTATATTTGCATATAACCACTGTGCATCCTCTTGTATGCTTCATATCATCTTCAGATTACTTATAATACCCAGTAAAATGTAGATGTCATGTAAATAGTTGTTATACTAGATTATTTAGAGAATAATGACCAGGAAAAAGTCTGCTCATGTTCAGTGCAAGTATTTTTGATTGGTGGTTGGTTGAATCCAGGAATGCAGAACCCATCAATACCAATGGCCAACTATATGTGTTTGTTTCTTTTCATTCCTTACCTTTCTTTCACTTTCTGCTACTTCTTCTCAATAGGGGATTCATATAATTTGTAGTCTGCTTTGGAGTAATAACTGAATGCACTCTCCTACTCTTCCTTCTCATATCTTTTTCACATCATACTGATTTTATTTATGATTAGTTTTTTAAAATTTTGTTTCCGGCTGGGGCAGTGGCTCACACCTGTAATCTCAAGACTTTGGGATGCCAAGGCAGAGGATCACTTGAGGCCAGGAGTTCGAGACCAGCCTGGCCAACATGGCAAAACCCCATCTCTAGTAAAAATACAAAAATTAACCCACACGACTATAATCCCAGCTACTTGGGTGTCCGAGGTACAAGAGTCACTAGAACCGGGGAGGTGGAGGTTACAGTGAGCGGAGATTGTGCTATTGCACTCCAGCCTGGGCGACAGAGGGAGACTCTGTCAAATAAATAAATAAATAAATAAATAAATAAATAAATATTTGTTTCCAGTGTAATCTTCATCTCAGCTTCATCCTTTCATGAGCCTTAAATTCACTCCCAGCCAAGCACAGGGGCTCACACCTATAATCCCAGCACTTTGGGAGGCTGAGGTGGGCAGATCTCGAGGCCAGAAGTTCGAGACCAGCCTGGCCAACATGGCAAAACCCTGTCTCTACTAAAAATACAAAAGGGGCCGGGCGCGGTGGCTCACGCCTGTAATCCCAGCACTTTGGGAGGCGGAGGCAGGTGGATCAAGAGGTCAGGAGATCAAGACCGTCCTGGCTAACACGGTGAAACCCCGTCTCTACTAAAAATACAAAAAATTAGCCGGGCGTTGTTCCAGGCGCCTGTAGTCCCAGGTCCTCGGGAGGCTGAGGCAGGGGAATGGCCTGAACCCGGGAGGCGGAGCTTGCAGCAAGCCGAGATCGCGCCACTGCACTCCAGCCTGGGCGACAGGGCGAGACTCCGTCTCAAAAAAAAAAAAAATTAGCCGGGTGTGGTGGCGGGCGCCTGTGACTCCAGCTACTCGGGAGGCTGAGGCAGGAGAATCGCTTGAACCCGGGAGGCGGAGGTTGCCGTGAGCCAAGATCGCGCCACTGCACCCCAGCCTGGGTGATAAGAGCAAGAGAGCAAGACTCTGTCTCAAAAAAAAGCAAAAAAAAACTTCACTCCCACCTCCACAAATACTGTTTACATGTTTTCCAGATACTTCTGGAAGTATTTTTTCTAGGAAAGGAGGGATATTGTATCCCTCCTAAGAGCACTTTTAATAGAGAATTATGAAAAAAGCAATTAATATTTACTGCAGCATAAACATTAAATCTGAGACTGACAGATTTGGAAAACCTTTCTGGGAAACACTGGTCTTTTAAATGTCACTACCCCCATGTCATCCACTGGTTAGGATGGTGTGTATTCCTTTGTCTGTGCCCATGTTGGAGGCCCCTGCTGCAGTGCCCATCCGATGTTCTGTTAATTCCCTTCCCAGATCTAGACCATTGTAATTGTTTACTCTCTATGCAGTGCTTTGCGAATGGTGGCAGTCAAGCACTGAGGGGAAAATAATTTTTCTTGGAATTTCCACTTCTCTTAAAACACCACTAAATGTTTCATTTTCCTATTTTTCTCTAGTTTCAAATTTGTGATAAAGTATAGTGTTGAATAACATTTTTTTTAAACCAGGAATTCTTCAATAACAATGCAAAAAGTATTTATGGAATGTTTACTAAGTATGCGGTACTCTATTTTGGGTAAAGGATGAATTGAGTTCAGTGTTTTATTTTTATTTTATTTATTTTTTTGAGATGGAGTTTTACTCTTGTTGCCCAGGCTGGAGTGCGATGGCACAATCTCAGCTCATTGCAACCGCTGCCTCCTGGATTCAAGTGATTCTCCTGCCTCAGCCTCCCTAGCAGCTGGGATTACAGGCTCCTGCCACCATGCCCAGCTAATTTTTTGTGTTTTTAGTAGAAACTGGGTTTCGCTATATTGGCCAGGCTGATCTCAAACTCCTGACCTCAGGTGATCCACCCGCCTCAGCCTCCCAAAGTGCTGGGATTACAAGCATGAGCCACCATGCCTGGTTGAGTCCAGTGTTTTAAATCATTATATACAAAAATAAAGAGATATAAGGCTGTGAGAAAAAGATTTCATTTTTGACTTGTTTCATACTCATGCTTCATAGGCATCATATAAATGCCTTGCTCTCTTAGTACGCAATGCCAGCTCTGTCATACACATAGTACACACGATCTTTCATTCTAGACAAAGGAAAGTCTCGGGACTATTCTCACCATGTGTTAGGGTAAGCTAGGTTATGCTGCAGTGCAGATGATCCTGAAGTCTCAATGACTCACCAAATAAAGGTCCACTTGTTATTCAGGTGTCATATCCATATCATCCTTACTCCTAGATCAAGGCCGATGGAGCAGCCCTCCATTTGGAACATTGCTGGTCTCATGTCAGAAAAGAGACCAGGTGAACCACAACCCAGCTCTTAAAGCTTCTGCTTAGAAATGGCATTTTAAGTCACTTCTCATTGACAAAAGCAATTCACATGCCCTTACTTGAGTTTAAGAGCATGGAGATGCATAATCTTCCCATAGAATGATGGTGGTGGTGGTGGTGGTGGTGGTGGTGGTGGTGAACATCAGACTATTTACCAAAAAGATATACAATCTGTTATGTACCTGTTGTCATTTTTTCCCTCTAAAAAGATTATTCCAATGTCACTCCCTTCTGGCTTTTCATAAGGTCAAGGAATAAAATACCATTTATTGCTGTAGAGTGATGCCAATCAAACTTTCTCCTTCTCCACACCCCCATGTTCTTCCCATCCCAACATTTACCTGGCAATTTGGTGAAATGGAAGGAGCATGGATTCACAGGTCACACTGGCTGTGCTGGTCACTCTTGGAGTGACCTTAGGCAAATAACTTGACCTCTCTAAACCTAAGTTATCTCCATATAAAATCTTAATGATTCTCTCTTTATCAGATTGTTGGAGGTATTAAATAAAACAGTTTATATAAAGCACTTAGCCAGCTGGGACGGTGGCTCCTGCCTGTAATCCCAGCACTTTGGGAGGCCAAGGCGGGTGGATCATGAGGTCAGGAGATCGAGACCATCCTGGCTAACATGGTGAAACCCCGTCTCTACTAAAAATACAAAAAATTAGCCAGGTGCAGTGGCGGGCACCTGTAGTCCCAGCTACTGGGGAGGCTGAGGCAGGAGAATGGCGGTGGAGCTTGCAGTGAGCTGAGATCACGCCACTGCACTCCAGCCTGGGCGACAGAGCGAGATTTAGTCTCAAAATAAATAAATAAATAAATAAAGCACTTAGCCAACGCTGGGGACGCTTCATCCCCACATCCCTTCCTATTTCCTCACAAGAGTACTTACCTGGTTTTCACAGACACCCACAAGGGAATATATGGGTTGAATTCAGGGATCAATGAACTTGAATGGAAAAATAATTACATTTTTATTTTCAACATAATTGGCATCCTTCATAATCTTATTTATGTGTTTAAAACCATTTTTCTTAGTAGAATCCTTAGGTTTCACCGGATCACCAAAGGAGTCCACAGTATAACAGATGTTAAGAATGGAACTGGCCGGGCGCAGTGGCTCACGCCTGTAATCCTAGTACTTTGGGAGGCTGAGGCGGGTAGATCACCTGAGATTAGGAGTTCAAGACCAGCCTGGCCAACATGGCGAAATCCCGTCTCTACTAAAAATACAAAAAAATTTGCTGTGCATGGTGGCATGTGCCTGTAATCCCAGCTACTCAGGAGGCTGAGGCAGGAGAATCGCTTGAACCCCGATGGGGTGGAGGTTGCAGTGAGCCAAGATCACACCACTTCACTCCAGCCTGGGTGACAGAGCGAGATTCCATCTCAAAATAAAAGAGAAAACAGAATTCCTGTGTCTAGTGACAGACTGTAGATGCTACCCACAATTATTCCATTATACAAAGAAAATTGTTTCTTTAGGGAGGCAATGAGGTTTGTTAGCAGATGAATTATATTTTACCTCAGCAAAAGTATTTTAATCCAAATCTAGCCCCATTGCTTATTAGTCATAAGGCCCTGGGCAAATCAGTTAATATATCTGAATTTCCATTTTGTTATCTGTAAAATAGGGCTAATAACTATACTTGATGAAGATTAAATGAGATACTATATTTTAAAAATCAGAATATCTGGGACATAGTATGTTATGAGTTATGCATTAAGCTGTACACTTAGTACCTGCCAATGGCACCTATTGTCTATGGTTTAAACATGCAGGGGAAGCCTAGTGCGGTGCCATGAGCCTGTAGTCCTAGCTACTTAGGACTAGCTACTCAGGAGGCTCAGGCAGGAGGACCAGTTGAGGCCAGTAGTTTAAAACCAGCCTGGACAATACAGCAAGACCCTGTGTCTAAAAAAATTTTTTTAATTAAAAAAAAATTCTGGGGAATTTCTTAACTTTTATACATGAAAATACTTGGTGAAGTATTTCGGGGGACATTTAGGATTTGTTCTTGTGTCTCTAGATAACTACGTTGGTTAGGTAGCACAGCATGCAATCTAATTTTAAGCTTCTCACTGTATAGACTATGCCCTGACACCCTTTTTCATTAGAAACAGATATTTGCCCCTTTATTCCCACCCTACCTTCACATTTCCCAGCCTCAGACACATTTGATGGCCTAAATGAAGCCTGCCAAGGTTCCTTCTTTGGTCCATCACTGCCTCTTGTTATTTAGCTGGAGAGGTCTTTGCAGAATGACATTTCCCTCCTGCAGTGCTTACTGTGCCCCATTTAGCATGCAGCCTTCACATTTTTCCTAACCCCTACTTGCTCTCTGAAGAAGAGAAAACCCAAACCTCAGCCTCTCGTGAAGCAATTCAGAACTCAATGCCTGGCAGTCGGCATTGGTCCTGGCACTAAACTTTAATAATGATTGAGATCCTCCTTATTTTGATCCAGTCTCCATTATTCACAGGTAAAAGTCTGCTTGTCGTCTTCATTTGCTATCACACATCTTTTCTTCTACCCCTTCTAAAATCAAAGTATATATGCCCACTCCAGTTCACCAAATATTTTTAGCTTTCTTATATTCTGATTTTGCTCAGCAGCATTTTCTGGTTTACTATCTGGGTTGTCAGTGGACTGTCATTTCTCCCAGTCCGGTTGTGCCTGAAGCAGTTTTCATAGCTAAATGAGGAACCCTTGAAGAAAGGGGTTTGTAATGAAAATGGAAACTCCAGTGTGCTCTTTGTAATCAGTTCTTTAATCCTCCACCTGCCAGACCATGGATACAATTCGTAATTATCAGAGCAGAGAACTGAACTCCTGTACTGCGGCAGAAAGCATGAGCACTATGGGAGGGCAAGTGACAGAATCTGCTCTCCAGTGGGGAGGGGGACAGATATTTTGGAAAACTTTGACACAGAATGTGATGTATTTGTATAACCTTTTCATGTAGAACTATGCTGCAGTCAGAGAGGGGGTTTGGGTTTTCTTCATTAAAAGCTTATTAAATGAAGAAATAGGACAGTTGTTTTGCTTCGGTAGATGGGGGTCAGAGAGGCAGGTCTGATCTCCTCAGGATATTAATGTCTGCCTTCAGCCGGGGGAAATGAGCCATCACTTGAGTTAGAGGCAGCTTTATGTGCTCATCACTAGGGATTCCCATATGTCCAGGGAACTGCAACAGTAAAAAATGGCAGAGCTCAGTGGTAGAGTACAGAGGGCTCTCATTGGAATTCATGTCAGGAAGCTCAGCTCAGTCTGCCCAGAGCAAGTCTGTTTAATGTTGATCAGCTGTCCATCTGATAAACCGAATTGATACGGGTGTTCCCTCCAAGGGCTGCCCTGACAGTGACAGCCGCCGCACCGAGATGTCTTGTTAGGCTTTTTTGGTAGTCTCAAGTATTTTTAACCCCTTTTGTGACACGCAAACCCCAAAGTACTTTTAGAAACCTAGATAAGGATGCCTAGCTAGGCTTTCTCTCCGCTTCTCTGGCAGATAAGAGCCCCACATAACTGTTTCTAGAAACCAGAGATTATTAGTTAGCTGCCCCTCCTCCTCGTAAGCATCTGGTTGACCTGCAGGATGTTGACAGTGTCAAGTGTATGTCTGAGTTATTCAAAACAGCATTTAGAAAAATGTTCTTAAATATAGTAAGTCACCTGGCTTGGTTATGCTTTATTAAAGTGCTCTTATAGGTGTGTTCATGATCACTAAGCAGAGCTTTATTATGCTCATGCATAAAGAGACCATGCAATACAAATTTCTTTTCAGTTGGCTAATTTCTAGTGAAAAACATGGTGACTCCTTGCTGAGTCCCAACATCCCTCTGCTCTTTCAAGTATGACTACCACCACCAAAGGCAGTTTACTTCTTTGTAGATTGGCTGGCAGGTATGGAGGGAGTTAATTACAGAACACATCAATACTGAGTTTTCTTTTTTGGAAATAAATCAAGAGGGGAGGAAACGAA
Source organism: Macaca thibetana thibetana (assembly GCF_024542745.1). NCBI lineage: Eukaryota > Metazoa > Chordata > Mammalia > Primates > Cercopithecidae > Macaca > Macaca thibetana. Next base: position 104,461,175 of record NC_065581.1, on the reverse strand, counting down.
TGCAAGTCTTTGTGTTAAGCTGTGATTATTTTAAAATTATATTTCTGCAAAAGTACCAGTAGTTCTAAATTATAGCACTGAATATGGGAGAATTTTGTTTTAAAGGTTTTTTGTTTTTTTTTAATTGAAGTACTACTTAAAAGATTTTTGTCTTTATATTTGTTTTTCTTCACTTTTGGACCTTGTGTTTTCATGGCATGCAAGATTCTAACATAGACTGAAGTATCTAATCTCTTTGAACTGAGACTAGCTGCAAAGACTTTTTATTTTCTGCTTCTTTTCTGTATGCTCTAACTTAGAATGGTGCGTGAGCTTTTCCGAAAGAGACACAGAGCTCTCAGTACCCTTAGCAATTGCTTAGTGTGTGTGCTCAGAGTTGGAAGTCCTGGTCATTTTTTCCAACCCTTGAACCTGTAACTTGATCACTACTTGGACATCATCTTTATTACAGCCTACAGCCTTGGCATTTCTCTTTTTTCTTTTCTTTTCTTTCTTTCTTTCTTTTTTTTAATAGAAATGGGGTCTGTCTATGTTGCCCAGGCTGGTCTCAAACTCTTGGACTCAAGTAGTCCTCCCACCTTGGCCTCCCAAAGTGTTGGGATTACAGGCATGAGCCACTGTAATCCAGCTGGCACTTTGTGCCCAGCTGGCACTTTGCCTCTCATGGTTGAGATTTTTCATTTTCCTACCCTATTTTTAAAAATAGAATTGGAGGCTGGGCATGGTGACTCATACCTGTAATTCCAGCACTCTGGAAGACCAAGGTGGGAGAATCACTTGAGGCTAGTAGTTCAAGACCAGCCTAGGCAACATTGTGAGACCCCCTGTCTCTACTAAAAAAGAAAACTAAAAATTAGCTGGGTATGGTGGTGTGCACCTGTAATCCCAGCTACTGAGGAGGTTGAAGTGGGAGGCTTCCTTGAGCCCGGGAGTTTGAGGTCACATTGAACTATGATAACACTACTGCACTCTAGCCTAGGTGATGGAGTGAGACCCTGTCTCAAAAAATTTTTTTTAGAAAATAAAATCAGAATTCTCGTTTCAAAATTTAAGAGTGAAATAAGATGAATTTTGAATGATGTACTCATGGCCAACCCCAAATGCAAAGTTCCATTTTAATTTATCAACATGAATAAATGACAAAATAGGAAAATCCTTATATTTCTCTGATTACCACAACTAAAATTGAATGACTCTTAGGACTCTAAGTCTATTTATAAAAAATTGATATTTGGCACTTATAATTAGTTAAAGGTTATCATCATGAAAGGTTCTTTTACCTGGCGTGGGTTTACAAAAGTGTGTATGTTTTTCCTTTTCATTAGAGCTCATATGCTTTTTTTTTTTTTTTAACCGTTTGAGCTTGATATTATTTAAGTATGTTTTAGGAATTTTTTTACTTTTATCTGTTTCTCCGTTTGCTCTCACCCCGATTATTTGCCCTGTTCTTTGAGACTGTGGGGATAGAAATAAAACACAAACAAGCAGGGGGAAAAAAGCTAGTATGTCACATGGCAATAAGAGCTATGGAGGAGAAAAAAAGCAGGAAGTAGGGATCGAAAATGCTGATGGGGATGAGAGGGTTGCTACTGTAAACAGCGTGCCCGGGAAGGCCTTCGGTACAGAGAGGTGCTCTTTTGCAGAGACCTCAAGCTGGTGAATGATTAAGCCTCGTAGATACATAAGGCAAGTGCGGTCCAGACAGAGGAAAGGGCAAAGGCCCTGAGGCAAGAATAGGCTTGGCATGTTTAAGGAATAACAAAGAAGCTATTGTCACAGAAGAGAGTGAGTGAGGGGGAAAAGCGGAGGGAATGAAGTGGGGGTGGGGGCGGGGGTGGAGAAATTGTGGCAGATTGTATTAGATTTGGAGTACATTATAGGGACTAGCTTTTACCAAATAAAGTGAGATAGGGACCACTGGAGGGTTTTGAGCAGAAAAGCAGTGGACCTGGTGGTTTTATTTTCCTGCTTGCCTTATTTCTGCTACTGTTTTACCACTCCAGCCTCACATCTTAAAAGTATCTTTCATTTGTCCTCCGTATTTAGTCACACAGCAATACTGCAATTCTTCCATTAGATTATTTTATATCACTCCCTGTGTATCTCTATTGTCACCTTAGAGTTCACATTCTAATCATGTCACTCCTAAATTATTAGAAAAATAGAAACAACTTTGTGATAGTTACAGTTTGGCA